>NC_088371.1:33882819-34027819 GCF_034508935.2 Berghia stephanieae | reverse complement strand
AAAGAGTTGATCCCCATTGTTATAAGATAATTGACTTTAGTTACAGCTTGATTAGTCATTATTCATTAAGTCCATTGTTTAAAAATGTAATTGTGCCTACAAATATCAGAGAGGCACGGATGCACTCTTTGTAACAAAACTTTGTTCCTTACTTTCCATATTTGAGTTATATTATTCTGTCCTTCTTCTTACAATGTTATTGTGATATATTTGTATATGCTCTAACTTATACTCAGCAATACAATTGTTCTCTCACATTTAATCACTTAACGTTTCTGCCTTGAGTGATTCCACAACATTAATCCGGTGTCCCGTCAAAATGATAACAAATATAATACACAATAAAAACATTTATAGAGCTTCGATTTCCAGCGCTCGTGTTCAGCGGCACTTTACAAAAGAAGTGCTACCATTACATCTCAGAGGTTCCCGATAGTTGGGATCATTTTTAATACCTATATTTTTACAAGGGTACGCGTTTCGCGTTTTGAACACTCCCTTGCATCAAACAACACATATAATGAACACACGATGACGAGAACGAATACATTTGAATTGCTCCATTTTATTTTTTTGAAAATATCAAATAAAGAAATAAAACCGGTAGAAGATAAAAGTCTGAACCAGTCGAGGTTGACTGGTTTTTTGGGATGTTTGTTTTCTGGTAATCTTCTTTCTTGCTTTGTTTGAAACCGTTCATACACATTTGTTTAGATCTTTATTTTACTAAAGACATATAGAGAGCTGAGCTTGACTGCTTGTGGACCCCAGGCCTCTCTACAAGTCCAAGAAATAATACTCACTTTTTCTCTTCGCCAACGAAAATATCTACCCCCTACCGGTCTAATTATTTGTAGCAGACGACAAATTTCTCAAAAAGGTCACGTGACACTGTAAAAACAACACAGGAAGTCCATGAAAGCTTATTTACGACATTTCCTTTGAACCGTGTAAACAACAAAATTTCGTTTTCATTCGACTCAACGGGTCAGATTGGCCGGTATTTTTTAACAAACTAAAGTTCTGAAAAATCAAAATGTTTCTTAGAAAGTTGAAAGATGCTAGTTTTTGAAACAGAGGTAGGTTTTTTAAAAAAATCTTTATATTTTACGTGAATGCATGCTCAAAGCGAGTTGGACGTGCAGCGGAGGTTGGTAGGCCAAAGGCGAGGCTCTCTAGGTATGTTCGAATCAAATAAAACAATTTAATTTTACAAATGTAGAACTATAATAAATACTACTTCTATTTCGCTCCTTTGGCCATATGGCTCCGACGGACTACTTTACAAAATAGTGTAATGCTGGCAGTCATGAAATATTAAGGATGTGTTAAAATTATTTATCCCACGTACTTATGATAACGTGTGGTTTAGTGGTCTTGTCGCATGACACTCGCCTTTGGTCTGGACCATTCAAGGTTTGAGTTCCGGTGTGAGCGGCTCACAGTTGGGTCCTTGCATTTGGCCTATGACATATTGTAGAGCTCTTTGAAAACGTTTAGTGGATATTACACTCTAGAAATGCTTAATTGACCCTTTCCTAGCCTATGTTATTTATTTGCAGTAACAAACATGTTCTGCGTCAGTGACCACCTATTTGCAGGTCTGTAACCCCCCTCCCCCCCCCCCAACCCGCTGGCACTTATATGTATTTTTTTAGATGTATTTTTCTCAAGAAGCGTATGATTTAGAAAATATGACAGTGAGAAATTAAGGAGAAATATCACCTATAAACATTTACTAGGGATTGGTGACTCTATGGATATCACAGACTCTACTCTCACTCGTGTGATACGTTGTCCAATGGATTCAATGACACGTGACTTTAGACTAGCGGGGAGTGGACTAAAATGTTCTATATAAACCTATGTTTGCGTGAGAAAACTTCACTCTGAAATAATTCAACCAAACAAGATGAATATCTTCCAGTTGCTCGTAAGTTTGATTTTATCTATTTATCCTTGGTAATGAAACTGTTTCTCCTCGTTTATTAAATTGAAGCTTACGCTTACATTTAATTTCACATTGTTATCTATTTATCCCCAACCTTAATTCCATCTCAACACTTTGGTTGATTTTCCATGAGTACAGAAACATGTACAAGTGACGTTACTATTTCTTGGGACCGTTCTGTCACTCTCATTTCGACGAACGAATTTTCACATAAATTCTTATTTCACTACATCTTAGAATGCTGTGATTGGTTTGTATTAGGATTTGGAATTCTACATACATTATAAATTACCCCTACCGTCAATCGCCCACCTGACTCAGCGATATCTATGATAATTCGTTTTGATATTTTCAACCGGGGACGGAATTTCTTACGGATCACGACTTACGTGTGCTGGTCTCTTTTGTGGTCGGATGTGTTTTACTGATATTATTGTTGTTGTGTCGAGTTTTCGTGTTTTCTTTAGCATCAGAAAACGACCTTCTATCATGACATTGGTTTTTAAAAACTTCTACAGCATGATATTCGCCTAGAATTAGAACAACTACACGCTGCAGTAGACTTACAATCGGTCCTTTCGTGTTTGTTTACAATTGGAATGTCGCATTGCTGAAATCAGCTTGAAAAAAAGGAGAACCTTGAGAGTTGAAACCAACTGTTTTACGAATAAATTTGATTTTAAAAATTGTTTTTCTTAATATTTGCATTTTTATACAACTGTTTGTTTATAAGCCAGTTCTCTTGATTTTGATATCATTTTTAACATCCCAATAAGACGAGCACGTTGATGTACTTTGATTCAAAAGAGTTTAAAATACAATTTTCGTTTTTAGATTTGGGTCGGTTAACCTAGATATGTGCGTGCCAGCTTAAGATATGGTTTTCGTGTTTTCTTTCGCAGAAAACGACCTTCTATCATGCCATTGGGTTCTTTTAAGGGTGGACTTCCGTAGTGTCACAGCGCTTTTATTATATAACTTAATCTTTCAGTCATTATGGACTTTCATTTAGTTTTCTAATTTCAAAAACAATTTGCTGAGTCGGATGTCGTATTCGACTCCGGCCGACGTAATTATTATTTACTGTGTTTACCACTAGCTTTGATATTGCAAGTAAAAGCAAACATTTCATCAGATTATATTATTGTTAGTTTGGGTTGATGTGGGTTCGGGAGATCTCACCCAGAAAAAAAATAAGGGGGGGGGGGCGTGCTCGTGGGGTCTCCACAGATAATACCAAGTTAACGATTGCACTCGTAAAGTTTTACGAACGATCACGTAATCAAATTTTCTCTCCCTTTTTCTCGTTACAACAATTCAGAACGAAAATGGAGATCCTGCCTTTCACGTTAGAAGATGAAAACGGTGAGAAATAATTGTACTTTGATATTTATTATTTTCCAACAATAATAAAATAGGTTGTAGAAATTGCGATCCTTTTATTATTTGCAGGTTTAAATCGTTGGCAGCAAAGGCACTCAAAGAAAACATATCCATAACAATAACCGGAATCGATATGTCCGCAGCCTTTGATACGATCGACAGAGGAAAACTTTTGGAGATATTAACAGACATAGTAGACGAAGACGAGCTCCGAATAATCCGATTTCTCCTCAGCAACACAAAGATACAACCAAGGATATACGGGGCCACAAAACAGACGCAGTTCGAAAGTAACATCGGGACCCCCCAAGGAGATAGTCTGAGCCCGATTCTGTTCACAATATACTTAGAACACGCTCTGAAAGAAGTTCGAAAAGTCATTCCAAAACCAACGACTCATATTGAGAATGCAATCCCTAGAGAAATCGCCTATGCAGATGATGTCGATTTTATTGGATGAACACCAGCAAATATAGACATCATACAAAATACCCTCATGAAATATAACCTCCAAGTCAATGCCAATAAAACCGAATTTACAACAATATCGAGGAACAAAGAGGAATGGAAAAGAACAAAGAAAGTAGGCTCACTAATTGGAGACACCGAGGATGTACAAAGAAGAAAACAGCTATCAAACGCCGCACTCAGTAAACTCACCAATGTATGGATTAGAGATGACAAAATAAAGAGAAAAACCAAACTGAAACTGTACCGTGCTCTTGTAAAACCGGTACTTCTGTATAACTGCGGCACTTGGGCGTTGACAAAATCCGAAGAAGAACATCTGGATGCCTTCCATCGCACACAGCTAAGAAGGGCACTGGACATCAAATACCCAAAAAAGATCTAAAATGAATTACTCTATAAGATCACACAAGAAAGACCAATCTCCCTTGACATTTTACAACAACGATGGCAACTTTTCGGTCACATACTACGCAGGGACAAAAACATACCAGCTAACCAAGCCATGTCGGGATACTTTCAAAACACGGGAACCTTTTCAGAGGAAGACCGATCACAACACTCCCTGTGATCCTAAACAAAAACCTCACAACACTTGGACAAAGCATTAGTCTCATAACGGCAGGGGACCTTGAAAATCTGAGAACCCTAGCAGAGGACCGGCAATATTGGAGACACCTCACACAGGAAATACTGGAAACAGCCAAGGCGACCCGATCTTTCGGTCGAGACGCGAAAGGCATCTAAGTCAAGTAAGTCAAGGTTTAAATCGTTGACATTTCACTTTGTTTGGTAAAAATCGGACAAAAAATACGACTTTGGTGATAAATAATGATTTTGATGACAATTATTGTAACTTAAAACTTCAATATGTATAATGTATAAGTCCCTTATTTGTAGGTCGATTTTGTATTTGTGGTATCAATTTTATTGTAATAGAGAGAAATGAACTTCCGAGTTATTTTGTTCTGATGCGAAATGATTACTTTGTATAATTTAGTATCAGGAAAAATAGTTAGTGAATAAAAAATGTCACATTCTTTGATCTACCACCACGATCTATTCGTATAGAATTGTGAATTGAGTGTCCCAAGTCTTCGACCAATCACGGGCTCTCTAACCGGCCGGCCGAAACAAAGACTCTATTCGCCTTCCATTTATTACGATAATGTTATGCAAAAAATGTAACACATTTTTGAGTAGGCTTAATACCTAAAATCCAAAAGAAAATATATATATAGTTCTTGGAATTGGAATGTCGCATTGCTGAAATCAGCTTGAAAAAAAAGAACATTGAGAGTTGAAACCAACTGTTTTACGAATAAATTTGATTTTAAAAATTGTTTTTCTTAATATTTGCAGTTTTATACAACTGTTTGTTTATAAGCCAGTTCTCTTGATTTTGATATCATTTTTCACATCTCAATGAGACAAACACGTTGATGTACTTTGATTCAAAAGAGTTTAAAATACAATTTTCGTTTTTAGATTGTGGGTCCAGCCTTACTAATTTATAAGCGTTGAGAGAATGACGTAACCATTACATACAAAACTTCGTGGTCCAGGCCACATGGCTTTTGATGTTACAAAACCAATCATCACGTTTATTTAACCGTGTCCTTTGAAGATGTACCGTCTTTATGAAGGCTCCAAACGATATGCAACATCGGTACTACCGAGTTCTCGTTCATGGCGACGAGATGTGACGTAAGAAGGGTAGATCCGGGTAACTTTTTTCTCGTATCACATCGATCGGTACGATTTCGTTAAGAGTCTAATGCATGACCTACAAGAGAGGCAAGACCTCGTCGCACGCGTCTTGGGCCGGGATGGTTAAAGCCATTGACTAACGCTGTGTAGTTTGTAGGCAGTGTGTCAGTGAGAGTTAGCAAAGACCGGTATGATATGGGGTAGTGATGTAAGAGACGAGTTGTATTTATTTAACTCATTAAAGGTGTCGGAGTGATGAATTGCTAATAAAAAAACCTGTATTATATTCAAATTATAATTCATGACGAGATGGCAAGTTAAGCATAGTATAGAAATAACCGAACATTAAACTTTATTTGAGATGGATTTTAAAAAATAAAACAAGGGGAGAGAGGGAAAAGAGAAGGGGAGAGAGAGAGAGAGAGAGAGAGAGAGAGAGAGAGAGAGAGAGAGAGAGAGAGAGAGAGACTGACTTTTGGGAGATTTTGTGCAAATCAATGTGATGGCAATAGAGGTAGTAGTAGTAGTAGTAGTAGTAGTAGTAGTAGTAGTAGTAGTAGTAGTAGTAGCAGTAGTAGTCGTAGCAGTAGTTGTAGTAGCAGTAGTAGTATAATTAGTAGTAGTGTAGTAGTAGTAGTAGTAGTAGTAGTAGTAGTAGTAGTAGTAGTAGTAGTAGTAGTAGTAGTAGTAGTAGTAGTAGTAGTAGTGGTAGTAGTAATAGTAGTAGTAGTAGTAATAGTAGCAGTAGTAGTAGTACAGTGATGTCAAAACTCCGGGTTCCGGGCAACTTCCGTCAAATTTCGGTGAGGCCAATTTGTTCGAATGATACCCCCCCCCCTCCCCAACCACCACACAATCACTACTGCTCCAACCAATATTAACACCACTACCACTTCAACCACCACCACCACATCATCATCATTACCACTGCTACTACAACCACATCACTACCAGTACTAATGCAACCACCAGCACCACATCATCATCACTACCACTACCACTACTAAAACCACCACCACATATTCATCATCACAACTTCTACAACCACCACCACATCATCATCATCACCACTACTACTACTACACCACAATTATCACCACATCATTATCACTACCACTACTACTACAACCACCAACACCACACCATTATCACTACCGCTACTACTACACCACCACCACCACATCGTCATCACTACCACTACTACAACCAACAAAACCATATCATTATCATTACCGCTACAACTACACCACCACCACTACCACCACATGATTATTACTACCTCTGCTACTGCAACCACCAACACCACATCATCATCACTACCACAAGTACTACAACCACCACTACATCATCATCATCACTAACACCCACCATCAGAACCAAATTAATAATCAGTACCACCACTACCACTATACATCCAATATCGCCACATCATCTGAACCAACACTACTACAACCATCACCACCACGACATCATCATCACTACAACTACAGCTACAAGCACCAGCACCACATAATCATCACTACGACTAATAATACAACCACAATCACATGATCATCATCACTACTACTACTACAACAACCACCACCACCAAATCATCATCCTAACCACTACTACTACAACCATCAACATTACATCATTATCACAACCGCGACAATTACTACACAACCACCACCACCACATCGTCTTCACTACTACTACTACAACCTGCACCACCACATCATCATCACTATCACCACTTATATAACCACCACCACCACATCATCATCACAAACAACCACCACCACTACCACTTTTATATACAATACTGCCACATCATCTCAACTAATACCACTTCAACCACATCATCATCACTACAACCATCAGCTACCACCACAGCACCACATCATCATCACTACCACGACTACTACAACCACAATCACATCATCATCACTACTACTACTATAACTACCACCGCCACATAATCATCATTGCCACTACTACAACAGCCACTAACACCACATCGTTATCACTACCAATACTACTACGACACCACCACCACCACATCGTCATGACTACCACTACTAAAACCACCACCACATCATCATCATCATCATTATCACTACTACTACAACCATCCCGTGTGTAGTTCGCCTAACCGGCAGCCGTGTTGTTATTTCTCTCCCGAATTGTGTGATTTTTATTGATTTCTAAAACAAAAGTCTGGAATATTTTTATACAGTCGTTTTAATAAAGTTTTATTCTACATTGTGATATATATTTCTCGGAAATTCATAAGAGGATTTTTAGATAAATTGACATTTTAGTGGTGTAGATCCCATTGTTTGAAGTCGCTATTGTACTAGCCGTTTATTGTTTACACTTACGTTACGATTTTAGTCACGATGTGCCATATCTATTTTTATCCTTATTACGACAACATTTATTGGAATGACACAGAATCGTCTTGGTATCACGGTAATAATAATAGCAGTAATAGCCAGCGGCTACGACCAAGTCGTGGTGGTGTGCGGAAACGAAGAAAAATAAATATTCAAATAGGTCACAGACCACCGCCCTTTCATACAAATAGAGCACTCAAAGTACATAACACACAACGGTGCCCAAGGTCTCTGATCAACATACCACTCAACGACACTCACAACAACATGCCAATAGTAAACGACACATCAACATGTCAACAAAACATAATGACAACACCTGATCATTTTGATGGGACGCAGGACTTAAGTAAACATCATGAGAACGTGGCTTGTAAAAATAAGACAATAACAACAAAGGGGAGAAGAAGGGTCAATATGAGGCCAAATGAAATAAAAAGAATCAATTACCAAATCAACTCAAATCATAAAACGCTTAATATAGCAAACAAGCAAACTAACAGTGACCGTAATGGTGAACCGAGAAACATGTTTAGAACTATGACCATAAACTTTCAAAGTATAATTCCAAAACTACCGGAATTTTGGAAATTGATATCAGACATAAAACCAGACATCATCATAGGTACTGAAACATGGCTACATTCCGAAATAAAGGACAGTGAAATATTCCCACCAGAGACACATTTCAACGTGTTCAGGAAAGACCGAGAAGATAGGTATGGTGGGGTGTTGGTTGCAACAACAACGAACCTCTCAGTATTAAAGCTTGACATTCAAACAAAATCAGAATCGGTGATCGTAAATATCAAAACAGAACAAGGCCTACTCACTGTGGGCGCTATGTATAGAACACCTTCAAACTCAACTATGGAACAAATGACTGAGATAACACGCTGTATTGATTGCCTAGACCCGAAAAATGTACTCTGGTTAAGCGGAGACCTGAACCTACCTGATATCAATTGGGAACAAGAAAAAATAATCAGTTACCAATATCCTTCATTTATAAACCAAGCATTTATTAACAAATTGCAAGATTTTGGCCTTAGTCAAATAAACAAAAATCCAACAAGGGGTACAAATATCCTCGACTTATTTATCACAAATCGACCAAATTTAATTGTCAAGTGTACAACCATTCCAGGCATTAGTGACCATGATATCCTCATCACGGAAAGCACTATCAAAGCAAACAAAATCACAAAAAAATCACACCCTATTACTATTTGGAAAAAGGCAAATATCGCCGAAATGCGGACAGAAACACGTCTTTTTAGTGAAAACATAATTAATCAACATCTAGAAAGCACTGAGGATGTTTGGACTGCCATCAACGACCACCTAAACAAAATGATGACCAAACATGTACCAACGAAGAAAAGCTCAAGGAAATTTCACCAACCATGGATAAACACCACCGTCAAACGATTATCTAGACGGAAACAAAAGGCATGGAGCAGAGCGAGAAAGTCCAACAGTAAGTAAGACTGGTACAATTACGCCCGACTGAAAAAAGAAACACAAAAAGAGAGTAGAAAGGCCTATCATAATCATGTTAAGGAACTTGTCAGTGAAGACTCAAACAAAAGGCTCTGGAAATTTATAAAAAGTAGGAGGTGCGATTCGGTTGGTATAGCCCCTTTGAGCATGATCGTGTATTATACTCTGATGCAAAGGAAAAAGCAGATATACTTAATAACCAATTCTGCTCTGTTTTTGCTTCAAAAGCTCATACCAAAATTACCACTCAACAACTACAAGGCGAAGAAAACGATTCCAACACTATGGCCGAAATCAATGTGACAGTAGAGGGCGTTTCCAAACTCCTCGCCACTCTAAATCCAAAGAAAGCATGTGGCCCAGACAAAATACCATCCCGTCTCTTAAAGATATTGAGTAACGAATTTGTACCTGCCCTCACACATTTGTTCAAACTCTCTCTTGAAACGGGAGACATACCAATTGTTTGGAAGCACGCTCTTGTCCAACCCATCTACAAGAAAGGTGATAGAAGCAGGGTTCAAAACTACCGTCCAATTTCATTAACTTGCATTTGCTGCAAACTGTTGGAGCATATAGTGAGATCCTCAATAACTGAATATCTCGAAACTAACAGTATTTTTTGTGATGAACAGCACGGATTTAGGAAGCACCACTCATGTCAAACTCAACTTCTATCATTAACACATGATCTGTCAGCTGCTATTGATAAAGGTGGTCAAATGGATCTAGTACTATTGGACTTTGCCAAGGCCTTCGACAAGGTTCCTCACCATCGGTTAATCCAGAAATTGTATGACGTTGGTATCAGGAACAAAACCTTACAATGGATTGCAACTTTTCTGGACAATCGCACCCAACAAGTTCTTGTCGACGGCGAGACTTCCACTATCGGGATGGTGACATCGGGCGTACCTCAGGGCTCAGTCCTTGGGCCCGTCCTATTTTTAGTGTACATAAATGATATTCCACTAGGTATAAGGTCAAAAGTGCGCCTCTTTGCTGACGACACAGCATTATATAATCAGATAAGAACAACAGACGACTGCAAAACACTAAATGACGATCTAGCTAAATTACAAGAATGGGAAACAATAAATCAAATGGAATTTAACCTATCAAAGTGCAATGTTCTAACCATCACAAATAAGAAAACACCTATTACATTTGAATAACAACTTCATGGTCAAAACCTGGAACATGTAAAGACAGCAAAACACCTTGGCATTGAGTTTGCTAAAAACCTCAAATGGAATGACCACATATGTCACCTGGCTTCAAAGGCAAATCAAACAAGCGCTTACATCACCCGCAATTTAAAAAGATGCCCAATCACAACTAAAACCCTTGCTTTTAAAACTATTGTTAGACCAATTCAATTTTGGAGTATGGCAGCTCAATTTGGGACCCATATACAAAGAAAAACATCGACACCTTAGAAAACATCCAAAGAAAAACAGCAAGACGCATCACAAACACATTCGATCCTTTCTCAAGTGCGTCTGAAATATCACAACGGATTGGCCTTGAACCTCTGGAAAAGAGAAGAAAAATAGATAAACTTAAATTGTTCCACAAGATCTACTACAAAAATTCGTGCCTTAAACTTCCAAACGACATCAAAGATATCGGCACAAGAAATACGAGGGGACACACAGCAAGAGTAACCATCCCAACATCAAAAACAGACGCCCACATGTATTCGTTTTTCCCTTCCACTGCCCGACTATGGAATAGCCTCCCAGCTGAAGTGGCTGAAAACGGTTGGCAACATGCCTTCACGCGATTGCTAGAGTTCACAACGTGACTTTTTAATCTATGTTTTTTTTGTTTTTTGTTTTTTTTTTTTTTTGTTTTTTTTTTTTTGTTTTTTTTTTTATAATATTAGTATTATGTGCAGAGTTTTAGCAAGTTTAAAATGTAAATCACTGTGGAGTGATCCTCGACAATATTGGAGGTTTCCACAAGACGAAGAAGAAGAAGAACCACCTATACCAAATCATCATCACTAACAACCACCACCACATAATCATCATTACCACCACTACCACTTTTAAATCCAATACTGCCACATCATGTGAATTAACACAATTTCATTCACATCATCATCACTACAACCAAATCTACAACCACCAGCACCACATCATTATCACTACCACTACAACCACCACCACATCATCATCAATACCACTGCACTACAACCACTACCAGCACATCATCATCATCATTACCACTACTACTACTACAACCACCACCACAACCACCACATCATCATCACTACCACTACAACCACCACAACATCATCATCACTACCACTACTACAACCACTACCAGCACATCATCTTCACTACCACTACTACTACAACCACCACCATCACGTCATCATCATCATTACCACCATTAAAACCACCACCACCACATCATCATCACTATCACTACTACTACAACTACCAACACCACATCATCATCCCTACCACCGCAATTCTTGTGAGCCATATTTATTGTCGGCGTCACTGAGTAGTATTAGTAGTGGTAATACTACTACTACTACTACTACTAGTAGTAGTAGTAGTAGTAGTAGTAGTAGTAGTAGTAGTAGTAGTAGTAGTAGTAGTAGTAGTAGTAGTAGTAGTAATACTAGTAGTAGTAGTAGTAGTAGTAGTAGTAGTAGTAGTAGTAGTAGTAGTAGTAGTAGTAGTAGTAGTAGTAGTAGTAGTGTCATGATATTGTTTACTGTTTAGAGATAGTTCTATTTGTCACTTAATGTTTGTAATTGATCTGTGTCTGTACTGTATTGTCTAACTCTTTGTGTTTTAATTTCTTTCCAGATCATGTCGATTTAAATGTTGAATAAAGCCTATATTTTGCATGGCAATCATTCGAATTACTTTCTAGCTTCACAACAATTTATTCAACATTTAACATGGAACGATTCCTTCGACCTGAGCGGTTCAGCGCTGAACCCAATACGCCTGATGCATCAAAGCAATGGAATCACTGGCTCTGTACATTTAACAACTTTCTCTCTTCGTTACCCGAACAGGCGACTGACAACAAACTCAATCTGCTCGTCAATTTCGTCGATCCTGTCGTCTACGAACTATTGCTGATTGTACTACATTCGATTCAGCTGTTGACGTTCTGAAGAACATATACGTGAAACCAAAAAACGAAATATTCGCGAGACACGTCTTGGCTACTACAAAACAAGAACCAGATCAATCCCTCGATCAGTTCCTTCAAAAGTTGAAGAGACTTGCCAAAGAATGTGATTTTAAAGCTGTTACTGCTGATAAGAACAGGGATGACTTTATCCGAGATGCTTTCATCTGTGGTCTCTCTTCTAATCAGATCAGGCAGCGACTCCTCGAGAATAAGACAATCGAACTTATGGCCGCTTATGAACAGGCTCGATCCTTGGAGATGGCTGAAAAACACTCTCAGAACTACAGCACACCAACTACTGTGCCATGTGGCAGCACTGCTCCTCCGCCCTCTGAAAAGGAACTTGACTCATTCAATGCTTCAGTCACGAACTCTAAATGCTTTTTCTGCGGATACCAACGACATCCTCGATCAAAATGCCCTGCTAGAGAGGCGCTGTGTAAAAGTTGTGGAAAAAAAAGGGCATTTTCAAAAGGTACGCCAGTCAAAAAGTAAAAACGAATATGCATCTGCGGCAGACCCGAATACACTCAGTTCCGCCTTTTCAGCCGCGGCTCCCGCTAGTCTCTACAGAGCTGTTATTGACGTGAAATTGTTTAACAAGCCCGTTAAAGCGTTGATAGACACCGGAAGCTCAGAGAGTTTCATTTCAACAGAGATCGCACAAAGTCTCCAATTGAAGATTTTCAAATCAAAGAAAGAAATCTCCATGGCGTCTACTAATCTTTCCAGTACAACCAAGGGTCATTGTTTTGTCTCTTTGGAATACCAGGGACGTTTCTATGAGAGTGTGAAATTTTCCATCCTGTCAGGGTTGTGTTCGGACTTGATTTTAGGCCATGACTTTCTTGAACAGCATGATGGAGTTCAAATATCCTTCAAAGGATCAAAGCCTACTTTCTCCGTTTGTAGTCTCACTGCTGCAAAAATCGAACCTGTTTCTCTTTTCAAGAATCTCCTTCCAGAAGTCAGACCTATTGCAACAAAAACAAAATCAAGACGATTTTCATTACCAGACAAGCAATTCATTGACTCTGAGGTTAAGAAACTTCTTGACGAGGATGTGATCGAACCATCTGATTCTCCATGGCGAGCGCAGGTATTGGTGACAACTAACGAACGACACAAGAAACGCATGGTTGTGGACTATAGTCAGACCATCAATCGCTTCACTCTACTCGATGCATATCCACTTCCAAACATTAATGAAATGATTGAAACAATTTCACACTACAGTGTCTATAGCACCCTCGATTTGCAAAGTGCTTACCACCAGATCCCAATAAAAGACGAGGAGAGAAACTGTATACGGCTTTTGAGGCCAGTGGAAATCTCTACCAATTCAAGCGAATTCCCTTTGGAGTCACTAACGGAGTGGCTTGCTTTCAGCGCATCATTGATTCCATTATTCGAGATGAGAAACTGAGTGACACATTTGCTTACTTAGACAATGTGACAATCTGTGGCAGAAATCAGCAAGAGCATGATGAAAACCTTGTGAAATTTCTCAGGTGTGCCAAAGAACATAATATAACATTCAATGAAAGTAAGACTGTTAGACAAATCAAGTTACTTGGATTTCAAGTGTCCAAAGGTTGCATTCAGCCAGACCCTGACCGATTACGGCCACTGAGAGAACTTTCAGATCCTCACAATATCAAATCTCAACAGAGAGTGATTGGAATGTTTGCATACTACTCATCCTGGATACCTCATTTCTCGGATAAAATACACCCACTGGTCCAAAATACCACCTTTCCATTGTCAGGAAAAGCCAAGGACTCGTTTGATCTTTTGAAAAAGGAGATTGAAAACGCTGCTGTCGTGACAATTGACCACAACGCTCCTCTAGTTGTAGAAACCGACGCTTCTAAAATTGCAATCGCAGCAACACTAAATCAAGGTGGACGTCCTGTGGCTTTCTTTTCAAGAACTCTGAACCACAGTGAAAAGAAGCATTCTTCTGTTGAAAAAGAGGCTTACGCTATTGTGGAAGCCCTTCGAAAGTGGAGGCACTATCTTCTTGGAAAGCATTTCAAACTTGTGACAGATCAGAAAAGCGTTGCCTTTATGTACGGAAATTCTGCAAAAGGAAAAGTCAAAAATGATAAAATCCAAAGATGGAAGATTGAACTGTCAAGCTACAGTTATGACGTTGTGTATCGACCTGGAAAAGACAATGTAGCGGCTGACGCATTTTCAAGGGAGTTCTGCTCATCTACTGGTTCAGATTTAGAAACTTTAAAAAGCCTTCACGACTCACTCTGCCACCCTGGAATTGCAAGGATGAACCATTTTGTCAGGTCAAAGAATCTCCCATATTCCGTGGATGAAATACGAACAATCTGCAACAACTGTAGGGTTTGTCGTGAGCTAAAACCTTCATTCTACAAACCGCAGAACCTCAAAGTGGTCAAAGCAACTCAACCATTCGAGCGTTTGAGTGTGGATTTCAAGGGTCCCTTGCCGTCATCGTCCAAAAATCGGTATCTCCTAACAGTTATTGATGAATATTCTCGCTTCCCTTTTGCGTTCCCATGCTCTGATATGAGCTCATCAACTATCATCAAGTGCTTGTGTCAATTGTTCTCATTGTTTGGAATGCCTATTTCAATACATTCTGACAGAGGTGCTAACTTCATGTCAAGTGAGCTTCAAGATTTCTTGTGCAAAAAGGGTATCGCCTCAAGCCGAACGACCCCATACAATCCCCGGGGAAATGGACAGGTAGAACATCTGAATGGAACCCTTTGGAAAACTATCACGTTAGCCCTGAAATCACGTGGTTTGAATGTTAGTCAATGGGAGTCAGTGCTTCTTGACTCTCTCCATTCAATAAGATCACTCTTATGCACTGCGACAAATGAGACTCCTCATGAACGAATCTTCCGCTACAATAGAAAGTCAAGCACTGGTACAACACTTCCTAGCTGGCTGACTACTCCAGGAACTGTTTTGATGAGGCGTCATGTAAGAGCCTCTAAATACGAACCATTGGTGGACGAAGTGGAACTGTTTGACGCTAATCCGCTCTATGCCTACGTCCGACTTCCTGATGGTAAAGAAACTACTGTGGCTTTGCGTCACTTAGCCCCTGCTGGTGAAATGACTACTGCCCAACCCTCCAATGAAGAATCATCCATGGCGTTTGACAACACGAGCGTAACTCCACATTTTCAACCTGTTCAAAAGAATGTGGGAAACGATATTTTACCTGAAACTGTTCTAGAACAGCTTGATGTACAAACTGTGGAAGCGGGTGTAGTGCAAAAATCTGCCTTGGACGAACCACCAGTCTCTGATCCTAACAATCCTAATGAGCTTTCTACTCAAAACGAATCCCGTTCAAACTCCAGAACGAGTGGCTTCATTCGGACGAGACCATACAGTTTACGAAATAGAGAAGCATAATTTGAAATCTCTTGCCACATGTAAGGGGGGAAGAATGTCATGATATTGTTTACTGTTTAGAGATAGTTCTATTTGTCACTTAATGTTTGTAATTGATCTGTGTCTGTACTGTATTGTCTAACTCTTTGTGTTTTAATTTCTTTCCAGATCATGTCGATTTAAATGTTGAATAAAGCCTATATTTTGCATGGCAATCATTCGAATTACTTTCTAGCTTCACAACAAGTAGTAGTAGTAGTGATAGTAGTAGTAGTAGTAGTAGTAGTAGTAGTAGTAGTAGTAGTAGTAGTAGTAGTAGTAGTAGTAGTAGTAGTAGTAGTAGCAATAGTAGTAGTAGTAGTAGTAGTAGTAGTAGTAGTAGTAGTAGTAGTAGTAGTAGTAGTAGTAGTAGTAGAAGAAGAAGAGTAGTAGTAGTAGTAGTAGTAGTAGTAGTAGTAGTAGTAGTAGTAGTAGTAGTAGTAGTAGTAGTAGTAGTAGTAGTAGTAGTCATCATCATATCTTGTCGCGCCAGTGAGTCAGCCAGTCCCGGGCAGTCTGGTTGCATTCCCTCAGGTCAGCATTGGTGCAGTGAGGTCCCAGCGAGCATTCGGACAGGATGTGGTCCATGGTCTGTCTGGGGTGACCGCATGGGCATTCAGTGCCGGTGAGATTTTCCATTTAAAGAGGTTGGTGGCGGTGTTTCCCACCTTTGCTCTAGCTCTGTTCAACGCCACCCATTCTTTTCTCTTGAGGTCTGTGCCTGCTGGGAGCTTTTCTGTTGGGGGCTGGAGGGCATCGTTTGCTGTCTTGTCCCATTCTACCCATTTGTCCAGGCGGAAGAATGCTGAGTGGTCTGGGTGAAGGCTCTCTACTGTGAGGAAGCTTTTTCTTGATTTGAGCCTGCTTTTGGGGCAATTGTGGTCATGAAGGGGGTGTCTCTGGTCCATTTCCTGTTTGTATTTTTGTATTTGGGCATGAGTTTCCCTCCGGATGTGTGGTGGGGCTATTCCTGCTGCACGGTAGACCAGTGGTAATGGTGTTGCTCTCAGCTGGCCCGTTATGATCCGGCAGGCGTTGTTGAGCTCGGGGTCTAGCTTGGAGGCATGGCATGATCGGACCCATACAGCTGAGCAGTACTCCGCAGTTGAGTAGCTGAGGGCCAATGCTGTGGTCCTTAGAGTTTTAGGGTCAGTTCCCCAGTTCATGTTTGCCAGCTTTCCAAGGAGGGCATTACGCGTGGACACTTTTGCCTTGGTCTTTCTCACGTGTTCTCTGAAGGACAGAGTCCGATCAAGCGTCACTCCGAGGTACACTGGGTGGTAGTTGTACTCTAATGTCTGGCCATTCCACTTGATGTTAAGTTTTTTGTGGGCTTGGTGGTGGTTGAGGTGAAATGCACACACTTGTGTTTTCCCTGGGTTGGCGTTCAGCGAGTTTTTAGTGTAGTACTTTGTAAGGGTGTCTAGGGCATTTGTCAGTCTGCTCTCAATTGGTTGGAAGGACACATCCTGTGTTGCGAGGCATAGGTCATCAGCATATATGAATCGGCGGTAGTAGTAGTAGTAGTAGTAGTAGTAGTAGTAGTAGTAGTAGTAGTAGTAGTAGTAGTAGTAGTAGTAGTAATACTAGTAGTAGTAGTAGTAGTAGTAGTAGTAGTAGTAGTAGTAGTAGTAGTAGTAGTAGTAGTAGTAGAAGAAGAAGAAGAAGTAGTAGTAGTAGTAGTAGTAGTAGTAGTAGTAGTAGTAGTAGTAGTAGTAGTAGTAGTAGTAAAACTACTACTAGTAGTAGTAGTAGTAGTAGTAGAAGTAGTAGTAGTAGTAGTAGTAGTAGTAGTAGAGGTAGTAGTAGTAGTAGTAGTAGTAGTAGTAGTAGTAGTAGTAGTAGTAGTAGTAGTAGTAGTAGTAGTAGTAGTAGTAGTAGTAGTAGTAAAACTACTAGTAGTAGTAGTAGTAGTAGTAGTAGTAGTAGTAGTAGTAGTAGTAGTAGTAGAGGTAGTAGTAGTAGTAGAGGTAGTAGTAGTAGTAGTAGTAGTAGTAGTAGTAGTAGTAGTAGTTGTAGTAGTAGTAGTAGTAGTAGTAGTAGTAGTAGTAGTAGTAGTAGTAGTAGTAGTAGTTGTAGTATTAGTAGTAGTAGTAGTAGTAGTAATAGTAGTAGTAGTAGTTGTTGTTGTTGTTGTTGTTGTTGTTGTTGTTGTATTAGATAGGAGATGATGAAGTGAGTTGTGATAATGTTATAGTGAGCAAAAAATTGATAACAGGAAATAATGTTGGAGAAGGATGGGGGTAGGTCATAGAATGATAAAGATACTATGGTTGGGAGATAATAAAAGTTTGGGGAAGGGAGACATTATGATGGTGATGACAATGATGATAATGATATTTGATGACAATGATGATGATGAAGATTGAATTATCTTGCCTTAAATGCGTTGCTAAATAAATAAAGAATCCGATAAAGAAATGGTAAACTAAATTCGGGAATGTCACCATTGATAAGCACACTTCCACTTAATTAAATATATAACATCTAAAAACCCAGCAAATTGAACGAAGCGAGAGAAAAAAAGCGGTCGTGACCAATGCGGGTTGAAACAACGAATGACGAATTATATTTAAATTCCGGAATGTCAACAATGAGAAGCACCCTTTCACTTAATTAAATACATAACATATTAGTATTAAATTCCGGTATGTCAACAATGATAAGCACAATTTCATTTAATTAATATATAAAATTAGAAAATTCAGCAAATTGAACGAAGCGAGGGAAAACAAAGTACTTGTGACCAACGTCAGTTTAAACAAAGAATGAGGAAAATTAGATTGATAACTACACACTACACACGGTATCTAATGTGTAACGAATACAATAGCCTTAAACCTACTGCTCAATGACAGAGGTATTACTGCTGGTTGTAACAAAACTGTAGCGCATGATAAAGCCAGTTTTGTTCACACCATTCTTTCTGCTTGTCAGTGGTTACATTTATTAGATTATATCAATAAGGCGAATGGCTGGGCATTCTTTAATAAATGTAAGTTGTGGACCCGTCTCGAGAGTTTACTCAGTGAGGATGCTAGCAAACAAAATAGAGAGGAGAAGTAGCCCTGTTTCAATTAAAAATTAAGTCGGGGCAACCCTTGTACTTGACTTTCTTACTTCGGACAAGATTGGGCATACGAGATGAAAGTTGGTTTGGACGAATTCAATCTCTCGAGGGGGAGGGGACGTAGTCTCCTCGAAATTGGGAGAGAATTTGCCAGGCTTCTGTACCAGCAAGAAGAGGCGCTGGGTGGCGGGGAATAGACTTCGATCGTGAACCTGTCTTATATCAGCGTCACTTCATCAGTGGGGACTTTCCACCCATCTCATATGTACGCGTTGTGCCAAAGAGCCGCGACCACAGAGCATCTAGTTGAGCTTTGCGATGTGACCACACAAATGAGGCAAGGAATTAACTGCGTGTATGTATTATCATAACAAAGTAGTGTAACGCTATTTGAAGCTGCTGCTGCACGCCTACCGATGATCAGAACTAGACTGCCACTCATCGCGCAATTAGCCAATGTGGCGAAGGATTATAGCGTCTAAACTCTCCCGACATTTAAAAAAAATTTCTCAATCTGCCTTTCCTAACGTTTAGATCATCGTTTGCCTGTTGCATTTTGAAAGGTGGCTATAGATGCTGTTGGGATGGAGACATCTTTTACAAGACATCAGGCCGTTTCTCTGGGCATATTAAGTAAAGGGATACATCAAATAAATTAAACAATTTATGATTGTGTTGTTGAAGGGTTATTCCCCTTGACATTTGGATGAGATAAACCAGAGTTTGCTTTTTTCAGGCGGAGTGGGGGGGGGGGGGGATTGATCGTCCTTATATCTATAAAAATAAAGACAACACCTCACCTTAATTTATTTTTGCCACATGGTGTTCGAATTTTTAACGCGCAAATGTGATTTAAATTAAATACTATCTTTTAAATATACACACACAAGTTCGGACTAAAGGCCAGAGGTATGGCCTGTCTCAATTTATCAAATTAATATACAAAATGTTGCTATTGGTTCTTTGTTGTATATTTTTACATTTTTGTACATTTGCATATATTATATATGTATACATTGTCGCCATAGATTCTCAACTTTGTGTTTAAATACATTTTCATGCATGCCACGTCTGTAAACGAATTTTCATTTTTTGGATGAATAAATTATATCTTATTATCTTCGTAAAAAAAACATGAGCCTTTATAAAGCTTTATATCTACTGAACGTGCTCAAAGCGATATACAAGGGCTCCCAAGCCAACGGCAACACTTAACATTAGAAACGAGATATGAGGCAATTGTTATCTTTCATTCACATTTTTAAACTTTTCTCTCTATCCGTAAAAAAGTATACGACTGCCTTAATCCTGGTTGCCACTGTTGAAGGTGATGATAAGACTTATCGCAAAAAAGCTGATTGCAAGGCGGTAAGTTAGGGACTTATTTCCTTTTTTAAATGAATGATGAATGAAAATCATCTCTCTATCTCTCTTTTTCTCTGCCTCATTCTTTCCTACCCTTACTCACATGCAGACACAAACACACACACCCACACACACACACACACACATATAGTAGTAGTAGAAGAAGAAGAAGAAGAAGAAGAAGAAGAAGAAGTAGTAGTAGTAGTAGTAGTAGTAGTAGTAGTAGTAGTAGTAGTAGTAGTAGTAGTAGTAGTAGTAGTAGTAGTAGTAGTAGAAACAAAAGTAGAAGTAGTATTAGTTATTTGGACGTAGTAGAGTAAGACCGTAGATCAGGTCAAAAACATCTTGTCATGTATGTCAAAAAGACGAAAGTTATTGGTGATTACGATAAAACTAGGCCTAAATGGTGTTATACAATTTGATAGAAATAGCCCCGGAGCAACTTGAATCATACACATATCTGAACATTGAGCAGTTACGAAAGGCTGAAATGATCTCGAGCTCCAAACCAGAAGTGCAATGGCAAGGAAACGTTTTGCAGAACTAAACTCCAACCTTAATCCGGACTACGTGTAAATGTCAACAGGACTCAGAATACTGAACATTATGCACTCTTGCACGAGTGAGAAACTTGGACGATAAATAATTAACTAGAAAGGGGGTAAAATAAGCTGGAAACAAAAAGAAGAGAAAAAGAAGACCAATGATGCAGTCAACAATAATGTCAATCTGCACCCAGAATTATTCAAAACCAAAAGACCGAAAATGGAAATATATACTTTGCCCACACTAAATGACAAAACACCATCTGTAAAAACATCCTCCTTGGAATAGTAAAGGGCAATAGAACGAGAGGTCGTTCCATTTCCTAAGATTTTGGCTGGACCAAATCAAGAGATGGACTGACTGGGATGACAATTGAAAAATGCAACAGTCTGGTACTAAACAGAGAAGAATGGCGAGCCATTTCCAGTCGACCTCTTTGTGAGATGACACTGGAGTAAGTAAGTAAATAAGTATGTAAGTAAGTAAGTAAATAAATAAGTAACTAGAGGTGAGATGGACATGTCTGTATTCAGTCTATTATGTTGTTATATCATTTTATTTTATAGAACTGTCTATTATATTGTGCTATTATTGTATCTTATAGAACTGTCTATTATATTTGTATTGTAACACGCCTGACCGGCGAGTCTTGTTTTTGTTGGCTCTTTCATTTACGTGTTTTGAGTGATTTTTATCTGACATTTCGCCTGGATTTTAATACCATCTGATTTGTGATAGTCTTGTGGTTTTATTGATATACATTTTAACGATTTCTAACAGAGGATTTTTCTAAAATTTTAAAATTTAAGTATGGATTTTCCAAAGTCGAACATAGTTTTAAACTGCTATTTGTTTACAGCCATATTGGAAACTTTATTCACTGTGCTATATTTTACAACTTTTAACAACTACCGTGTACATCGATCTATTTATAATACTAATTTTGTGAACAGACTCAGAGGGGGTAGACGAAAACAACGCCCTATAACCACCGTCATTGGTCATCGGCCAACCCCACGCCCGCTCCCCCTACGACCTCGATCCTCGCTTCAATTTATCAACACTCGTCCCCCATCCAATCTAATCACTTCAATGAGTAATCCTCACCGTTCCTTGTCAAATGTCAACACTGTCCGTGACAGTCAGTATGAAATTAACGACCACCATGACAACAACTCGCAGCAACAGCACCGTCTTGAGCAACAACAACAACAACAACAACAACAACAACAACAACAACAACAACCTGCACGTAGTGATCATACCAGTTTAAAAATTGGATTACTAAATGTTAGATCGTGTCGTAATAAAACTCAAGACATAATCGACATTATTGAAGATCATAAAATTAATATTTTTGTCATCTTGGAAACATGGCTTAATCATTCATATGATGATCCAATTATGAAAGCAATTACACCCGAAGGCTTTTGTATTAAATCATTTCCACGCATTGGGAGGAAAGGAGGTGGTATTGCAATTATTTACAACTTGTCACTCTTTGACAAGATATCATTTCACCATGATAATTTTAGAAGTTTTGAATACGCTGGATTTGCCATTCATGAAAATAATTTTAAAAAGTCGTTTCACTGTGTCTACCGCCCACCACCAAGCCAACAAAACAAATATCAACAATTGATTTTTTATCTGAGTTCGGAGAATTTATGTAAATGCAATCCATTAACAAAAAGCATAATATTTTTATGGGTGATTTTAACATTGATTATTTCGGAAACAAAAATGAATCGAAAGTATTTCGGGAGATTATTGACACAAACAACTATATTCAACTTGTAAGCGGTCCTACAAACAACCATGGCCACACAATAGATCATGTCATTACAGACATTGAACATTCTCTCTCTTCATCTGTCTCAAATATTGATAAATTAATCTCTGACCATCATTTAATTGTGTTTTGCGTTTTATTTCCAATGAAGCACGAAGTAAAAAAGATGATAACATCTCGTAATTTGAAGAATATAAACATGAACATTTTTAAACAAGACCTTGACCATAACGTTAAAAATAAACATGATGCGAATGGTCTCCACGAGTCAATTGTTGGTTCGGTGGACAAGCATGCTCCCTTAACAACTAGAGCAGTAAAAGTGAGACGTCAAGCACCCTGGTATAATCTCATCTCATGTAGTTCCATATCTGAAGCAGACGTCGGAGGTCATCTTCCGCCAAGCTGATCTATCTCTTGCCAATTCTATTAAAGCAGCGCCACCTTTCTCAGCTTCATCTGTCCAAGTTCTTATCCCTTTCAAATACGTTATTCTTTGTCTTCCTCTTATTCTTTTTCCATTCATCTTTCCAGTCAAGGCGAGTATTTCCAAACCAGGGTGGCGGATAATGTGTCCTAAAAATTCCATTTGGCGTTTGATGATTTTTGTTATCAGTGATCTTTTTCTGTTTGCCATTTCTAAAATTTCTTCATTTCTTTTCCTTTCCATCCATGACACCCTCATCATTCTTCTGTAAAACCACATTTCCACTGCCTCCAGTCTTTTAACCATGGTCTTGTTTATGGTCCAGCTCTCACAACCATATAGCAGCACAGACAGTACATAGCAATCCAGGACTTTGATTTTTGTTTTCATGCTAATATTCCTGTTTTTCATAATTGTATGCAGCTGGTTGAATGCATTCTTCGCCATACCTATTCTTTTCTTTATTTCACAATCTGATTTTCCATTGGATGTTACATTGAAGCCTAAATATTTGAAACATTCAATTTGTTGTATTGTTTGTCCTCTGCTTGTTATTACACAGGCTGGTGGGTTATTATTTTTAGATACCGTCATACATTCTGTTTTAGATATATTCAGTTCCAGTCCCATATTTTCACTACTCCTGACTACAACATCAAGTAATTCTTGTAGTTCATGTTCAGATTCTGCCAGTAGAACCGTATCATCTGCATACCTCAGATTTGTTACATTCTTTCCTCCAATACACACCCCCTTCTTATGTTCGATATCTCTTAATATCATTTCACTATAGAGGTTGAATAAATCTGGAGACAAAACACACCCCTGCCTAACTCCTCTTCTAATAGGTGTAAAACTGCTTAGTTCGTTGTCAACACGCATTGCTGCTTCTTGTTCCCAGTACAAATTCCGTAATATTCTTAAATCTTTACCATCAATGTCCAACGATGATAGAATTTTGAATAGTTTTTCGTGTTGTACTTTATCAAAGGCTTTTGAATAGTCAATAATATAATACCGAATAATATTATACCTGGTATAATACCGAAATAAAATTGAATGGATTAGCCAGGAGGCGGGCAGAAAGAAAATGGCTCAAGTCCAGAGATGCTGTCGATAAGAAGCGATACATCGCGGCTAGAAATGATGCAAAAGCCGTCAATTTCAGGGCCAAAAAGAAATTCTATGAAGAAAGCCTCAAAAACGTGGGACGTTCGAGACAATTCTTTGCCTTGACCAAGGAACTGCTGGGACAACAGACGCAACCAGCTCTCCCATCTTTAATCGATCGTGCAGATCTACCAACTCGCTTTGGTCAATATTTTAAAGAAAAAACGGATACCATCAGGAAGGAACTCTCGTCTGAATCGATCCCTACAACATTTGACAAGTTTCATGGTGATTCGTTAACACATTTTTCAAAGATTACTGAAGCTGACTTACGTGATTGCATTATGTCGTCTCCAACTAAAATTTGTGATTTAGACCCCTTAAATACTGCCATTTTAAAAAAAATGCATTGATGTAATTTTAACACCATTTACATGTATTGTTAATAATTCGTTGCAGTCAGGTGCTGTACCAGACATTTACAAAGTTGCTCATGTCAAACCCCTTTTGAAAAAACCTGATCTCGATAAAGAGAACTTAAAAAACTATCGCCCTGTCTCTAATCTTCCTTTTCTCTCTAAGATCTTAGAAAAGCTTGTTTTGAAACAATTACTGTCTCATCTTAAAAATAATTGTCTTGAAGAAAAATTTCAGTCTGCTTATAGGCAACATCATTCGACGGAAACCGCACTTGTTAGGGTTGTTAATGATCTCCTCTCTGTTATAGACAATGGTTCATGTTCTTTGCTGAATTTGCTTGACCTATCGTCTGCTTTTGATACTATTGATCACAATCTTCTTCTCAAACGTCTTGAAATTACTTATGGCGTGTCTGGTGCAGCGCTTGATTGGTTTAGGTCATATTTGTTTAATCGTAAACAGATTATTACGGTGGATGAATATAGATCGGAGGAAATCTTTCTTGATTGTGGGGTTCCCCAGGGTTCAGTACTTGGACCCGTTCTTTTTGTTTTGTACGTTGGCCCTCTGTCTAAAATCATCAGAAGTTTTGGTCTGTCTTACCATCAATACGCTGATGATACGCAATTGTACTGCGTTTCCAATATGAGAAATTTACAAGAAGTATCAGCCAATAGTAAAAATTGTATCCAAAGTGTTAAGAAATGGATGAATGAGAACAGACTGAAACTGAATGATGATAAGACGGAGGTGCTGTATGTGGGGAACAGGAAGTGGAAAAGTGAAACAGATTTGAAGTTAGGGGATGCCTCTATTCAAATTGTTGACAAAGTGAAAAACCTTGGCACATTCTTAGACTCTGGACTGTCGATGGAGCATCAGGTTAATAATTTGGTTAGATCTCTCTTTTTCCAACTAAAAAAGATTGCTTCCATTAGACGGTTCATATCTGAGGATGTGACCAAGCACCTGGTTGTGTCCCTCGTACTATCGAAATTGGATTATTGTAATGCTCTGTTGTTTGGCGTTTCGCAATACAATCTGAAACGTCTTCAGATTGTCCAAAACAGCGCTGCCAGACTAGTATTTATGAAGCGTAGGTGCGACTCTGCCGGACCTCTACTTCATGACCTGCATTGGCTGCCTGTTGAGAAAAGAATTAAATTCAAAGCTTGTGTTTTAGTGTATCGTTGTCTTGAAGGTACTGCCCTTCCTACCTTTCAGAACTAATTGAAAGATATTCAAAACCCCGCCCCTTACGTTCGGCCAGTGATTCCACAAAACTAGTTGTCCCTCGAATTCGGAAAAATGCTGGAATGAGATCCTTTTCTCATTTCGGACCCTCTATTTGGAACGCCTTACCGCAGAGCATTCGTGAAAAAGAATCTTTGTCTATTTTTAAACGTTCGCTTAAAACATATTTGTTTCGATTTTAGTAGATGGTATGAGAAGCAAGATAGGTTTGGTTTGTGTTGTGTGTTGTGTTGTGTGTGTGTATGTGTGTGTGTGTGTGTGTGTGCTTGTGTGTGTGAATGAGTATGTTTCAGCCAAAGTAATTTGTAATTTAAGCGCTTAGAGTCTGGTGTCTCGGAGTTATAGCGCTATATAAGTTTTCAGCATTATTATTATTATTATTATTTATATTGTTCTATCATTTTATCTTATAGAACTGTCTATTATATTGTTCTATCATTTTGTCTTATAGAACGGTCTATTATATTGTTCTATCATTTTATCTTATAGAACGGTCTATTATATTGTTCTATCATTTTATCTTATAGAACAGTCTATTATATTGTTCTATCATTTTGTCTTATAGAACAGTCTATTATATTGTTGTATCAGTACATCTTATAGAACAGTCTATTATATTGTTGTATCAGTACATCTTATAAAACTGCCTGTTACATTGTTCTATCATTTTATCTTTTCGAACGATCTATTATATCGTTCTATCATTTTATCTTATAGAACAGTCTATTATATTGTTGTATCATTTTATCTTTTCGAACGGTCTATTATATCGTTCTATCATTTTATCTTATAGAAATATGTATTATATCGTTATATCATTTTATCTCATAGAACTGTTTATAATATCGTTCTATCATTTTATCTTTTCGAACGGTCTATTATATCGTTCTAACATTGTATCTTATAGAACTGTCTATTATATCGTGGTATCTTTTTATCTCATATAACTGTCTATTATCTCGTTCTATCATTTTATCTTATAGCACTGTCGTTCCCCTAAAACATGTGTATTTAAGCGACCATTTTCTATGGTAAGTATTTCTTCACTTCTTTTAAAAGTTCTTCTAATTCTTCAAATCAATTTAAATTCGTATACTATTCGTGTTCGACAGCCTCCAACTGGTGTTATGTCGCGTGTATAAGATGATTTTGAGTCGAGTATATCTTATTAAAAGGATGTTTTATTTAATATAGTGAGCTTCTCATCAGATGAGATTTTAATTTCTTTTTAAAAGATGACTGGGAATCCACAATCCCGCTCCTGACATTGAATGCTAAAGAATTCCAGACAGCGGGAGCAGCATGAATAAATGTACGATCAGCATAGTTCTTAGATCCTTTTTTAGGAACGCATCATCGTTATTGAGAGTTGGATCTTAAAGAGCGTGAGGGAATGTAAACGCATAATCGTTATTGAGAGTTGGATCTTAAAGAGCGTGAGGGAATGTAAACGCATAATCGTTATTGAGAGTTGGATCTTAAAGAGCGTGAGGGAATGTAAACACTTATCAAATCTGATATATAGGCAGGAGGTTTCATTAATATGATTATAGCACATTACAGCAAAATTATATGTAATCTTAAATCTAACAGGGAGTCAATGTAGAGTCCAAAACAAAGGTGTGACATAATCACTTTTTTTCCTTTACAAAACTAATTTTGCCGCTTGATTTTGAACGCGCTGCAGTTTGCCATGATCAATCTGATTTTCTAATGTCTTCAAGAGTGGTTCGATCCCAGGCATTTTGAATTGACTTCTGGTTATACTTCTGTACGACCCTGAAGACAAAGGTTTATAAACAACTTGCACAGAATAGAAAGCAACCACAGCCTCACGATTATTGTTCTTACAAACAATGTCACATTTTGTTGTCAATAAAACATGATTTGGAAAAAAATAGACAACAAAAAAAGGGAGGAAAATAAAAACAAAAACAAAAATAAAATATACAAAGCAAAAAATATATAAACAAAATCAAGCCTGTTTGTTTTTGTTTTAATGTTTTTAAGGGTTTTACGGCGCTTGCAAAACATTTAGGTCATATCAGCGCCAGTAAAAAGGGAGAATATGGGATAGTAAAAAGTTCTAGAATTACAATTAAAGCACCCAAGAAAAGGGGAATGATACAAATAGGGAATTGCTGTAGATTCCAAGAGCATACCATCAATGTATTTAGTTTGAGATCACCCAAAAGTTACCGTGCACGTAGATCCTGAGGCTAGATGGCCGGTTACCGTGTACTCAGACACTTCGAGTAAAGTAGTAAAAAAAAAGTTTTTTTTTAAAAAACCTGACCTCAGTTTCAGTGGGATTTGAACCTGGGACTTTCCAGCTAGCGAGTATAAGCCGAACAACTTAAACTTAAAGTAAAATACCACAGTCATTTGTCCTGTGGTGATATTCAAACATAATCATGTGAATGTGACTCTAGAATATTTCATTTTTAGCTCGAAAATAATTTTCGTTTTGTCTTAAACGTCTGTTGTTCATTAATATTTGTTTAAGATTTATATAGGCATTCATCATTCAAATTCACAATGCGATGCGTTTTTCTTTTTTTACTTTTTAATTTTATAACCTTAACCCTTTTTTTTGGGAATACCGAACTGATCAAAGCCGCTCTCGAATTTGCTAAAAAGATTATTGCAATACCAAGCATTGTGCCAAGAATGGTGCGATAAGTTACTGTGGTAACCAGTCATTTCATAAAACAAATTAGCACTGATGTTTTTTTTTTTTTTTGGTTTTTTTAAAGGGTTTTACGGCGCTTGCAACACATTTAGGTTATATCAGCGCTAGTAAAAACGAAGAAAATGGGATAGTAAAAAGTTCTAGAATTACAATTAAAGCTCCCAAGAAAAAGTAAGACATAGGAGAACTGGGAACAAATAGGGATCAGGTGTAGATTCCAAGTGCATATCACCAATGTAATTAGTTTGAGATCACGTCTCATCCGGACACAAGCACAAAATCCAACAAAGAGGAATACACTCAAATGCTTACATTGTACATTTAGAATAACAAATATAATAATACAAAACAGAGAGATGATTAACAAGGAAAAAAATATCATCTCCCAAAACAATAACTATGCACTTGTCTGTTTCCCTCTCGGCTGGGACTCCGACCAGGGCCAGGAAAAAAAACAGTAATCTCATTCCAAGACAAAGACAGAAAGCATGTTGGAAAACAGATATAAGGGGATAGAAGACACAGCATGAACCTCCCTGCCCGCTATGGGAGGTCAGGATCCCCACCCAGAAATTAGCACTGACTCCAGTAAATAATCATTATCACAATTTATTAATCATAACTTTGGAATCTGGAAAAGGAATCAACCGCTTTTGTATCATATCAACGTTTTAAAGGACTATTAATCTATGCAAAGCGAATTATTAAGTTTCCTTTTTTTTAAAAAGAAATACCAAGACTATCTATATTATAAGTTGAAATATGACACCAACCAACATCCCACCAATCCAAACATCTCCTAGCCCCACTAGCCGTAACCAAATATCACACATTCCATTCATCATTCAGTCCGCCACAGTGAAAGCAAGTGACATTTTTAAAAGATAAGTTAGTTACCCATCAACCCTTGGATGACTTAAATAGCAACAATAGCAATATAAATAATATATCATGTTAACCTCAGCGGCAGTACAAAAAAAAATTCTTACTCATTTCAATTTCATACCAACAGTACTCGCCATCTTGAGATTGAATAAGGCGGGTAAATATGCCAGGGTTGTGAGATTATTCTTATAAAACATGCCAAACTAGTTTTGGAATAAAGACAAATATTATAGATATCGCTTTTTATGCAAAAATTCATATAATGTAAGAAAAAAATCCTCATTTTTTTCACGCTGTCATAACAATTTGACCTTGACTCACCATATAATAATGCTGTATAATTATCCCGCCAAAATAAAGTTGTCCGACTTGTCAGCGGCGAGCGCCTCGCTAAGAAACGGTTTTGCCACGCTAGGCGCCTTCTTATACGGCTTTTTCACACGCCCATGGAACAAATCACTGCTGTACGGCCCTTAAGAGATATGGTGGACATCAATGACTAAAGGCTATCAATGATTGGAGTCAAGACAGAACTCATTTGAGTTGGAGGTCAATCATCTTTTCAAGATCCCATTACTTCCCGAAAAGACGTGTCACTTCCTTCCCAGCGATCTGTAAGGAATTTAAGAAATGTAGTACCTCATGTTTTATTGGGATATTTATTGCTTATAGAAAGGGCTTTACCCCTAAATGTTCCTGTTTTGGTATTTTGTTAGTATTCGAAGCTGTTTTATTAATTATTGTGTAAATAAATGTGTGACTGGAGACAGAGGGAGGGAGACACACACACACACACACACACACACACACACACAGAGAGAGAGAGAGAGAGAGAAGGCGGGAGAGAGAGAAAGAGTTAGAGATAGCGATAAAGAGAGAGAAAGAGCCACCCAAACCCCCTCCCCCAAATGCAAATATCAATTCAATAATTTTCTATTGTATTATGTTGTGGGGAGGTCTTCAATGATATATGATATGACACACCATCTTATTTTTAAATCTATCTTTTTTCAGGTCCATGATTGGGTATGCGTGTGAAGTCACAAGATCCTGTGTTGTCCTATCAATGGGAATAAAGCTAAATTAAATGTGCTTTTTTTTTGTTTGCCTCTTTATTATTGAAAGTGTCCCAATAGCTCAGCTGGTAGATCACTCGCTTCACACACAAAAGAAGATCAATACAGGGTGAAGTCGAGATTTATTTTCTACCTCCTCCCACCACCACCCTCTGTCCACTCATCAGTGGCTGGGTAGCTGAACCTGATAGATCTAGCGGAAAGTTCCTAGCGATAGATTAGCGTCCAATCCAACGGGTGGCAATTGCTACTATAGAAACTAGGATAAAGTACGGCTCCATGGGCCTTATGGCTTTGACTTTGAAGGAATGATAATACTTGGAAACATCAATTGATCATGTATGCGTTTGTAGACATAGACTAGCGCATTTCCCACTGATCATGTATGCGTTGGTAGACACAGACTAGCGATGTTTCCCACAGGTAGACACAGACTAGCGCTGTATTCAATTGATCATGTATGCGTTGGCATACACAGATTAGCGCTGTTTCCCCACTGATCATGTATGCGTTGGTAGACACAGATTAGCGCTGTTTTCAACGAATCATGTATGCATTGGTAGACACAGATTAGCGCTGTTTTCAACGAATCATGTATGCATTGGTAGACACAGACTAGCGATATTTCTATCTGATCATGTATCCGTTGGTAGACACAGACTATCGCTGTTTCCCACTGATCGTGTATGTATTGGTAGACACAGACTATCGCTGTTTTCAACGGATCATGTATGTCTGCCCCTCCATCCTTTTGCCTTCCGCATCTGTCAGCAAAAAGTTAAATAATTCCCACTACATCTGCTACTCCTCTTACTTCTATTAATCTTACTACTACAACTACAAATGTGGTTTTACAGAAGAATGATGAGGGTGTCATGGATGGAAAGGAAAAGAAATGAAGAAATTTTAGAAATGGCAAACAGAAAAAGATCACTGATAACAAAAATCATCAAACGCCAAATGGAATTTTTAGGACACATTATCCGCCACCCTGGTTTGGAAATACTCGCCTTGACTGGAAAGATGAATGGAAAAAGAATAAGAGGAAGACAAAGAATAACGTATTTGAAAGGGATAAGAACTTGGACAGATGAAGCTGAGAAAGGTGGCGCTGCTTTAATAGAATTGGCAAGAGATAGATCAGCTTGGCGGAAGATGACCTCCGACGTCTGCTTCAGATATGGAACTACATGAGATGAGAACAACTACAACTACTACTACTACTACTACTACTACTACTACTACTACTAATAATAATAATAATAATAATAATAATAATAATAATAATAATAATAATAATAATAATAATAATAATAATAATAATACTACTACTACTACTACTACTACTACTACTACTACTACTACTACTACTACTACTACTACTACTACTACTACTACTACTACTACTATGCCCACTACAACTACTACTATACTAGTACTGCTCCTCCTCACCCTCCTGCTCCTACTACTACTACTACTACGGCGACTACTACTACCACATTACTACAACAGCAACAAGAACACCAACTACTACTACTGCTACTACTACTACTACTACTACTACTACTACTACTACTACTACTACTACTACTACTACTACTACTACTACTATTACTCCTACTACTACTACTACTACTACTACTACTACTACTATACTACTACTATACTACTACTACTACTACTACTACTACTACTACTACTACTACTACTACTACTACTACTACTACTACTACTACTACTACTACTACTACTACTACTACTACTACTACTACTACTACGACTATCACTATTGTATTAAAGTTATAAAATTAGGATGGTTCGATTTAAAGCAGCTCTTTATTTTCCAAGCTAGCTGGTCACAAACTAGAGCAAAAAAGCAAGAAACACAAGGGAGATAAAAAGTTCTTATTATTATGTGATGTGGTTCTTATCAAAAAGGTTGGTATGAACGTATTATTTACACTACGGTTACACCCCCTTCTCAAATAGAACTTAAGCATATTTGTTTAAAATCAAGACTGAGATAGATATTTAAACACATTATGCACGTAGGGCCTGTACTAAAACATAGAACGTAGTCAGGAAATCTGTGTACAAGGGTTGCCGGGATTTATTTCGGCTCGAAACGGGGGCACCGTCCATAATGCACATGAGAGGGTATCCCCATTCCCCCTCTCTTTGATCTTAATTAGGCCAGCTCTTCCTGATCGCTCCCTCAGGACATCGGGGGGGGGGGGGGGGGCTGGATTCCTGCCATTATCGGGCCCAATTCTCTATGCGTTGTTGCCAGCGTTCCTTACACTATGTGCATCGACTTGCGAAATTTAACATCTATCTTCTCAACGTTCCTGCTTCTACTCCATACTGGAGTGCAATATTCCGCGTCGGAATAGCATAGTGCCAAGGCGGACGTCCTTATCATCTCTTGGTTAGCACCCCCAAGTTGATCCCGCCAGTTCCTCAGAAGACTATCTATTCCTGACGGTGCGCAGCATACCACAATAGGAGACATCGAAAATAAACCATAAGTAAAAGTGCTATAAGAAAAACAATGAGTATGAACCCATCATACTACATAAATATGAATAATATATCATCATTTTTATCACGCGATCGCTATAATCTTTGATGTTTTGCGATGTTTTCATCCCAAATTATGCCAAAATTATGCCCCAAAAAAGGCAAATTATGCCGCAAATTATGCCAAAAATGCCAAATTATGCCCACAAAAATGCTCCAAATAATGATAGCATACGCGCGTATACCAAAATGTTCTTATTTACAGTAATAATGATAACATTGATATTGACATTGCATACATTACATAGAAATGAAACAAAATGACAAGTGAATATAAATTTAATTCCTCAATATTACTACTAATACCAAACAGAATCAACAATAATCTCAGTCATAAGTCTACTCACAACAATATTATGTTTCCAAGTATACATCATAACAAATCAAAATTGCCACCAACTAAATTAGAAAAGGAAGAGGAAAACTGACACCAAAGAACGCGAAAGGAGGAAATTCTCACATAAGTACCAATTGTACAGTAATGCTACTGTAGTGGAGTAATAGCTACCCACTATTTTTAAAGGTAAAGTAGAACCTATGCAACATGCACACTGACAATAATACTTAGTCTGACTGAGTTAGTCAGTATATTTGAAGAGAAGGAGAAAAAACTTCATATGTGATTAATTGATGGCCACATTGTCGGACGATAATCAAACTAAAATTTGCCAACAAAAAATGATCAAACGGACAGTAAGCAAGAAGGACGATTAAGATGGATCATGTTATTTTTAAAAATATGGAAATGTATGTATATGCATCCACTCGGAATAGACCAGCATCATACTCTGGTGATTTAAAAAATTCTTTGCAACAGACATTATTATTATTAGGAGTCCACAACAGTAGAAGGTGGAAAACCCCGGAAAAAAGTCCAAGTCAGTGGAGTTCCGTGGAATCAACTTAGTAAAAGGACGATTAAGATGGATCATGTCACTTTATAATGTGAAATTTTAGTTTGTCATACCTACTTAAAGTAAAGGTTCATATGAAATGAATCTATTGTAATACAAATGATGAGGGATTTAAGGTTATCCTCACCTAAAGACCTCCGACGTTCTGAAAATAAAAGATTATATAAAGAAAGACAAAATTATGACCATTCGGACTCGGGTTTTATGTACCTTGTGCTTTAAAAAAAAAGAATTTTCTTTGGGTTTTTTTCAGCCAAAATGGCTTCCGGCGACAACAGACGTGTTGTAAATGTTTACGTATTTTCTACACATATTTTTATTCATTTATCATTCAATCGCCGGAATTTAAACCTAATTTTTATTCAAAATGGATGTGAAGTATATATTGTTCCTGATTTTTATATTTATTAGTATATTTATAAGCATAAATGGTGTTTTAGCCTGTGATTTTGCTGCCAAAAGCCTATCGATAACTTATACTCCAGAGACTCTCCGATCCCTCCAACCCGTGTCACTCCCACCACCCACTATTGACACATCGTATATTAAAGTAAGAAAGAGGGGGAGAAAAGGAGGAATAAAAACAAAATTCAACAGACGGCCTTTTCGTCCATTTTTGCCCTGTGTAGTGACAGGTAATGTAAGATCACTGAAGAATAAAATTGATTAACTGTTTTCACTGTGTCGTTATAATAGTGACTATCGTCAAGCCTCCATAATAGCGTTAACAGAGACTTCGCTCTCTCCTCATATACCATCATCATGTTTTGATATTGAACAATATTCACTATTTCGAGGAGATCGGACTAATGTAAATAAACGAACTGGGGGTTGTACTAACAACAAATGGTGCCACCCCAATAACTGTCAGATAAAGAAAATGTATTGCGACCATTATATTGAATTTATTACTGTTTCGTCACGACCATATTATCTACCCCGGGAATATACTCATGTCATCATCATCAACGTCTACATTCCACCATCATCAGACAACACCACAGCGAAATATTTTGAGGAAAGAAATACAAGACATTCAAATTAAGTCACCCGACGCCGTATTGATGGTCACTGGCGATTTTAACCAATGCAACGATTTCACTTTCCCAGGACTTCATCAATACGTAGACTGCGAGACAAGGGACAAAAAAACATTAGATTTATTCCTGTGTAATATTAAAAATAGTTATAAATGTTAACCCCGTGCCCCATTAGGTTTATCTGAACACTGCATGCTCTTGCTACTCCCCACCTACCGCCCCGTTTTTAAACGTGTAAAACCAGTAAAGAAAAGTGTACAGATCTGGAACGGAAGTGTGTGTGTGTGAAGATTTGCGTGGTTGTTTTGAATGCACTGACTGAAATGTTTTTATCGAATCATGTGATAGTGTGGATGAGCTGAATGACTGTGTGAGTGAGTATTTAGAATTTTGTGAACAGCTAGTGTGTTATAAAAAAAGAAATAAAATACTATCCTAACAACAAGCCTTGGATCACAAAAGATCTAAAACTTTTATTGAACCAAAAGAAAACTCTCTTTACTAGTGGAAACAAGAAAGATCTGAAAACAAAACAAAAAAGAGATAAAGAGAGTAATATCTAGTTGTAGAGACAAGTACAAAAATAAAATTAAAAAATGCTTTTCTTCTGGGGATATACGGGACACGTGGCGGGGGCTTAAAACAGCTGTTAACTATAATCCAAAGCCCACGATTATATCAGAAGATATCGAAATTGAAACTCTAAATAAATTTTATTCACGTTTCGACACAGCAAACAAATTTGATATTGAAATGAAAAACATAAATTAGACAGGGCTTTGGAAGATGAAATTACTATTGAGGTCAGTGAAGAAAAAACGAGATTCGTATTTTCGAAACTAAACGAGAGGAAGGCTGCTGGGCCGAATGGATTGAAAGGAAAATTATTTAAAGAATGTGCCCATCAGCTTTCCCCCATTTATACACATATTTTTAACTGGTCCCTCCAATTCGTTTCGATCCCTGAAATTTGGAAAACTTCAAAAATTATTCCTGTTCTTACTTACTTATCCGAACCAGCGACCACCTGAGCTCTAGCCCTTCGGTCTTGTGCCATGACGTAGAAGTTAGACGTCTTTTGTAGTTGTTCCAGGTGACTATAAAGTGTGTTACTGATGCTTGGATTTGGTGGGAGGAATGTGCATCTCAGATCTTCAAGAGGTTGACATTCAAGCAAGTGGTGTGTTACTGTTTCATTGGGGTGTTGACATAGGGGGCAGGAGGGGGATGTGTCTTTTGTAATTTTGCTTAAATGGTTGTTGAGCGGTATGTGTTGTGTTCTTAGTTGAAAGATGATGCTTTGCTGGTGTCTTCTGAGCTTATTTAGGCAATCAGTCTTTACAGGAGTGGTCATATGGGAAAACATACATCTACCCGTGGTGCTCATTGCCCAACTGTTCATCCATTCTTCTCTCTTATTTGTTTTGATTATTTGTTTCGCTGTGTCTAAGGATACTGGAAATGATGGTTGTAAAAGTGTTGATCCGAGTCTGGCTAGTCTGTCTGCATTGTCATTTCCTGGTATATTTGAATGTCCCGGTATCCACTGGAGAGATAAGTCTACTCTGTGTGTTGTAAGGAATTCATCTAGTTGAGATCTTAAACTATTGAACGTTGAGGAGAGTTTATCTAAATCGAGAGCTTGGAGAACCGATTTGGAGTCTGTGAAGATGACAGTGTTTTGAAATAGAGTTGTCGAAGCGAGTTTTTGTCTGCTCCCCAATTAGTACTGGCTAGTCGTTTTAGTAACTGGAGTCTCCTTGTGGCTTTGATTTTTACATTCTGAGTGTGTTTGTTCAGAGATAGTTGTCTGTCTAACTGTATGCCCAAATATGTGGGGTTTTCTTCTTTCGCGAGTCGATGGCCTTGGATGGAGAGTGTTATTTCTTTCTTGGAAACAGGATGGCTCTTAGTAAATATAGAGTAGACTGTTTTATTGCAATTTACTTTTAATTTCCATTTATCACAGAAGGTGTTTAAGCTTTCTAAATCTTCATTTATTCTATTGGAGGCTATTGGTAGGTGCTTTGTAGTATACCACATAACTAAATCGTCAGCATATAGGGCCTTTTCTGTCTGTAATATTCCTGTTCCAAAAAAAGAAAAACTTGAATCTATGAACGATCTCAGACCGGTTGCACTGACTTCAATAGTCATGAAATCTTTAGAAAAACTTGTTCTTGTTAAAATTAGGAACCAGTTTATGCCATTGAGTGATAGTCATCAATTTGCTTACAAACTAGGACGTGACGTAGAGGATGCCATTTTGCTGTTTACAAACAACATCAACAGGCATCTAGATCACGCTAAGAGCTATTGCATATTGTTTTTTGCAGATTTTTCTTCAGCGTTCAATACCATGCAACCTCAGTTGGTTGTTCAAAAATTGACTAGTCTGAATCTAAACAAGTATATAATTGCTTGGGTGATCGAATTTCTTACGGAGAGAGCACAATATGTTCAATTAGGACAAAACATATCTTCCTGTATAACTACAAATATTGGTGCTCCTCAAGGTTGTGTATTGTCCCCTGTATTATTCACAATATACACGAATGACTGTAGAAGTCAAAACCTGAGTGTACCTTTAATAAAGTTTGCAGATGACACCGCTCTTCAAGGCCTCATAACAAATGGCAACGAAGTGGCTTATAGTAAAGAAATTGATAGATTTGTGTCTTGGTGTGATGCCCACCACCTAGAGCTTAACATAAGCAAGACAAAGGAGCTAGTGATTGACTTTAGGAGAGTGAAGGAACCGATAGAACCGTTATAATTAAAGGACCAATTCGTCCAGCGAGTTCCTCACTACAAATACCTTGGTGTAACGATTGATGACAGGCTCAAGTGGGATGAACACTTGAAAATAATTAGGCATAAGATGTGCAGACGTACATATGTTTTATCAAAATTCTCTCAGTTTAGAATAGATAAAACCCTCTGCACATTATTTTATAGAGCAGTAATCGAAAGTGTTTTGTCATTTTGTATAACAGCTTGGGGGGGCAATTGCTTAGCAGTGGAAAGGAATACAATAAATTCAAATATTTAAAAATCTTAAACGCTATATAAATGATGTCGACGATGTAGATCTTTTATACGAGAAATTTTGTATAAATAAAATATCTAAAATATTAAATGACCAGTATCATCCACTAAGACCATCAGTTATTATAAAGAAGTAGTCGCCCTTTCTCTATTTCAACGAAAACAGAGAGACACCGAAAATCTTTTCTTTCCGTCAAGTATTAGGCTTTATAACAACAAGCAATAATCATTTTATATAATTATTTCGCATTTTTACTTTCAAAAATGTAAATATTAATTTATTTATTAATTTATTTGTTTTGCAATATTTTCAATTTTGAATTTATAGTGACAGTTTTAACTATTTTACAGTGTTGAAATTATTCATATTATAAAGCGTAGCTCTGGTTATGGAGCTGCTCCTTTTTTATATATACGAGTACATCCTATTTCCATTGTATTTTTATCTTATTGTGTAAATTATAACACGTCTGTACAAAAAAATTCCTTTTTGGGATGCAATAAAGTATTATTATTATTATTATATATTATTATTATATTATTATTATTATTATTATTATTATTATTATTATTATTATTTATTTATTATTTTATTATTATTATTATTATTATCATTAAAAAATGCGGCAAATTGTGAAGAACTGTAAAAAATGCGGAAGGAGATGCGGAACAGCAAAAATGCGGCTGCATTTTCCTGGAGGGACAGACCGTAACTGACATAACGTTATGTGGGCTATTTTCAGACAGGGCGTCGCATGGACACAGAGCAAAATTCTTGACCCCTCCATCTTTCCACACAAAACAAACCAACTAACAACATTCCCATACCTGAAATTTTCCCATTATTGTGGGTGGGTTTTAGTAAAAAGAGAAGAGGGTGAATGCGCAATGCCTTGTTTTTCATCTGTTTGCAGTGAGATGAATATCTCCCTCAATGCCGCCCGTAAATCCCGTGATTAACTTACGTGTAGTGTGTTGTTATTATGTCGCTAAACGATATGAAACACGTCCTTTTTTTAAATATACGTTAAATCTACTATTTTATGATGCAAGGCAGCGTCTTTAGTTGTTATAGTAGATCGTTAATAAGCTAACTTTTGAACCAATTGTTTTTTCCAATGAACAAAAAATCATCAGTAGCTTCTAGTACAATTTATAAGCCAACATGCCAAATTACAAGGAAATTTATCAAACGATTTCAAAGATACAAGCCAAAGAAGTTGATCTTGAATTTTGAAACGGACTATAAATCGACTTTTTTTTTTTTAATTATTCTATCTTCACTATCGTTGGTAAAAAAATATTACACGTTTAATAATATTGTCTTGAGCTCAATTCTTGAATATTTATAAGAAAGCAAAAAAATGGCTCAGATTCAGCAATAATCCTAGACTTTCAAACAAACCCTGACCAATACGGATGAGTCAATATCAAGGAATTTACCCAATGGAAACCGTATGGTGCTCTTATTGGCTAGCCAACCAGCGGCCTCGATGAGAAAACCATCCGCCATTAAGACATGGGCTGGGAATTACGTTACTATAGTAAACAAGCGCTGATCGGCCGTTCATGACATCTAAGAAAATAACTTCCTGCTCGCTCGTTTAACTCAAAATTATTCAAAACGATGTCTCTAAAATATATAAATGTGACTTCTTAAGGTTTTATTCACGGTCAAAACCACACAACATTCTATCAATGATTACGTCCTAGGCAAAAAGGAATATTGACAGGTCAACCGAGAGTTGAACTCGTCAGACGACAAACATCAATGCGAAGTGAAGAGAGAGTCAAGCTCTTGCTTGTCTTGTCCGTTCTATATAGAGAAAAGGATAAATAGTACAGCTTCGTATATTCGTGGTTGCGTGTCATGTTTTTAAATTGTTTCTGTTGTTTATGTGTGTAGTGATGACTCTCTCACACTCACTGCATCACCATAGCAAAGAGACGCCAACTTTAAATTTGGCTCACAGGAACTTCAGACACCACTCGTAGGAATTTCTATGCCGAAAGAGGAATTCCCGCACACAAGAAAAGGGAATTGGGATGGTATTTGGCATACATATTGTATAATATCTAGTTCTAAACAGATAACTGATTAGAATTATATTATGATATATAAACACAATGCCAAATACAATTCCGAAGTTTCCTTATTTCAAATGAAGTAAAGCTCCAAAATCCAATGGTAGTGATTGTAGTACTGGTGGTAGTGAGGATGATGTGGTGTTGGTGATTGTAGTAGTAGTGGTATTGATGATGATGTGGTGGTGGTGGTTGTAGTTGTAGTAGTAGTGATAGTGATGATGATGTGGTGGTGGTGATGATTGTAGTTGTAGCAGTAGTGGTAGTGATGATGATGTGGTGGTGGTTGTAGCTGTAGTAGTAGTGATTGATAGTGATGATGATGAGGTGGTGGTTGTAGTAGTAGTGGTAGTGATGGTGATGTGGTGGTGGTGGTTGCAGTAGTAGTTGTAATGGTGATGATATCGTGATGGTTGCAGTAGTAGGGGTAGTGATGACGATGTGGTTGTGGTGGTTGTAGTAGTAGTGGTAATGGTAATGATGTGGTGGTGGTGGTTGTAGTAGTAGTAGTAGTCGTCATGATGATGTGGTGGTGGTGGTTGTAGTAGTAGTGGTAATGATGATGATATGGTGGTGGTATGGTGGTTGCAGTAGTAGTGGTAGTGATGATGATATGCTGGTGGTGGTATAGTAGTTGTGGTAGTGATAATGATGTGGTGCTGGTGATGGTGTAGTAGTAGTGATATTGATGATGATGTGGTGGTGGTTGTAGTAGTAGTGGTAATGATGATGATATGGTGGTGGTGGTGGTTGCAGTAGTAGTGGTAGTGATGATGATGTGGTTGTGGTGGTTGTTGTAGTAGTGGTAATGATAATGATATGGTGGTGGTGGTGGTTGCAGTAGTAGTGGTAGTGATGATGATGTGCTGGTGGTCGTGTAATAGTAGTCGTAGTGATAATGATGTGGTGCTGGTGGTAGTAGTAGTAGTAGTAGTAGTAGTAGTAGTAGTAGTAGTAGTAGTAGTAGTAGTAGTAGTAGTAGTAGTAGTGGTGGTGGTGGTGGTGGTAGTGATGATATTGTGGTGGTGGTTGTACTAGTAGAGATAGTGATGATGATGTGATTGTGGTTGTTACAGTTGTAGTGGTCGTGATGATGATGTGGTGGTGGTGGTTGTAATAATGGTGGTCGTGATGGTGTAGTAGTAGTAGTGGTAGTGATGATGATGGAGTGGTGGTGTAGTGGTAGTGATAATGATGTAGTGGTGGTGGTGGTTGTAGTAGTAGTGACAGTGGTGATGTGGTGTTTGGAAAACACATTATAGTTTTTTTTTTAATACATGATTACACACATTCTCTAAATTCATTTTTGACAGCTTTATTGTGGCATAAATATACGCAACAGTTCTGAACCATTTTATTGTGGATTTTGAAACTGTTTGTTGACATAGAAACCGAATTAATGGTAATGCATACATTCCCAGCCCATGATAAAATGGCGCTGAATGCTTTCATTGGTGGACACTTTTTAGGCTCCGTACGTATTCTCATTCGTTTAATTCTATGATCAATATTATATTTATTTATGGAAGTGTGTTTTCAGTCCACCGGAAGAGATTTTACGGCACGGGCTGTTTGACCTACGCGAGAAATCGAGGTGGCCGGCTGCTTAGCACAGCGTAACTGTAACCCAGGTGGGGTGAGTTAGGGATTCGAGCTCTTTTCTAGGCATATTTTCTTTCTTTCTTCCTTAAATTTTTTTTTTTTTTTTTGGTACTTCCTTAACAAAAAATTTCTTAATTTTCAACTTCAACACGTTGACACCATTCCTGGTGACTCGAGAAGTTTGATTGACTTTTAACATTTTTTATTTATTTACTTTTCTCACTTTTAAGTTTATTATTCTAATTTAGGACACAGTGAGACGTCAAAATTTATTGCCTTGTGCATTTCTTGTACGTGGCAATATGAGTCCGGAGAAAAACGAAACAAAAACAACAACAACAACAACAAAAAAGGAAAGAGAACAAAATGTTATAGTCATAGGGTCTTGAATATGTGGGAGCGGAGCATCAGAAAGAGAGAGAGGGAGAGAGAGAGAGAGAGAGAGAGAGAGAGAGAGAGAGAGAGAGAGAGAGAGAGAGAGAGAGAGAGAGAGAGAGAGAGAGAGATTAAGGACTGCTTTGTAGCTACTTGTACCCGCACGATTAAAAAAAAAAAAATTTTGGCTCCTATTTTTATTTATAAGTTAAGGTTACGGGCTTGGGACACTTTTGGTTTATGCAATATCGGCGTGAGCCGCAGGGAAAACATTCTTTCAAGGACTTTGTTTTTGAAGATTTGATGGCACTTATAATAGTTATAAAACATTGAGGTGATTTTAGGGATAGTAGAAAGGAAGTTATATTAGCACACGAGAAAAAATTAATAAGGCAAACGGAAATGGTTCAAAAAGGGAACAGATGTAGATTCCAATAGCGGACCATCCGTGTACTTAGTTTGAGATCACACAAAAGTCTCACCAGACACAAGCACATGATACAACTGAAACAGATAGCCTCGATTACAAATCATTATACACACACAACAAAAAATACAACCCTACATAAATTACAAAACAAAGAGGTGACTTACAAGGAGAGAAATCCCATAATCTCCAAAAACTAACTACACAAATAACTGCTTTCCTCTCAGCCAAGGTCTCCGATCAGGGCCAGAACAAAACCAAGTAATTTTATTCCAAGACAGGAGCAAAAACGTATAGGCGCGGGGGGGAATGGGAAAAATGGCAAGTGATCTCCCTGTTCATGATTGGGGGGGCGGGGGGGGGGGGGATCAATTACCACTTGGGGACAAATTCGCCATTTAAAAGACCTACGTAGATAGCATATCATACACTCAAATGGGTGCAAATGCAAATTATCATAAAAGCTAACATATGTACCGTTTCGTTCAAGATCCCAGGCCCAGGCTAAACAAAATGGTCCCGAAGAACTGTACACATAGAGGTGACAGTAAATGACATGGAATCCAAATGGTCTAGTATAGAGAGGGGAAAAGTGATAGTTTAGTCAGGATGTTGACCGATGAAGAGTCCACCGAGAGGGGGTGTGATTATGACGTTTTGCGGTCGTTTTAATGAAAGAGAAAAATGTACACAAAACATTAAAAAATGCCTGCAATCTTGGGTCACAGGCACCTTAGAATAAAGCCTAAATATGTCACAGCAGCAGTCTACCCAATGTATGACCACCAAGTATCAACAGACACAGACACTGAGACGAGGTTTCTCGCCAAATGGAGATAAATACTAGATGGTTATTCATACTCATATTTTATCAAGACTCAGAGTCAGAGAGATGATTTACAAAAATAAAAAAATAAAAGTATCACTTCTCACAGACATGTCAAATGCTGGGCAAAGTCATTTAACTACCTCTCTCCTACTATATGATTCCAGGCAGGGGGAGCCACATGGTCTCAATTCTGTTCCAGAACAAGAACATGGAAAGAATAAATGGTAAAAGGGCGATGGAGAAGACAGCAAAGTAAAGGGCCAATCAACAACCACCCAAGACAGTCAGCTTTCCCCTACCCTAAGGGGAATTCCACCCACAGTAGTCCAGGACTAGGACAAAATCTCACAGTCATGTCTATTGGAATTAATTATCCCCCTATATTCAAGTGGCTGTTCATGAATTCGAGAACAGAATACAAAGATGCAACGAGTGACATAAAATCAAAGTAACAATGAGGGAAAAGATTAAACAAATAGGTTGTATGTAGTTTGATTTCAGTCCAATATTCATTAAACGACCTTATTTCAAAAGGCAAGACAAAATGTAGTGAAAAGTGCATAGTAATAAAAAATACAACTATAATAATAATAATAATAATAATAATAATAATAATAATAATAATAATAATAATAATAATAATAATAATAATAATAATAATGATACCGTAATAATAATGTTCAAACAGTCCATTCCAATTGCACTCAGATGTCAAGCCTGCAATAACCTGCTAGCGCACCAAATGAAAATTTAAAGCAAAGGGAAACTAATTTGACAGAGAAAAGAAGTAGGTATAACATAGATCCAAGAGCAAAGCAATATCCTAGCAGCTAGACTGAAAGCTCCTTATTGGCAAATCAACTTTGCTATTCCACCAAATAAACTGTTCTAACACAAAAAAAAAAAAACAAGAAAAAAAACAACAAAAAAAAACAAACAAATAGTACATGAACAAAGCAATATAAATAATAATAAAGCTGCAGGAACTATCTTTCCTTGGCGATTGACGAACTGGTTCCACTGTGCAAACATTTGTAGTTGCCTATTTTAATCCTAAGACTAAGACCCTCCGGATAACGCCGCTCATCATTCTTTATGAATTTATTTGCGTAGGATACAGTGCTGCCACCTGTTGCTTTTACCCACGTTTCACCTCTTCCTTTCCTTAGTTCGAGAACTTTCAGGAATTCATCTAATGTTTTAAACTTTCTTCCAACATACAAATCAAGCGAAGAACTCGAGGGTTCATGCGTTTGAGTAGCCATTGTTCAAATGATAGACAATGAACAATGGACTAGCTCTACAAGACAAAGGACACGGAATGGTTTTGAAAGAAAGGATGTTGAAAGATGACAAAGTCAAGACTGGGGCGGGTGGGAGGGGGGGGGGGGAGGGGATGAAGGCCTTAGGCCTTAGGCCTCAAGGTACGGGCGTGCTCAAGGCCAGTGATCAATGTAAAAAGTGACCAAATAGAACCTTAGATGGGCAAGCAATGCTAAACTGATCTCTTTGGAAAACTCATCGGTTTTCATAATCACAAAAATTCTAACCGCCTAGGTAAAATTAAAAATATATATAAATCTTAATTTAAATTAATTGTAGAAACAATATTCTCTATGTGTCCAATTTTGTTCAAATTGGCCAGGCCCATGGTCATCTGGCAGCAAGCTAAGAATCTCGTCAATAATTGATATATCGGTATCGAGAATTGAGATCTATTTCAGGAGCCGGATTTCGAACAACTCTCAATCAAGACTTCCCGAGAGTAAATAAAACGCTGTAAATGATATTATTAAGCCGTTGAATTGCCATAAATTATATGCCTGTCCATTTCTGATGATGCCTATAATAGGGTCAATATCAATGTCTTCATTATCGATTAAGGTATCAATTATATACGATATTTGGTCCTTTTTAAGATTTTTATTTCCGGTGGACTGAATACACGGCTGTGGACTGAAAACACAGTTCCTTTATTTATAGAGCAGTATAATTAGGTGCCCATAACGTAAACAAAGGTCTAGAAGCACATGGCAAACCACATGTTCCTGTCTTGACAGCTCAAGTTCCAATGTAAATTATAGAAAAAAATAACCTTTAAAATTTGGCTGTTAGGTGGCAAAAGAAACACATATTCATAAATACTCGATCATGCATCAAATAATGTCTAGATATGGATATTTTATGGAACAAAAGGTAAAATTTATCAAAATTTACAGTCTATCTATTTTTAGACCAGAGCAAATTATTGCGTTGGTGTGAACAAAACGAGAATTATTCGGAGCCTGATTTTCAGCATAATTTAGTCTTATATTATTATTTCTGCAACTGTTAGATTTTATGTAAACATATTTTCAATACTGAAAGTGTATTGCCTACAACTCAAACTACAAAATTGGGAGACCTATATTGTGTGTAAATTTTTCCGGCCCCTAACGAAAATCACTAGCAACTTTGTTATTGTTTACGTTTGGGGCACCTAATTATACTGCTCTATAGAGCAGTAAAGTTAGGTGCCCCAAACGTAAACAATAACAAGTTGCTAGTGATTTCCGTTAGGGACCGGAATAATTTACGCACAATATAGGTCTCCCAATTTTGTAGTTTGAGTTGTAGGCAATACACTTTCAGTATTGAAAATATGTTTACATAAAATCTACCAGTTGCAGAAATAATAATATAAGGCTAAATTATTATGAAAATCAGGCTCCCAATAATTCTCGTTTTGTTCACACCAGCGCAATAATTTGCTCTGGTCTAAAAATAGACTGTAACTTTTGATAAATTTTAGAAAATTTTACCTTTTGTTCCTTAAAATATCCATATCTAGACATTATTTGATGCATGATCGAGTATTTATGAATATGTGTTTCTTTTGCCACCTAACAGCCAAATTTTAAAGGTTATTTTTTTCTATTATTTACATTGGAACGTGAGCTGTCAAGACAGGAACATGTGGTTTGCCACGTGCTTCTCGACCTTTGTTTACGTTTGGGGCACCTAATTATACTGCTCTTTCGCAAAATTGAAAAGGAACTGTGTTTTCAGTCCACCGGAAATAAAAATATTTTAAAAGGACCAAATATCGTTGATACTTACCTTGGGCAATACTGGCGACATTGATGTTGAGCCTATTGTAGGTTAGGCATCATCATAAATGTACAGGCATAAAATTTATAGCAATTTGACGGCTTAATAATATCATTTACATCGTTTTATTTACTCTCGGAAAGTCTTGATTGAGAGTTGCTCGAAATCGGCGCCCGAGTTTCTTACAGTGGCTGCCAGATAGCCATTGGCCTGACCAATTTGACACAAATTACTACACAGAGAATAATGTTTCTATAATTAATTTTAAATTAACATTTATATCTATTTTTATTTTTTTCCGAGTCCGTTAGAATTTTTGTGATTACCTTTCTACTAGCCCGATCTCTCTCTCTCTCTCTCTCTCTCTCTCTCTCTCTCTCTCTCTCTCTCTCTCTCTCTCTCTCTCTCTCTCTCTCTCTCTGACGCTCCCTCAGACATATTCAAGACCCTATAATTATAAAGTTGTTCCGTTAACTTTTTGTTTTCCTTTTTTTTTTTTTTTTTTTTTTTTGTTCGTTTTTCTCCTGGCTCATATTGTTACGTACAAGGAATGCACAAGGCAATAAATTTTGAAGTCTCGTTCTAAATTAAAATAATAATATTAAAAGTGAGTAAAAGTAAGTAAATAAGAAAAATGTTAAATGTCGTTCAAACTTCTTAAGTCACCAGGAATGGTGTCAACGTTTTGAAGTTGAAAATTAAGAATTCTTTGACTGGTATCCCATTTCTTCCTTTCTACTAGCCCTCTCTCTCTCTCTCTCCCTCTCTCTCTCTCTCTCTTTCTCTCTCTCTCTCTCTCTCTCTCTCTCTCTCTCTCTAATCTCTCCCACACCACCCCCACCCTCTCTCTTTCTCTCTCTCCCTCTCTTTCTGATGATCCCTCAAACATATCCAAAACCCTATAACTATAAAGTGGTTCTCTTAACATTTTTTTGTTTTCTTTCTTTTTTTTTTTAATTTTGGTTGTTTGTTTTTGTTTCGTTTTTTAACCGACTCGTATTGTTACGTACAAGGAAAGCACAAGGCAATAAATTTTGACGTCTCACTGTGTTCTAGATCAAAATAATAATATTAAAAGTGAGTAAAAGTAAATAAATATCAAATATAAAAAATGTTAAATGTCGTACAAACTTTTCAAGTCACTAGGAATGGTGTCAACGTGTTGAAGTTGAAAATTTAAAATTTGTTTGCCAAGGGAGTACCAAAAAAAATGAAAAAAAAAGAGAGAAAGAAAGAAAATATTATGCCTAGAAAGGAGCTTGAACGCCCAACCCACCCCACCCCGGTTAGTTACGCTATGCTAAATCAGCCGGCCACCTCGCCTTCTCGCGCCCAGTCAAACAGTTTAGCCCGTATAATTATAATCTCTTCCGGTGGACTGAATACACAGCTGTGTATTCAGTCCACTGGTGGACTGAAAACACAGTTCCAAAGGAATGTGCCTTATCAACTTGTGTCAAGGCCGTTAATGAAGGATTGACCTTTGGCTCGGCTATCGACATTCAACCTTTGACCACATCAACACAAACATGGAGAACAAGGCAGAGAGCGGACCGCTATTTCTTGGTTTTGACTTCAGTACACAGCAGGTACTGTTACATTAAAAACGTTTTACACACACTTTATTGTTAGTATATTTTTATGACTCTTTTATTTATGACTGATTGCTTGAAATGAATGGAGATATAAAAGACAACGTTTTGCTTTGTGCGATACGTGAATGACCAGTCCCAGTCCTAGAGTCTAGAGATCTTGTCTTGGTAGGTACTTTGGTAAACGTCCATTTGGCCCTCCAGCAGGGAGCCGATAAATGGGCTAGTGGCTGTGACCCGATTTTTTGGACTTTTGAGTGATGGGTCTCAGAAAAAGTTCCATAGATTTTTTGTTTATGGATGGATTTTAATGATTGATGTCTTATTTTCTTCAGGAGAAATTACTCTATCGTTTGGTGTAGTTTATTTTAAAATCAATGACAATTTAGTATAACTTTTGATTATGGATAAAATAGGGTATAATTTAGCTTTGGATAATTAAAAGATTAGAACTTGGTAAATCAAACTTTCATGCTGGCTCGTTTATTTAACATCTTAACTTTTATATAAAATTAAATTCAGGGGAAAGTTGTATACCGCATCCATGAAATTCGTTCCAGCAAAATCCTTACTCAAATATTAGCGGCCATTTTAGACCAGTTTTGAAATCCAAATGGTGGTTACTACCGGAAATGCAACACTTTTCAGGTCACAAAGTCCGTCAGTAAATAACAAAGGCAAATAGAAGACCATTTTTCAGCCTTTAAACTAACATAACTTTTCTTCTGCTTATCTGATTTTCACAATTTTGGTATCATTAGAATCGTGTTGAAAAGCACTTTAAAATGATATAGGTTTCATTGAGCTCAATCCAATTTGAATTTTTCACCAAAGTACCTAGTCTTGGGTAATCGTTCTTATTATCTTATCTCGCTCCGTTGTTGCGCTGGTTTCTTGTTTCAAGCAAGCATGTTGTAGAGTTGGGATAGCCTGTTATCTTGCCTCTCGATTGTTATAGTCTGGCCTTGGTACTCAAATCATGGAGGGAGTGGGCGATGGAGGAGAGTACGCGATCCTCTCTCTAGCTGCTATTCACAACAGCTGTCGTTATTGCCAGACATGTTGCCAAAAAAGAACATCTTAGAATATCTAGCAGACAACTGACAACTGTCTGGCAATATTAAAAAATCTGAACTCTGGACTTTTGATTATTGGCAGACCCTGTCTGGCAATAATCAAAAGCCTGGCCTTTTCGTTCTCGGTAGACATGTTTATAGGTATTAAAATTGTCCGAACTATCGGGAGCCTCTGTGGTGTAATAGTAGCACGTCTGACTCTGACCGGTAATCAGAAAGCCTGAGGTTCGATCCCCAGACGAGGTAGACTGATTTCCGGGGATTCCTTTTCTTGTATTTTTCTTTCTTGCTATTTCTGGTACCTTTCATTCACACTGGTTCGGTTCTTTTGTTAAAGTTAATTTTCATTAAAATTGGAGCCCCTACATTATTAATGCCACCCCCCCCCCCCCCCCAGCACATTACGATGTTCTAAGTTAGTTTGGACTCACTTTTATTGATCAAACTGTACTCCTTTCAACTCAATATATTTTTGTGGCTAATAATATTATTAAAGCAAGAAAAAAAATAATACAAAGAGGTACTCATAGAAAAGTTTCCAGCAGCATCTTACTTTTTACAGAAAGGAGAGGGGGGGGGGGTGCGAGAGGATGGGATTCACTCTAATCTGATCTCATTTTGATTCAGTGATAATATACAATAATGAGGTTATATTCAATAATACTCGCTATTTAATAAAAGAGGGTAAGTAATAATCTACCCTTAAGGAGCTGAGCCAGAGGTATTAAGGATTTTTTTTTAAAAGTACTCTGGCAAGAATGAACTATAGAGGGAGTGTGGGAACGTATTTATTGTTGTTTCAATGTTGTTTGGCTATTGAGTTGTTGTTGTGAATTGTTTTCATGTTGGGTAACCTGTTGGGTGTCACTGTTAGTTCAATTCACTGTTATGTGTTATTTCTTCCCTGGGTTTGTGACGTCACAATGAGTATAAAAACGGGGTTGCATTCATTTCCAGAGCTCTTCTTACTACTTGACTATGGATTGTTGATTGAAATTAGATAGTCAAGTGTTGACCGGATGGACATTCCCGGACTATTCGCGTGATGCCTTGATACATGGCGTTTTTAACCGCCCATATATGTCCTTTACATATATGGAGAACGCCCACTTCAGTGGAGACTTTTTCTTAACTTTTTCCTTTATTTTACATATCGTGAACTAGATTGAGAATTCCGTTCACGACAGGAGATAAAATAAGCAGTTGCCCATTAGAAGTCCAGTGATTTTATACCAATTTTTGCACTTTAAAATCTAAAGTTGTCATTCAGTTTCAGAGCCTTTGGATAGGATGCTAGTCAGAAGAAAAAAATCTCGACTGCACCCGGGATCTCTTTGAAATAGACTGAAGTAAGTGTTCATTGCTGTTGGCCACTCAGGAGGCTTTCTGTCTGTTCTAACAGCTACCTAGTCACTGCTCTGTAGTAAGTTTTCAGAGAGAGACTCTTATGACAAAGGTGGCATGAGATTCTCAGACTAGTTCAGATCTGTTTTCTGTTCCCGTATATTTGATATTCATATTTAATGAAACAGTGAGACATGTCAATTTTTATGTATAGTATATATATTTTTCAAAATTCCTATGTTGGTGAACAATCTTAAAGGGCTTACAATTTTTTACCAGATTTTATTAAGAAAATATACATCATTATATTTTCAAATTAAATATTTCTGATATATAAGGCGGCCAAATCTCAGCGATGGCCACTTTTGTCGGGTCTCATGGGATATACAAATTTGACTGTATCTTATTCTCTTGATTCCAGATTAAAGTCCTGGCTGTGAACGAGAAGCTTGAAGTGACCAATGAGAATCATGTACAGTTTGACGATGATCTGCCAGAGTTCAAGTAAATGTAATCATATAACTACAGACACCTTATAAAGAGTAGAGTTTGTTTAGATCCTTGTTCAGGTGTCCTTCAGAGCCATTTGACCCATGGCGCCAGACTTTATCCCGGTTTCTCTAGCGTGAAACTGACAATATCACTTGTTTGCCACCCTTTGGATAGGACATTAGTCTATTGCAAAGTACTTCCACTTCTCACCATATCTAACAGATCCAGATACTTAATCACTGCTGGGTGGACAAGTGGGGATGGAGTCAGAAAATAATCTCAACTGCATCTGGGATCGATCTCATTTGCTTGTGAAGCAAGTGCGCTGCTAACTGAGCTATCGGGACCTCCAGTGAAGCCCAAGTCGCCTCACCATTAGTTCCCCATTGGTTACAATAGGTTTGCTGTTATAACAAGATAAATAAATTATTATTATTTATTTATTTATTTTATTTTTTACTTACTGTTATTATTTAAAATGTTTTGATGTACTTAAATAATGTATAATTTAGCTTATCGGTCGATCAAAAGTTACTTTATAAAATATTTTTTTAATAGTTAAAATAGATAACGTTATAAAAAAAAAAGTTTATTACATCGTTCTTCAGTTGTTGCGTGCTGAAATAAACCATCGAGATGGACATATTGTTAATTTTGTAACTCTGCAAAAGTTGTAAATTGACAGATCATGTTTATCTTTGTCTATGAGTGCCTGTCTCTCTGTGGATAATTAGGGTGTTAAAAATTGAATTAATAGCCAAAAAATATCAGAATTTGATTTATTTTTAATGGTTTAATGGGTTTTTGTAAAAAATATGCATGGCCTACTAAATAAATATCAGGCAGGCTTTAGGATAGGGCAAAGTTTAGATTAAGTCAAAGAATAATTGATGGCTTTCAAGATGGAAAACATACAGTCACGGTTTTTGTTGATCTCCAACAAGCCTATGACAAAGTATGGAGGAAAGGGTTGTTATCAAAAATGATGGACTACGGAATTGATGGAAATCTCTATTTCTGGATTAAACAATTTCTCAGTAACAGAACAATCCAAACAAAAATTAATAACGGACTGTCAAACAGAGAAGTATTAGAGGAAGGTCTCTCACAAGGATCCTGCCTCAGCTGTACTCTCTTTCTTATTTTTATAAATGATCTACCAGAAGTATTACAGACAGAAAAGGCCCTATATGCTGACGATTTAGTTATGTGGTATACTACGAAGCACCTACCAATAGCCTCCAATAGAATAAATGAAGATTTAGAAAGCTTAAACACCTACTGTGATAAATGGAAGTTAAAAGTAAATTGCAATAAAACAGTCTACTCTATATTTACTAAGAGCCATCTTGTTTCCAAGAAAGAAATAACACTCTCCATCCAAGGCCATCGACTCGCGAAAGAAGAAAACCCCACATATTTGGGCATACAGTTAGACAGACAACTATCTCTGAACAAACACACTCAGAATGTAAAAATCAAAGCCACAAAGAGACTCCAGTTACTGAAACGACTAGCCAGTACTAATTGGGGAGCAGACAAAAACTCGCTTCGACAACTCTATTTAGGCTATGTGCGTTCCGTCATGGACTACAAATTAGCCCTCCAAAATGTAGGTAGTAAAAACACACACAAAACCTTGGACAGAGTACAAAACCAAGCCCTTCGCTTCATCTCCGGTGCCCTGAGATCGACACCCACAGCAGCATGTGAAATACATACTAATGTGGAACCACTTGGACTTCGCAGAGAATCAGCAGTGCTTGAAATGGTTGAAAGATACAAACGAAAAGAGGAAAACCATCCAAACAGAATTCTGGCAGAGAAATGGAAACCAAGAACAAGATTAAAACAAAAATCCCTGCTACACATTGCTAACAACTTGAATGAAAGACACAGACTCCCAGAAAACAGAGAAAAATCTATTTTAATCAGTCAAAAACCTCCATACGCCCAACTAAAACTTCCAAAGATAAAGACTAACCTCGTAGAAGAAACAAAAAGAAATAAAAACAAATCAGATATACAAACATTAGCAATGAAGACAATACAAGAATACCCAGACAACTGGATACATGTTTACACAGATGGATCTGCCCACAAAGGAACTAAAAATGAGAGAAGAATGGATGAACAGTTGGGCAATGAGCACCACAGGTAGATGTATGTTTTCCCATATGACCACTCCTGTAAAGACTGATTGCCTAAATAAGCTCAAAAGACACCAGCAAATGACAAAAGACACATCCCCTTCCTGCCCCATATGTCAACACCCCAATGAAACAGTAACACACCAACCACTTGCTTGAATGTCAACCTCTTGAAGACCTGAGATGCACATTCCTCCCACCAAATCCAAGCATCAGTAACACACTTTATAGTCACCTGGAACAACTACAAATGACATCTAACTTCTACGTCATAGCACAAGATCAAAGGGCTAGAGCTCAGGTGGTCGCTGGTTCGGATAAGTAAGTAAGTAAGTAAAAATATGCATAGTATATTTTAGAGTGATAAAAACAAGGGGGTCATAACTTGGATCCGTTTAAATTTAAATTTGAGATTTTAGCTTTTGATTCATCTCGACATAATACCATTTTGACACGATGGGTCACATTTGATTTTTGACTTGGATAACGATGGTTGACGGATCAAACTTTCGAAGTCCCGATTTTCATGATCGGTGGATCAAAACTCTGAAGTCTACATACGAACTTTGCACACCCTGTTTTACTTAATTTTGGACAGATCAGACGTCTGATTGTCATCAGAGTTTTGATCCGCTGATCATGAAAATCGGGACCTCAGAGATTTGATCCACTGAGCATCCATATCTGTTTTATTATTGACCACAGGACGTCAGGAGGGGTACATTTTCATCCGGACCAGAAGACCGTCACTGCTCCAACCCTGATGTGGGTCAAAGCTCTTGACCTCTTGCTGGATAGAATGAAGGATTCTGGATTTCCATTCAACAGAGTTGTGGCCCTTTCAGGTGCTGGTCAGGTAGGATCTATAATTCAAAACACCCTGCATTTTCGGCTGTTTACACCCTGCATTTTCAGCTGTTTATACTTTGCGTTTTCAGCTGTTTATACTCTGCGTTTTCAGCTGTTTACACCCTGTATTTTCACCTCTTTACACCTTGCGTTTTCAGCTGTTTGCACCCTGCATTTTCACCTCTTAACACCCTGCATTTTCAGCTGTATACACCCTGCGTTTTCAGCCGTTTACACCCTGTGTTTTCAGCCGTTTTCATCAAATTTCTGAACCATTCTCTCAATTTTGTATTAAGTAGTCCTTCAGAGCCATTCGGCCCATAGAGCCGGATTTTATCCTCTGGATAGGTCGCTCGTCTATCGCAAAGTACTTTCCACCACATCTAACATACTCAACTACCCATTCACTGCTGGATGGACAGGGGAGGGGTAGAAAAAAATCTCGACTGCACCTGGGATCGATCACAGTCCCTTTGTATGTGAAGTGAGTGCTCTACCAACTGAGCTATCAGGACCCCAATTCTGTATTACGGCGGGTGATTTTGATCCTGAATGATTGTCTTGTGTTCATACTATGTGGTCTTGTGGCATGACACTTGCCTTCAGATTCAATGGTCCAGGGTTCTAGTCTTGCTCTGAGCAGTGCATAGTAGAATCTTTAGAGAAAGTACTTTATTCACAGTCTCTCATCGTACTCTGGTGTAAAATGAGTACCAGGCTGTTAACAGCCGGACTTTGTAAAAAAAGAAAAAGAAAATGGACAAGTGTCTTCTCTCATCCTCCATGTTAAGTGTTGCTGTTGGCTAGGGATCCTTTGTAAAGGGTTTTGAGCACATTTAGTGGATACTGCGCTATATAATTGCTCAATTTTTTTTATTAAAAAAAAAACGATTTCAAACAAGTGTTAAGTTTATTTGTTATAATGAAAAGAAATTACATAGACTCCAGCACGGTTTCCTGAAATTCATTCAAATGTCAAAATAAAAAATAAAAATTCCTGATCATTCGTTGTACATATTTTTCTCGGACTAAGGTTTCCTTCAACTTTTCTGCATCCTTTTCAAAGGGTTGCAAGCAATTTTTAACTGTTTATTTGACACTACAGAAAACTGGATAAACTCTGGCTCTGTGCGGCTATGTGGTCTTGTGGTATGACACATTCTATCTCTGTACTCAGGTGTACAATGAGTACCTAGCTGTTAACAGTGTTGTCTATGTCGGAAAAAAATGTAATATCGCCCAACAGGCGCCATGTCTCGTTCTACATGTTACATGTTGCTGTTGGCCAGGTACCCCCTGTAAAGCGCTTTTGAGCATGTTTAGTGGATATTGTGCCATATAAAATCTCAAGCTCTGAAGGACTTCTATGTATAAGTATAATGATTGCCTAAATAAGCTCAGAAGACACCAGCAAAGCATCATCTTTCAACTAAGAACACAACACATACTGCTCAACAACCATTTAAGCAAAATTACAAAAGACACATCCCCTTCCTGCCCCCTATGTCAACACCCCAATGAAACAGTAACACACCACTTGCTTGAATGTCAACCTCTTGAAGATCTGAGATGCACATTCCTCCCACCAAATCCAAGCATCAGTAACACACTTTATAGTCACCTGGAACAACTACAAAAGACATCTAACTTCTACGTCATGGCACAAGACCGAAGGGCTAGAGCTCAGGTGGTCGCTGGTTCGGATAAGTAAGTAAGTAAGTAAGTATAAGTATAAACTGATTGTTTATTTACTGTCCAAGTTCACTTATAGCATAAGCTTTTCTAATATCCAGTAAAAATGTTAAGAAAAATGACAAGATTATTTTCAATACTTTATGGTAATGGGGCAGTGTGGCTTAGCTGTACTGTCTTTGCTTTTGTACCCAAAAGGTACCTAGTTCGATTACCCCCTGCACTGTGTGGCCTTGAGCCAGTCACCTTGCCTTAGCTCTGTTTGCGGTGTTGCACTGCAGCTGATTCCTGGGTTATTCCAGTCTTTCTTGGAATGGACCCTAGAGACAAATTTCCCATATATGGGATGAATAAAGGGATTTTTTTTTTTTTTTTTTTTAATATCACAAATTCTTTGTTTTTTCTCTTTATTTTAACAGCAACACGGAAGCGTGTACTGGAAAGGTGGCAGCAAAGCTGTGGTGAATGGGATTTCTGAGGACAAGACGTTGTTTGAACAACTACAGGTAGAAATGAAGTTTAAATGTGTTGTGTAGCTATATTGTCATGTGGTATGACTCTTGCCTTCGGATTGGAAGGTCCAGTGTTCAAAACCACCCTGAGCAGTGCATAGTTGAGTCCTTGGAAAAGGCTCTTTATTCACATTTTCTCACCATACTCAGGTGTAAAATGAGTATCTGGCCGTTAACAGTGTTCTCTCTGTCTGAAAAATATTGTAATACCGCCTAACAGGCTTCATGTCTCGTCCTACACGTTAAATGTTGCTCTGGGCACTTGTAGAGAGCTTTGAGCATGTTTAGTGGATATTGCCCTATATAAATGCTCTAGTTTGGTTGTTTGTTGTTTTTTTTTTAATGGGGAAAACAACGGCACTTTACTATTTTGGCTCGTGGGGGTAGGTCTATATATGTATCTATATTTTAAATTATCATGCGTATGATATTGTGTTGGTCTGTATTTCTAGATTCTAGAACTAATCTTTATTTTAAAACATTGATAAAGAAAAAAGGTGTTCATATCTCCAAGTTCTGTATTTGAAATAAATTTTTTTTAAAAGTGTTGTTATTTCATTGAGCACAAATTCATTCATATTATTGTCTTTCAAGGACATGTTCGGCCACTGGACACCAATGAATTTTAAGATTTTTAATACAATCAACAGAGCAAACACAAAATAGTATAAGCAACTAACAGAGCTTTTTTTTTTTTTTTACACAAACCTCAAAGAAAAGGAATAATCTACCAGACGAAATAGTGAGAGCATCACCAAGCATCCCTGCCAACCCTTCTGCTTTTGGCGGAATCATTCCTATTTTCACTCTTCCTTTTTGTACTATTCCACCATTGTCTCTAAAATTCCGATTTTCAAAAATTATGATAATGGTAAGAATAAAAAAAGAGCAGGGGAGGGGGGGGGGGGGTGAAAGAGGTGAAATTCCTATTTTTTGTCTCAAATTCCTATTTTCAGGCGTTCTGATTCCACTTTTGGAATGTGAATGGTAGGTAGGTTTGCACCAAGTCATCAACAGTTCCCAGCTGTTCTGAGCTCATACAATATGATGCATCACTTGTCACTAACATGAAAATGAAAAATGAAAATTACCCTTCATTCATCCCCAAGGGAAAATTTGTCTTATTCCAAGGAAAGACTGGAATAACCCAGACTTCAGCCACAGTGCAGCGTTGCAAAGTGAGCTAGGGTGAGATAGCTTGCTCAAGGCCAGACAGTGCTGTGATAGTTGAACGCTGTACCTTTCAGGTATGAAGCAAAGACCATACTGCTGAGCCACACTGCCTCATGAGCCATGATGGATGGCGTTGGCTGCCATAACTATAAAGTAAGAAGAACTAATTTCAAGCGTTAAGTTCACCCCATTTTAATACCAAATTTAGAGGATGGGTCATATAATTTTCATCATGTAATTTTTCTCAGTTTATCTATTTCCAAAAAAAAAAGCAGTGAACAAAGATTGATAAAACAGCACCCAAAAAGAAAAAATATGTGCCAAACACAGAACGTTTTGGTCTCAAAACCCTTCTTCAGACAAAACCAAAAACAATACGAAATAAAAACCTTAATACATCACTCATCACTTTCACTTACAAGACTTGCGGACAATGCATGACAAATACATGGATAAAAGTATTTATATGCTGTCTGTTTGGAATGTACTCACTCAATCTTCTCTGCACCGTTGGGTGCTTGAGGCAACAGCAAATGATTGCCAGTGTTCTCTGTTTTGTGCTGCATGAGTTGCAGTCTGCAGGTCCTGGTCTTTGTGTACAAATCATCTCCTGGATTCCTTAACTCACTCAACCCTAACACCGACTATATCCGTTGTTTACCCAGGGTTACTTTTACCCCATGCCCTTTATTACATTTTTATGATACAAATTATAGGCGTAGTATCAAAGCTAATGTTTCCATTTTTACATTTTAAGGATAGTTTAATAAAACTATCTATCCACCTAGCCAACTCATTTTTAATACTTTTTTTTTCCAATTTTGAAAAGTAGCAAAATTCTCTAGGATTGAGTGAGTTAAGTCTACCTCGTTTTTTTTGTTTTTTTTCTTGGATGTTAAATGATATATTAATGTTTTGATTATTATGGGCTGAAGAAATGTTTTTTTGGCCCAAAACGTTCCACATTCAGCATTTTTGTTCTTTTTCTAAGCTGTTACTGTTATATTTATTTTTGTTCATCACTTTTTGGAGTCGACAACTTTTAGCAGCTTTGTATCACCAATTTCTTACCTGAGGAAGTTAGTTTGAAATTTGTTCCAGGACTGTTTCAGTGTGGCAGACTCCCCCGTGTGGATGGATTCCAGTACGACCAGTCAGTGCCGACAGCTGGAGGAAAAGGTCGGAGGACCACGGGTAGGAGATTGGGCTTTTCAATATTTTTTTCATAATTTAAAATTTCATGAAGAATACCAGAGGGGCCCCATTGCTCAATTAGTAAATTTTTCAACCGAAGGGCGCTGTGGATCAATACGTAAATGTTTCAAATGATTCACCACAAAGGAAGCTAGTTTCATTGCACCCAGCGTTAAGTCAAAAAAAAAAGAAAAAATAGGACTTCCTTGTCCATCCTTGGTAACTGGATGTATCTCAGGTTTGGCTGAATGTATTTATCTATAGAACAACTTCCTATCCTAAGAGAGCTGGGTAATTTGCAGTTCATTCTACTAAAAATGAGAGAAACTTCAATCTCTGAAGCTTTTCTCAAGGGCTATTTTACTCTTTTTGTGGGTAAATGATACTATAGCTGAGAATGATCGTTAACTCACTCAACCCTAACAACGACTATATCGGTAGTTTACCCGGGTTACTTTTACCCCATGCCTATTTATTACATTTTTCTGAGACAAGTTATAGAAGTAGTATCAAAGCTAATGTTTTTAGTTTTTACATGTTAATGATAGTTGAATAAAACTAACTATGTACATGCTCATTTTTAATACATTTTTTCCAATTTTGAAAAGTAGCAAAATCTCTAAGATTGAGTGATTTAAAACACCTAAAAACAAAATGAAACGAAAAAAATTCCCTCTGATTCTGCCTGTTCCTTTATATCTCTCCATAAATTCCCTTCCCCTATTTCATTCTAAAACCGTGCAATCAATTCCTGTCTGTGTTTTATGATAGTATGAAGATCTGAAAAAGTGTGTGTATGAAAAAAAGGAAAAATACAAGAAAACTGATGATCTCAATAAGTCAGCCTGCCTCAACTGGGGATCGAACCTCAGACCTCCTGATTACCAGTCAGACATGATACTACCACATTTGTGCTATGTGGTCTTGTGGTATGACTCTCGCTTTCGGATCGAAAGGTCCTGGGTTCAGGCCTCGCTCGGCACATAGTTGAGTCTTTGGAAAAGACTCTTTACTCTCATTCACTCACCGTACTCTGGTGTAAAATGAGTACCTGACCGTCAACAGCATTGGCTGTTGGAAAAAATTGTAATATCGCCTAACAGGCATTTTGTCTCGTTCTAATGTAACGTGTTGCTGTTGGTCAGGGACCCTTTGTAAAGCACTTTGAGCACATTTAGTGGATATTGCGCTATATAAAAAGCTCTAGTTTACCATTACACTACAGAGGTTACCCGATAGTTGGGACAATTAAAATTCATATATTCTTCACAAGGGTGGTCTTATCCAGTGGGTGGCAAGAAATTGCTATTGTCCCATTTACGCTATAGAAACCGGGATAAAATCCAGCTCTAAGGAATACAAAACTTATGTTTATGATAAATATATAATGAATCGTTTGTCTTCTCAAGGCCCTTTCAAGTATTACAGGCTCCAAGGCTTTTGAGAGGTTCACAGGGTCCCAGATCATGAAACTCTACCAGACCAACAGGAAGGCTTATGATGAAACGGAGGTGAGAACTGTTTAAACTTTAAACAATACAATTAATCTGATTCATGTTTCATTGTTGATTTCACGTATTATCGTAACTGACAAGTTTCACATATCAAGCTATAGAAACTGGGATAAGCTCCGGCTCCATCTGCTTTATGGCCTTGAAGGACTTCTTTTTTACTTACTCAAATTTTGTTGGGTTTTTAAAAATTTGTTTTCATGTTCAAATGAGTTAGTATAAAATTTACTTCATATGTTTTTATCATTTGCAGTCACATTTTTGTCTTTCTTATTTCCCACCCCTTTCTCCACCAATTTTCGTCAGAGAATTTCCCTAGTAAGCAGTTTTGGGGCCAGCCTGTTTTTGAGTGACTATGCTCCGATTGATGGCAGTGACGGTACTGGCATGAATCTTTTGGACATCTGGACTCGCAAATGGTCCAAGCCTTGTTTGGAGGTAAGTACAGTTGAACATATGGGCTCGTAAACAACCAAAATCTTGTTTTGGGTTATGTACTTCTGACATATAGACACCCAAATGGTCCTAATCTTGTTTAGAGGAAGTACAGGTGGACATCTAGGACCGTAAATGGCCATAGTCTTGTTTTGGGTTGTGAACTTGTGGGAAATCTAAATACACAAATGGTCCCAAACATGATTCAGATCAACACAAATATTCAATGTTTATTTCATGATGGGTTTGTGAATATTGTATGATGGGCCCATAGGACGTTTTGTAAAAAAAAAAAAACTATGACATGAAGCTAGTTTAGAGGTGTAGAGCTGTACACCTAGACTTGCAAATGGCCATAGTCTTGTTTTGGGTGATGTACTTGTGGGACATCTCAACACACAAATGGCCATAGTCTTGTTTTGGGTTATGTACTTGTGGGACATCTCAACACACAAATGGCCATAGTCTTGTTTTGGGTGTATTGTATCTTGTGGGGTGACATCTCAACACACAAATGACCATAGTCTTGTTTTTGGTGATGTACTTGTGGGATATCTCAACACACAAATGGCCATAGCTTTGTTTTGGGTGATGTACTTATGTGATATCTCAACACCCAAATGGCCATAGCTTTGTTTTGGGTGATGTACTTGTGGGATATCTCAACACACAAATGGCCATAGTCTTGTTTTGGGTGATGTACTTGTGGAACATCTCAACACACAAATGGCCATAGTCTTGTTTTGGGTTATGTACTTGTGGGACATCTCAACACACAAATGGCCATAGTCTTGTTTTGGGTGATGTACTTATGGGACATCTCAACACACAAATGGCCATAGTCTTGTTTTGGGTTATGTACTTATGGGACATTTCAACACACAAATGGCCATAGTCTTGTTTTGGGTGATGTACTTGTGGGACATCTCAACACACAAATGGCCATAGTCTTGTTTTGGGTGATGTACTTGTGGGACATCTCAATACACAAATGGCCATAGTCTTGTTCTGAAGTATATTAAGTTCTAATAATGATAATTGAGGAAAGAATTTGGGTAAGATAAGGATAAAATAGAAGGGACTCCGACAGCTCGAGAAAAAAGTATTTGACTTACAATCAAAGAGACTTCTATTGTTTCTGATCTGAAAAAGTCTGTGTGAAACAGTGCGAGACAAAGCAAGAAAGAAAAATACAATGAAATGAAAACCATCCCAAAACTTGATCTTGCTTTGTCTGGCACTGTTTCACATACCCTTCTATTTCAGATCTTTATCTTACACGATTGCCTGCTCTCTAATTTGTCACTTTGATACATTCCCAGGCATGCGGTGACAATAATCTTGCCACAAAGCTCGGGCAGGAAGTGGTTCACTCCACTCAGGTAGTTGGCAAAATATCCAAGTATTTTGTGTCCAGGTACGGCTTCAAGCCAGACTGTGACGTTGTAGCCTTCGTAGGAGACAACCCGGCCTCCCTTGCAGGTCTGGCCCCAAAGCAAGGTGACGTCATCGTTAGTCTCGGGACAAGCGACACAGTCTTTTTGTGGCTAACCAACCCGACCCCTGGTGTTAACGGACACGTGTTTGATAACCCTGTGGCTGAAAAGGATTTCATGTCATTGACCTGTTTCAAAAATGGGTCTCTTACAAGGCGAGTCATTATTTTCTTTTTGTCACTCATCATACTACGCCTCCCTACTAGTACGACACATTCGTAGAGTTACGAAATTTTGTATCCATTTTCAGAGCTTTATGAATATCTGTAAATCATTAGAACTTATGGAAAATGAAAGTTGATGCCAAACTACATAATTGTAAGGATTTTAAAGTGTTATTTAATCCTTGTTCGAATACATTTTTTTATTTTTAAAGTTAACTATAGAAACTACAATTTTTATCTCCTAAGAATTCCAAATTTTTACATTTTCAAGTTGGCAGGTCTGGCTTACTTAACTTACTTAATAATCCTCATCGACCCTTGGGGCGTCTAGGCGTCTACTAAAGACTTCTATTTATGTTTCTTTTCTGCATGGATACAGTTGTTGTCCCAGACTAGGCCAGACCCTTTAAGTTTAAGCTCTTTATTACGGGGATCTTCTCCAGGTTTATTTGCGCCTGCCTCTTCATCTTTTGCCATCAGCTGTCCAGCAGAGTACAGTTCTTGTGCGGCTATGTGGTCTAGTGGTATGACACTCGCTTTCGGATCAGAAGGTCCTGGGTTCGAGCCTCGCTCTGCGCATAGTTGAGTCCTTGGAAAAGACTCTTTATTCACATTCTCTCACCTTACTCAGGTGTAAAACCGTTAACAGCGTTGTCTTTGTCCGAAAAATTGTAATATCGCCTAACAGGCAGTATGTCCCATCCTACATGTTAAATGTTGCTGTTGACCAGGGACCCCTTGTAAAGCGCTTTGAGCACATTTAGTGGATATTGCGCTATATAAAAGCTCAATATTTTTTTTTTTTTTTTTTTTTCTTGGCAGAGCAGTTGGCGCCATTCTGGCAACATGTCCTTGACATTTCCATCGGCGTCTCTTCACAGTTGTGGCTAAGCTCACTGTATCTCTGTCTTTTTTTAAAAAACGTTTCCAATTTATTTGTTAAAAGAAAACAACAAATACCTCAGCAACAACAAAAACAACAGCAAACAGTAACAAAGTTAAATATCCATCGTTGGCTATTTTACCCATAATCTCTAATTTTGAAGCTGTGATTCATAGAAAATGAAATTCAAAGATTAATGATAATTGATAAGGATTTTAAAATCTTTCGTTATTAATTATGTGTTTTGTATTACACCGTTGTATAACTTGATATTCCACTGTATTCTCACAGGGAACGTATTCGTGATGAAAACACCAAAGGCTCATGGGAAGATTTCAGCCAAGTCTTGAGATCAACACGAGCTGGCAATGATGGGAACATTGGGATTTATTTTGATGCTACGGAGATACAGCCATTTGTCAAAGGCTGTTTTCGGTTTGACGCTAATGGAATGGAGGTAATCAGTAACCTTTGGAATCCTCATACAGTCAACACCTGGGTGGGGTCCTTTGACCTCCATGGTGGGCCAGAGATCACTTTCTATCCCTCTATAGATGTTTTCCAAGTTGCTGCCTGTCTTTGTCTTGGAATAGGCTTGCTTGGTTTTGTCCTGGCCCTTCATGAGTCCTTAGCTGAGACGGAATCAATCAAATGTTTAGGATTAGTTTTGGTAGATGATTTCTTTTTCATCATCTCTCTGTTATGTTTTGTTATTTATGGTTTCTGTTTTGGATATATTCTGTAAACATTTGAGTGCATTCCTCTTAGTGGGATCCTGTGCTAGTGTATGGATGATGAGACTTTTAGATGATCTCAAACAGAGTATCTTGATGGTGTGCTCTCGGAATCTACATCTGTTCCCTATTTGAACCATTTCATTTTGTCGTACTTTTTCTTTTGTATGCTTTCAGTTGTAAATCTGGAATTTTATTCTTCCTATATATTGTCGCTGAAATGACCTAAATGTGTCACAAGCGCTGTAAAACCCTTAAATACAAACAAACAATAAAGTCATCACCAGCGGACCAGAAAGATTGGTTGACTTTATCCATTATTAATAAAGTTCTCCTTGGTTGACTTTATCCATTATTAATAAAGTTCTCCTTGGTTGACTTTATCCATTATTAATAAAGTTCTCCTTGGTTGACTTTATCCATTATTAATTAAAGTTCTCTATGGTGTGCTTGAATCTCATTTTAATTAAATTTCTTGTTGACTTTTCTTTTATAGCTTCTCTTGAATTGGACTTTATTCTCCTATATTTAATGATAAATGTGTCCTAAGGCTGTAACTTATACCATAATAATAAAGTTCATCCAGGAGAGTTGGTTGACTTTATCCATTATTAATAAAGTTCTCCTTGGTTGACTTTATCCATTATTAATAAAGTTCTCCTTGGTTGACTTTATCCATTATTAATAAAGTTCTCCTTGGTTGACTTTATCCATTATTAATAAAGTTCTCCTTGGTTGACTTTATCCATTATTAATAAAGTTCTCCTTGGTTGACTTTATCCATTTTTAATAAAGTTCTCCTTGGTTGACTTTATCCAGTATTAATAAAGTTCTCCTTGGTTGACTTTATCCATTATTAATAAAGTGCTCCTTGGTTGACTTTATCCATTATTAATAAAGTTCTCCTTGGTTGACTTTATCCATTATTAATAAAGTTCTCCTTGGTTGACTTTATCCATTATTAATAAAGTTCTCCTTGGTTGACTTTATCCATTATTAATAAAGTTCTCCTTGGTTGACTTTATCCATTATTAATAAAGTTCTCCTTGGTTGACTTTATCCATTATTAATAAAGTTCTCCATTAATCAGAGATATTGACTTTGAGAGTGTTGCCTTTATGCGGATTCCACTGTAATATTCAAGGCTGTCATCTGCATTTTTTGCCAAATTGGGACCTAAAATTTGCAAAAAAAACCCCAAAAATTTGCCAAGAAATTTGCAAAAAAACAACAAAATTTGCCAAAAAATTTGCCGAGGAGAACTAAGCGTTTAGGAAAAATTAACACGCGATACAGAAAAATATATATATAAAAGACAATTTATTACATTTACTGTGAATAGCGTTGTTACAAAGATTTTAAAGGATCATTATCCGTAGAGAGTAGCTTCCCTTGATTTGGGCCCAGGCAAAGCTGCAACATTTCTCAAGTTTCGCACCTTTTTTTTTCGTTATTTTGTTTTCGCTTCTTTTTTTTTCCCAAAATTTGCACAATTTGCCAATTTTGGGAAATTTGCGGATCACCCTGATATTTGCGGCCGCAAAAAATGCAGATGACAGGCAAGGTTATCAAAATAATGAGAAAATTTGAAACCAACAAAATATGTTGACTGTAAGAGTGTTGCCTATATGCGGATTCCACTGTAATATGCAAGGTTATCAAAATAATGAGAAAATTTGAAACCAGCTGTCACCTCTGCTCAGTTGCATGAATTTTGGTGACACTCCTTTATTTATGACGTTAGTCTAGACACACTGGCGCCAAATGTCAAAAGTAGCACAAGACACATGGTGGTCATGAATGAGATGATCGAAAGGGAAGGGGATGGAGCAAATTTTGCTGTTTTTAGCTTGCAAAATTTGGGATTTTTTTTTTTGCAAAAAAATCGCCATGTCAGCATAATATATAAATAATATATGTCATTGTTGCAGGAATTTTAAAAGAAAAAATATCATCAACTGTTTTTGAACTGTCTACCATAGGTTCCTTCATTCAGGCCAGAGGTCGAAGTTCGTGCAGTGATTGAAGGTCAGTTCATGGCAAGACGAATGCATGCCGAAGCTGTAGGGTTTAAGCTTGGGCCCAATACACAGGTGATCGCCACAGGGGGTGGATCCAAGAACCAGGAAATCTTACAGGTATGGAAATTATAACAATAAATCATAATATTAATATTTTGACATATATTCATCCATACCCCCATCTGTCCATACATTAAACTATCTATCCATCCATCGGGTCGGACCATATCTCTCTCTCTCTCTCCCTCTCTCTCTCTCTCTCTCTCTCTCTCTCTCTCTCTCTCTCTCTCTCTCTCTCTCTCTCTCTCTCTCTCTCTCTCTCTCTCTCTCTCTCTCTCTTCTTTCTTCTCTCTCTCTCTCTCTCTCTCTCTCTCTCTCTCTCTCTTTCTTCTCTTCTTTTCTTCTCTCTCTCTCTCTCTCTCTCTCTTTTCTCTCTCTTTTTTCTCTCTCTCTTCTTTTCTCTCTCTCTCTCTCTCTCTCTCTCTCTCTCTCTCTCTCTCTCTCCCCCCCTCTTTCTCTCACTTTATTTCTTTCTCTCTCTCTCTCTTTTTCTCTCTCTCTTTCTCTGTCTCTCTCTCTCTCTCTCTCTCTCTCTCTCTCTCTCTCTCTCTCTCTCTCTCTCTCTCTCTCTCTCTCTCTCTCCCACATACACACTATATGTGTGTGTATATATATATATATATATATTTTTTTTTTCCTTTATGAAATGGTTACTATTTATCCTTTCTCCCTTCGTTATTGAGTCGTGTTAGTATCGCGAGTGGTGAGAATGATCACCCTTAATTAATTATATATTGATCATTGCATCATAATAATTACAAACTATACAATGGTTCTGTTTTACCCACAAAGTGATGAATCAATATTTAAAACTGGGAAGTATCAATTTCAAACAATATACACCTGAAATGACTCGGGACGTTATTCTAGTGTTCTTTATTGACCATGTTTGTAACTAGTGGAACTAAAAGCCGGTATAATTGTGTTCATATAATATGAAGCTAAACTCTTGTGACCACGTGTTGAATATAACTTGTACGATGAAGGTACCTTGACCAAAGTTCATAACCCTCTAAACCAGCAATGTTCAAAGCGTAAGAAATTGGACAGCTGCACCGAAATGTTATCGCATAACATGAAAGAACGGTGTGTGACACCCAAAATGTAAGGGAATGAATGAAAGGTTACTTTATTCCTCCATCGGTTAGAGTAAGTTTTGAGAGTTTCTATCGTTTTGTTTGCTTATAATAATGCAATTAATAAATTAAGTTCAACAAACTATAATCGAAATTATGCTCATGTCAAAATGCGAGACATCTAAAAGACAGTGATTTTATTGATAGAATGTTTGGTACCAACATAAAGTTCAAAGTGTTGCCAATTTGTTTATTTTGGTAACATTGACTGTGGTTGTGCAAAAGCGATTGTAATTTAACCAGATATCAGTAACAAATCTGTTAAGTATCACGGGAGATAACCCGCTGCAGTGGTCAGGATATTGATGGAGGGAATTACCTCTTGACCACGACGCAGGTAGAGAACTAGAAGACCGCCTGTTCAAAACGGTGACCTTGCAGAGTGGTGGTATCTTATTTATTTTCTAGCCTAAATAAATGCTTGTCCTCAATAAAGATCATCCATCCTCACTCTTTTGCATCCCGTTAACCTAAGAATCTGCCTATACATCCTGCTACTAAAATCTTTATTCCACCTTATGATTCAATATGTAATCTTTTCATTCTTGTGTGCTGTATATATTATATATACATATAAATTACGCCCCATAATTATTTGCGGTGGTATGAATCGAGACTTTCTAAGTTCCTTTTTGTGAGGCCCCAGGTTCCACAATTATATGTCAATGTCGGAATAATCAGTGCCCCATAAATCTGTATTTGTTTATTTTCACTGATTATGTTATTTCTATTCCATAAATTATGGAGTTGGTTGAATGCATTGGTAGCCAGCTGCTTTCGTTATCTGATATCTCCAATTTCGTTGATCAAATTGCCTAGTTTACGTACACTTTTCCATTCATTTTAATCTATGTTGTAACGACAGATGATAGTATAGAGTAGTATAGTGTCATTTTATCACATGTCCGGTATCGCCATTATTGATAACAACAACTAGAACAGGAAGGAAGTTATATATACGACTAAACAAGGGCTTTCACTCTTCAAGACAAGGTAACAATACATGGGACATGTGTAATAGAATGCCCATTCTATCTAATGTTATTTGATTTTGTACTCTATTGCTCTTTACTACTTGTCACTACCATCACTTTTTAATTGTATGCAAGACTGTGTGCCTCTGGTTGATGTCAACATTCCTTTACTCGTGTGTGTTACTATGACCAATAGTACGCTGTGTGTTGTGTGTTAAGCCCTTACACAGGTAGCCTCTCGATGGACTATTTTTACCCTCGTCTGGGTGTGACTTCTGGCCTGATAATATATTTTTGTGTGCTTTCTTTCACCACTTCACATTGCTATAACTTCATTTTAACAACTATGATCATTTACAAATTTATATCACTAATTCTGGCAAATTCTGGCTTTTTAGCCGCCACATAACTTGAGTCATCTAAATCTACTTTGTTCTTCTGTTTACTTAATAATTGTTACTTAAATATTTCATACAGCCATAACGTTAACGCCTTTGATTACTAATTACGAGCTAAACATTTACTCTTTATCTCTGCAATTTTCTATGATTGATTCTGTAGCATAACTCTTGAGTTTGGACTAATTCGTTCCTTCAAACACGTCCTATGTTATTTGCATTAATTTGTTTAAATCATGAAGATGCACACCACTCGATCGAGTTTACTCACTTCAGTCTACGCATCACTTTACCTGGACCAGTGACGTAGGTGCTCTCCCTGAGGTTCGCGCTAAATCTATTTTTAACTGCTACAGCTAATATTATATTGACTCATTGATTGATTCATTCATTCATTCATTCATTACGTGCCTATAGAATACGATACAAAAGAATGATCTGTTCCATTGTTCCTGAATAAAGACTTCGTCATTATACATCCTGGCCTTTGTTGTTTGATCGCCTCCACTACTCTGGAGTGGATGGGCTAGGACTCGGGTAGACTATGGTGTCTCCGGACTTGACTGTGGTGTGTGCTCTTCGCTCATGAAATCAACTGCCTACTTCTACTTCTGACACATGAAGTCATGCTACTATCACTAACAGTAGTACTAAACTGTCACTTCATTGTCTCGATCTATCTTCCTCAATTGAGCACCACCGCCGCAGTTACAGTCTGGAACTCCTAAGTCGACCCCGGGACCGAATCCATCCACTACCACGGCCTCTACACTCTGCCAATACTACTACTACCACTCACCGGCATCAACTACCCGGTTGTCTCTATCAGTAACTACACTCGCCGGCTTCAGCTACCCGGTTGTCTGACTCTATTATACATAAATCTGTCATTACTACACAACCATACTAATTACGCAGTTATTTCCCATTTATTGCAGACTAGTTATACACATTCAAGGAGTTTAGAAATTGAAGAGAAGAAGGTGTGACCTCATGACTTCTGCTTCTAATTTATTATCGCACAAGAATAGCCGTCCGTTCAATGAACGTGATGATAAGTCGATTAACTGAAAATTCATTCAAGATTCAAGTGTTTAATAAAATTTGAACATTATAGACAATACTTTTTTTCATTTTGTGATTGAATGCCACAGAATTTTTATTTGGGCACGGAGATATATTTTCTGCATTTAATATCTTATATATTTCGTTCACTTATCGTGGAATTCCTTCCCAATGTTAAGAGCGGAAAATGCTTGATATCAATTTTTTGAATTAGATTTTATTCAAAATAATGAGAGGAACCACTAACTGGTATCAATTCAATGTAAGTACTCCCACCTCATTGTCATACTCGCTAACCAGATGGTTGACACACTACCCACGTGCTAAAAATGATGGTGTCTGTTTTCAGTGAGATTTGACAAAACAAATTTGATTTTTCGATAAAATCATCATGATGTCTAATCAATCTCATAATACACGCAAAATTTTCATGTCAGTTGTAAACACCATGCAAAATTTGGTGGTGATTGGTCCATTGCTTTCGAAGCTTTAGTTTTACTAAAGATCGAATTTGCCAAATATATAATAATATTTTTGCTTCTTTTATTCCTCAGGTTTTGTCCGATGTTTTCAACTCTCCCGTTTACATAAAAGATGTACCCAATTCTGCCTGCCTGGGATGTGCGATCAGAGCCAAGCACAGTTGGTTAGGGTCTGACACCCCCTTTGATCAAGTGGTATCTTCCTATGACCCTCCCACCCTCATAGCCTCTCCACAGCATGGACAAGATGGCGTCTATGACAAACTCTACCAACGATATAAAGAAATTGAAGAAAAAATTGCGCAGAAGTATTTATGTGATAATAATTAGGAAAACGATTTTTTGTTCAGAAGCATTTATGTATCAGTGCTACCAACCATAACCCATATCTAAATGTATAAATATAAAGTTAAGGATTTATGGCGACAATGTATATATATACATTGTCGCCATAAATTCTTAACTTTATATTTATACATTTTTATGCATGCCACTGTCTGTAAACGAATTTCCATTTTTTGGATGAATAAAGTTTATTATTATTATTATTATTATTATTATTATTATTATTATTATTATTATTATTATTATTATTATTATTATTATTATTATTATTATATTATTATTATAATAAAATGGTTTGTCTATCATCCCTGCCCTTCCCTTCTCATTGTGTCATCCATGCACACCACCAGTCAGAATACTCAGAACGAGACTGACACTCATCACACAATTAGACTACACAGATGACCAGTTATGATAGCATCTCAACTCTCCCACCATTTTTTCTTTCCATTTTCATTCTGCCTTTCTGAGCCTGTAGATCACAGTAAGTATGTTGCATTGTGACAGATAGCTCTCATGAAAAATTAAGTACATATTTTAAAAAGTCACTTATTGTTTAGCCTAGCTTAACATAAAGCTGGGTGCGCTTTTCTGGGGATATAATGTATTCATTAAAGGGGGACAACAAAAGTTTGTATTGCTGAAAAGTTATTGCCCTTGTGCGGCTATGTGGTCCAGTAGTATGACACTCGCTTTCGGGTCGGAAGGTCCTGGGTTCGATATATATATATGATACACTCACATTTTTGTCAAAACAATCGTTTCAGTGGGTTTCCATATCCTCGGTGAACAACGGATCCGTAGTGCACTTTTCAATTGAAATTGAGTTCAATGGGGGCAATAGCACAAGCTCATGTTCATATGCGTCATGTGGCGACAGCTTGTGTGTTTTAGTGAATCCAGAGGACTTGCACACCTATGAATGTACGCCCTCTGGGCACACTACACCTTTGTATAGATTTAGCTGTGTTGTTTCATGAATGTGACAATTTAATATATTGCACGATGGGGAGATGGGATAAATAGTGGAAGGACAGGGTGGGGTGGGAGGTTGGGGGGAGAGGGATGATTGAGAGACTCCCTGTCATCCCACCCACTCGTGAAAATCAATCCAGATTGATGAGTTTATCTTATCTGGACTAACTCAGGGAAAGAGTTTTATCTTAAACATTTTAATTTACAAATGATTTAGAGCAGAAAAATCGGAACCATCCGTAAAAGTAAATCCCTTTAAAATACGGTATTCAAAACAAACACAATTCAGACGACTTTAGTGTTTCATTCATCGTGTTTTGTTGACAAAGGGGAAACAGTATCTCGCTCCCTTGATTTTATTGAAGCTTCCATTCCATTTGGCCATTGTTATATTTATTTTTTTTTTTTTTTTTTGTTTTTAAGGGTTTTACGGCGCTTGCAACACATTTAGGTTATATCAGCGCCAGTAAAAAGGAAGAAAATGGGATAGTAAAAAGTTCTAGAATTACAATTAAAGCACCCAAGAGAAAGTAAGACAAAGGAGAACTGAGAACAAATAGGGATAAGATGTAGATTCCAAGAGCATACCACCAATGTACTTAGTTTGAAATCACCTACAAGTCTCATCCAGACACAAGCACAAACTCCAACAAAGAGGAACACACTCAAATGCTTACATTATACATTCAAAATAAAAATAATACATAACAGTAACAGAGAGATGATTTACAAGAAAAAAAATATCATCTCCCAAAACAATAACTATGCATTTGACTGTTTCCCTCCCAGCTAGGATTCCGGCCAGTGCCAGGACAAAACCAAGTAATCTCATTCCGAGACAAAGACAGAAAACATGTTAGAAAACAGGGGATAGAAGACACAGCAAGTACCTCCCTGCCCACTATGGGAGGTCAGGAACCCCACCCATCCATTGTTATTTAATTCTACGAGCTCAAGCAGTGACACTTGCATGACTAAGTAGAGAGACAAATATAAGAAGATAAAACCCATTGCAGGCTGATTTTTTTAGCTGTTTTGTTTTCTCTCTGTGTGCTTTATCCGACACTTTTTCGTTTTTCATATCTTTTCAAATCTTTATTATTTTTAGAGAATACTGGGTGGGGTTCCCGACCTCCCATAGTGGGCAGGGCGGTCACTTTCTGTGTCTTCTATATTCCCTATATGTTTTCCAAAATGCTTTCTCTCTTTGTCTTGGAGTGAGATTATGTTTGGTTTAGTCATTTCCCTAGTCTGAGTCCTTGGCTGAAAAGGAAAAAGTCAAATGTATAGTTTTTGAGAGATGATATTTTTCCCATGCAAATTATCTCTGTATTATGTACATGTTATTGTTATGTATGTTGTTTTGAATGTAAAATGTACGCATTTGAGTGTATTCCTCTTAGTTGGATCTGCTTGTGTCTGGATGAGACTTAGGTGATCTCAAACTATAATATATTGAAGGTATGCTGCTGGAATCTACATCTGTACCCGATTTCAACCCTTCCCCTTCTTACTTTTTCTTGTGTGCTTTCAATTTTACATAAAACTTTTTGACTATCCCATTTTCTTCCTTTTTACTGGCGCTGAAATGACCCAAATGTGTTGCAAGCGCCGTAAAACCTCAAAAACAAAAAAAAAACCACTTTCTGAGCTGGCAGATTTTTTTTTTCTCGTGTTTTGTTCTCTCTGCTTTGCCTGACACTGTTTCGTTTTTCATAAACATCTTTTCAAATCTTTATTTTTTAGAGAATAAATGATTGTCATCTATGTCTATGACAACACAATCATTGTCAAATAGTAAAAGGTTTAAAAGCTCAAACCACGAATAATGTGAGGGTGTGAGAAAAGATTTTAAAATGGGAAGAGAGACAAAAAACTGATTGCTCTCTTTCTACAGCTTGTGCGGCTATGCGGTCTTGTGTTATGACACTCGTTTGCGGATCAAAAGGTCCTTGGTTCGAGCCCGCTCTGAGCAGGGCATAGTCCAGTCCTTGGAAGCAAGCTCTTTTCACATCCATCCATCCATACTAATAATAATACTTTATAATAGCATCCCAAAAAGGTGCGTGTGTGCAGGCATGCGTAGATACAAATACATGCATACCTAGTTACCTCCTGCCCACCATGGGAGGTCAAAGGACCCCACCCAGAAGCTCATCACTCACACGTTCTCAGGATGAGGGTAGTAATAGTTTATCATGAGTTGGTTAAAGTGGGCGACACCACCCATGTACTTGTTCCGACGTTGATGGTTCTGGTCGAAAGAAGGAAAGTTGGCCTTGTAGCTTCCTCTCGGCTTTCACTGCAAAGCGTCATGTGTCGCATTGACCCTTCCTCTCCCAGAACAGTAGTAATTGGGTTTTCTTTCGTCGACGTTTCTGTAGCGGCTTGTGTTTTCCAGGGTGGAGTTGCTGGCCCTACGCCTAACCCTCCTCCTTTCTCATTCGGGCTTGGGACCGGCAATGTACTTGTACATATCGACAATTACCATCTTTTGGACAAAACTATATCCTGTTGTGGTTTTTTCAGCCAATACCCGTTTTTCCACTGTTTGATTCCCATGAACTGTGCTAAAGAGGTTACAGTTACAGCACTTGGTATCATGCCACGTCAGACAAACAAGATTGTCACTGCATTAAAATTTTGGTGGGCCCGATTTCTTCAGGCACAGATTTTTCATATAGGGAATGAGATTAGCGGAAGACACTGTTTGATTCCCATGAACTGTGCTGAAGAGGTTACAGTTACAGCACTTGGTATCGTGCCACGTCAGACAAACAAGATTGTCACTGCATTAAAAATTTGGTGGGCCCGATTTCTTCAGGCACAGATTTTTCATATAGGGAATGAGATTAGCGGAAGAGTAGCGTCCCTTGATTGGACGTCACCTTACAGAGAGAACGTCAAAATGGTTTTGCGCATACGTCTCTCTCGTCCTCGCTTTCGGTGAAGTGTTTCATTCCGCTTTCACCGGAAGCGAGAACGAGACGCATGCGCACAACCAACATGACGTTCTCTCTCTAATAACTTTTCCGCCGGTGACGTCCAATCAAGGGACGCTACTCTTCCACTAATCGCATTTCCTTTTTATTGTCCTCACAAACTGTCCCGACAGCACCAATTTTTTGTTTGAGTGCCTTGAAGTGGGCAGGCGCATGAATGGTAATTGGTTGCTTTAGTCAAATCCTTCCATAACTAAATAAAAGATGTCAGAATAATGCGTCGAGTCGCGTCTAGCAGACTATATCTGTGTCACATTATAGCGTCATGTGACAGTGACAGTAAAGCCTTAAAATTAAAAGAATAAATAATGGCATTGGCATCATGATTTTGTCCTTCGAGAATAAAATATTGCAGTTTACTTCGGACTCTTGGAAAAGGATTTTGCATACATTAGTGCAGCCATGTGGTCTAGTGGTACGACAATCGCCTTAAGATTGTAAGTTCCTAGGTTCGAGTACCACTCAAAGTAAAGCGGAGCATAGTTGAGTTGAGTCCTTGAAAAAGGTTCTTTACTCGCATTCTCTCAGGTGTAAAATGAGTGTCTGGTTGTCAACATTTGTCTCGGTCGAAGAAGGAAATTTCTAATATTGCCCAACAGACATTTTGTCTCGTCGTACACGTTAAATGTTGCTGTTGGTTTGGGAACCCTGTAAAGAGCTTTGAGCTTGTTTATTGGATATTGGGATACATAACAAATGCTCAAGTATTTAGTGGATATGACATTGTACAGTGGAATCTGCATTCAGTCGACAACACCCTTTGTTGGTCCCAGATTTTCTGTTCTTTCCTCAAGTGTGTTCCATCGTAGCCATCGTTATGTTATAGCCTGACACTGAAATCCAAAAGAACTGGCAGTTTGACGTCATTATTTGGTTTTTGCACCTCCTAGTGAATTGTCGTTAGTAGTGCTTATGGAAACAAGTTATTTCATTGGTTGAACTATTGAATACAACTCACAATTTGTTTTCTTTTGTGGCAAAAGACTGGCATTTTGACGTCATTTTTTGGTCAGTGTCAGGCCATAACTTTACGAAGGCCACGGTTCCATTGATAATGGATAAAGCCAGCTTTGCTTAAAATCAACCAATATATTTCTGGCCTGGCAGTGTTGGCGATATCAGGATTTCACTGTAAAAATTTACAATCAAGATAACTCTTTTCAACAATAGTATTTTTTTACAATGATTTATTGAAACTTATAGAATATTAAACATCCATAAATCAGACATGCCAACCATGTGGAATCAGAGACATGAAAATATGAATTTGACACAAAAAACGGAAAACTAAGGCTTTAACTTTAACTATCAAATGTCGCGTGATTATATCCAAAATAAATAAAAAATTTTAATGAAAAGAATAAATAAATAAATAAATTTTAATGAAAAGAATAAATAAATAAATAAATTTTAATCCCTGTAAATTTTTTTTTTTACATCAAGAAATAAGCAAATAATCTTGTTTATTATTAAATGAATTGTCTCCCTTTGGTAATACAATCGCCTCTTTCAAACTGTAGTCTGTAATACAAACATATTTATAAAAATTCAAATGAACCTCTTTCAATTTATTTACACGTTTACCAAAATTTATCACAATTAATGATATATGCGCATATAAATTGCTTACTTAACTCGATAACTTTCTAACTCAAAACTGTGTAAAAATAAAGAAGTAAAATTCCAAAAAACAAAAATTCATTCATGCAGCAATAATTTGTTAAAAATTATTTTATATTATAAGGCAAAGGCAGAAATGTAATTCGTGCATCGTGAAAATTCAACCAAAAGCAGATAGGTTGGCATGCCTGTGTATATTTTTTTTCTTTTAATCGAAAGACAACAGGTAATTTTATAAAAATAATATCAGGGTCCAGGGAAATGTATTATTTTAAAATCTTAACATGCTCTGTATCTCAACACAGTGAGGTCATATCAGCGTCAGTAAAAGGGAAGATAATGTGATTCTAGAGTTACAAGTAAAGGTACCCAGGAAAAAGTAAAACAAAGGGAAAAGGGTTCAAATATGGAACAGAGGTAGATTCCAAGAGCACACTATCAGTGTATTTAGTTTGAGATCACCTAAAAGTCTCATCCAGACACCAAAACATAATACAGTCCATAACAGAGAGATCATTTACAAGGAAAAAAATATCATCTCCCAAAACGAACTATAAATTTGACTGATTCCCTCCCAGCTAGGGCCCGGACAAAACCAAGTAATCTTATTCCACGACAAAGAGAGAAAGCAAGTTGGAAAACAGATATAGAGGGAGAGAAGACACAGTATGTACCCCCCTGCCCACTATGGGAGGTCAGGAACCCCACCCAGGAAGAGTTGATGCCCACTTGTACTCGTTCATACCATCGACATTAAGACAATGGAATAGTCTCACGTCTCCAATGAAAGAAAAATACTGTGGTCTGTGGAATCTTCAAAATTTGACGTTACAGGCTAAAAAGGAAGAAGAGATTTGTTCCATCCCACACATCAAGTTTGTCACTGTCAGATGTCAGTACATTTCATTGGGGGAAATATCTTTTTTTTTTAAAGGATGGAATTCCTCCCCCGACTCCGAAATTGTGGATTTCGGCAGATCCGAGGAGAACCATCAACACAAATAATAAGTCATTTCCTGTCATGAGGATCGGATTTCAGCATGCTTGGATTTTAGCGAGCTTTTTGGCTTCCTCCTAGAGAGTGCTAGGGATCAGCGAGTATTGTCTGTGTTATACACTTAACTGTGAGTGTAATCTTGCTGTCATCCCACAATTCACATCTACCTACTTGCACAGCCTTGCCAACCAACCTCGACCATTTCAAAAGATTTATCCTATTTTCCCAAATATTTTGGACAACAAATACTCATATTTACCCCACTAAATATCATATGTGACCCTTCGTCTCAAAACGGTATTATGTCGGGTTGGACCAGATGCTAAAAAGTCAAATTATAGTTAAACCGGTCAAAAATATGAAACGTTGGTATTTACCACAGTAAATTATGATATTCCTTCTCCTCTATAAAGCATATAAACTCAACTTAAGCATGATATTTTTGGTTACAAATTCCCTTTTAAGCATCTTAATCATCCTGACTTAATACCGTTTTGAGACGAAGGGTCACATATTTTCAACATCAGCAACTCTCCAAATTTAATTTTCACTGAATCTATAAAGAAAAGCTGTGTAGTTCCTTTAACAATCATCTGTTTGGCGACTCAAAATCACATCAAGCTGGATACTTTTCAATAAGATACTTTTCACATTATATACAATTCAGCGAAGTTCAATATATACATTTATACATATGTACAGTTCTAAGTAAAATAATGATATTTTCGCTAATTTTAATCAAGGACTTAACTCTAACAACAGGAATCGGGAGCCGAACAAAAAAAAAAAACAATAGAATTTTGACAAAAACAATGTCAAGGATGTCGATTCTATGGCCAAGGATTCATGCAAATACATCCACCATCGTCCCCTATCCCAACACTGTACACTGTGAAAATTTAAGATTTTTTTTAACTTACGGATAATATAAGACGTGGCAAATATTTCTCTGCCATCTACCTGGATTTTAAGTGATGTATAATTTTTTCTACTGAAGGATTTTAAGCTCGAAACATTCTGCATTTTTTTTGTAGTTTGCTGTTATTTTCATTTTTGTTCACTACTGTCAACCTGGGTTACTTAGGCCGAGTAGAATAAAAAAGGTTGCTTTTAAAAAAGTTAAATGCATGAGTGCTTATTAGATCTATTGGGTTCTAATTATTTAAAAGATAAAAGCTACATGTAATTTATCTTTTAAAATAAGCAATCTTGTTTTCAGTAAGTGGCCTAAGTTACCCCGGGTGGCCTAAGTAGCCCCAGTTGACGGTACTTATTGTTGCCCAGTTTGCACTTTTTAAAAAATAAATATACATATTTTCTTTTGGAAAACTCCTAGATCCTGCCACCAATCTATATGATGGACCCCCATCACTACAATGCCCAAATCTTACTTCCCCGGACAGCCTGAGTGAATACAAAAAAAAAAAAAAAAAAAATTCATGAAAATCTAAGTTAATCAGCAAACACAATTTCTATATATAATAATCATGATTTCGTCTTGAAACAAAAAATCATTGGTCTATGTTGTGGCAGAAAAAAACTGTCCCATTCTATAGGGAATGAGATTAGTGGAAGAGTAGCGTCCCTTGCTTGGACGTGACCGGCGGAGAAGTTATTAGAGAGAGAACGTCATGTTGGTTCTCTCGTCCTCGCTTCCGGTGAAAGCGGCATGAGACACTTCACAGCAACGAGACGAGAGAGACGCATGCGCAAAACCATATTGACGTTCTCTCTGTAAGGTGATGTCCAATCAAGGGGCGCTACTTTTTCGCTAATCTCATTCCCTATATGACGAACCAAAACCTGCATGTCCAACCCCCCCCCCCCCCATCACAACAATGACCAAATCTTACTTTCCCTGGAGAGCCTGAATGAATACAACAAGAAAAAAATAATAATAATAATAATAATTCATGTACATCTAAGTTAGTCGGCAAATACAATTTCTACACATAATAATCATGATTCCGTCTTGAAACACAAAATCATCTGTCTATGTCGTGGCAGAAGAACTCGTCGTCTCATTCCAGCCTCTCACAATTTGCTCCACTGGTTTCCTGGCATCCCTGGTGGAAACAAGAAGAGTTATCTGTGATTACATTTCGGTGTAAAAATTACCCGTTCTTCTAAGCTTTCCACATTCGATCACAGACGTAAAGAACGACCCCAGGCAGTATGTAAGAAGTTCTTTATATCAGTGCTTCTGTATTTCAGTCAAAACGTATCGCATTCTACCATTCTATTACCAATACAAAATAATTGAGCTTTATATAGCGCAATATCCACTAAATGTGCTCAAAGCGCTTTACAAGGGGTCTCTAGTCAATAGCAACATTTAACATGTAGGACGAGACATGCCGCCTGTAAGGCGATATTACAATTATTTGGACAAAGACACTGCTGTTAAAGGCCAGGTACTCATTTTACACCTGAGTACGGTGAGAGAATGTGAGTAAAGAGCCTTTTCCAAGGACTCAACTATGCGCCAAGCGCGAGGCTCGAGCCCAGGACCTTCCGATCCGAAAGCGAGTGTCATACCACTTGACCACATAGCCGCACAAGGTATTACTAGGTATCCCAGGCCACAATTCCAATTGATTTTGCAGTCATCTAACCCGTTAATCCTTTTAAACTCAAACTGTGTTTCGTGTTAATTGATCAGTGCTGATGGTCACAAAAAGTGAAAAAGGAGGAAATTTTCAACGACTGCCTTTAAAAAATTATTTTCAAGTCTATTGCAAAGCCCTTCTGTCATGATGTAGCTTTTATTGTAAGAGACATTGTGTGTACATTTGGAAGAGATCTATTTATTGGTGTTTGGTGCATCACTGTAAGAAATTTTGGGTTTTTCGGTCTTATTTTAGCCTATATTGGCCCTTAAGTCACCCCCAAAAAAAAAAAAAATTCTGCTTTTTTTTTGGTGTTAATCATCAAATTAGACCTACCACCTAAAAGTAACATGGGAATAGCAATATTAGCATTACAATCAAAAATGGATTTTTGACTACAGGACCTGTCTTCAAAAATCCATTATTGATTGTTATGCTAATATTGCTATTCCCATGTTACTTTTTAGGTGGTACCTGGTAGTACAGGTCCTCCCTTAAGCCTCATTTATACTGCACTAACCCCAACTTTAAGAGAAATTGAGGTGATAAACTGCTACTGACACTGGATAGAGGGAAACTGCACCTATTTGTTCCTACACACACCAAGACTCTCACTGCCAGTACATTTGCTGATTTTAAAAGGAGGAAATTCCTCATCTGGCTCTAAAATCACAGATTTCCGCGGATCTGAGGAAAACCATCAGAATTGATAGACGATAGATACACAGGACAGAAAAAAATTATTTCATATTAAATGGGCAAATGTGTTAATGTTTGCCATCATGATGATGTGCCAAGTTACACGAAGCCTTATGGAAGTGTGTGTGTGTGTGTGTGTGTGGTTTCGCACTTTTGTTTCATGTACGTCTTTGCGTATATAATATCTATGCTGTAACCAAATGAAAAATTGCCTTCATGGACAATAAAGATATTATAATTATTATTATTATTGAGACTTGACAAAATTTATTTTCAATATTATGGCCCTAAACTCTAGAATACCAAGACTTGCCAAATTGAAAACTTCAAATTTAGTAATTTTAATGGCAATTTTTAGTAATTTGACAAGGAAATTCGTAATTTCTGAAATTGTGTATGAACAACCGCAATATTATTACTATCATTATCATCATTATTATATGGTAGTAGTTATAGTAGTAGTAGTAGCAGTAGTAGTGGTTGTTGTTTTGTTGTTATTGCTGTTCTTCTTCTTCTTCTCATTATTATTACTATTATTTTTATTATCATTTGAGTATTACTAAGAATTAAAAATTCGTAATTTTCCATAAAATTTCGTATTTGGCCATCAAATTTGTCTAAAATTCGTAAAATTACGAAAAACTCATAAGATTCAGCAGGTATGAATACCCCAATGCAAGCCATTCGAGAAATCGAGAATATCTCGAACTTGAAATCTGCCTAAAAACCCCACTTTTCCACAATCCATTTTACACCATGACGACTATAATGTTTTAGACCTGGAAATGAGCTCTATAAAAATTGACTGAAACTCTTCGACAAACTGAAGATTCAATTATTTTTTAAAAAATAAGGGCATCATTGGAGAGCAGAGTGATAAATAAAATATATTAAAATAGTGGGTGTTATTTCTTACTGGAAGTATGACTGTCATAATTTGATGTAGAAGGAATGCTAAATAAGCATGTCATTCATATAGGTAAAGATGACTTCATCAAAGTCATATTCCTGCCTCTGGAATTTTTTTGACATAGTCAGAAAAATAATCACCATTATCATCTTTAACTTCTAGTGCCATGACCAATTGAATTTATTCCTCGCATCTTTATCGATGCTCGACAAGTCTGAACTGCGATCCACGAACAGCTCAGCCATTGTGAGAACATTAGAATAATGTAGCAATGAGCAAACTTAATTTTCAATCAGTAAATGACAGAAGAAAAAAAACTTAAATAAATATGACTTCAGGCCAATACACTGAATTATTAAGTAGAAGTGAATTATCAAGAAGAAACTTCGGCAGGCGTAGCGGAAAAATTCAAAGAATCTAAATGAAGGTAAATCGCCACAAAACAGCAAGCTCGCTTGGGCTTGAGCAAAACAATGGCAGAAAACGTCCTGATTTGCACGGGAATTAATTAAGCTACTTACCATTGTTCCTTATAATCAGGTACTCAATCAGTGAAGAAACGGTCAACCAGTTTGTTTACAACGTGAGGCAATCGAAATGTGCTTGTAGCAATCTATCCTAACTTTCGATTTGAAGGTGTCTACATAACGGACTTCCGGCATTCGCAATTTACTTTATCATAGTTTTGAGACTCGCCAGGCAAATGTGGTCAATTTTGGCTTAGATGAAACAGTGAAATTTATCGCTCCGTGGCTCAGTTAAAATTGGCTACAGTTGGGATCACGACGGGTTTGGAAAGTGAAAAAATAATTTAACGAAGGATGTGTGAAAATACCCAGGGAAGTGTTCAGACACGCCTTTTATAAAAAGCATCGCTTAGTCTTGGCAATATATACATCGTTAATATAAACGGTCCCCATGAGCTATGCGTAGCGCTGTGGAACACTCCTAATTACTTTACGGTCATGGACTCCGATTTGTGAATTCTTTCTTTTTTTATTTCTTTCTTTCTTTCCTTTTTTTAAATATTTGAATTGGACAAATTGACTGATTTCAGTTAATTGACTGAGAATTTACAGGTCTAATGTTTGTATACTATATTTTTTTCAGCAATATAATCTTTGTCTCCATGTTTAACTTGACTACCTGAGTTCCTAACTGTAAAGCCTAAAGCAAGCCATTAGAGAAAACGAGAATATCTCAAACTTGAAATCTGCATAAAAACCCCACTTTTCCACAATCCATTTTACACCGTGACGACTATAATGTTTGTATACTATTTTTTTTTTCAGCAAAATATTTTATATTGTTCCCTTTGGTCAATTATTGATTTTACCCGATTTGATTTGTACATTATTCAATAGCCTGATGTCATGTCGCCCAGCAACAGCGGCCATATTGGTTCTAAACAAAGAAAATCATCACTTTTTATTCTTCATGCTGGCTAGAACTTTTCATTCCCTTTTCATATCCCTTGTGATCAGAATGTGTAAAAGTCAAAACATGATCAAATTTATGGGGGGGTTTTTCCTCTGGAAACGCTTTTATGCTCGCCGGAGAAATATTTCATACGGGCATCCGCCATTGTTCCGATAGTTTAGAGCCAGTGTTACTAAGTTACCATGCTTCATTAGGAAGGAAGTGACGTTACGACTGTTGAAGAGTATTCTACATAAATATATGATTAATATCGGCATCTGCCTAAATTAAAACTCTGAATTGAATATCACTTATCATATCATACCATGAGGAAAACCCACAAAAAATTAAACAAAACTCAAAAAGCAAAATCAGAGTTCTTCGTACTGACCTAAATGCATCGTAATCCATTCCATTCGAACCAACTGTTTTGACGCATCCCTTGATGGCATCCTTCAGGTCCTCAAATGCCGTGTTTGAAAACTCTGGACAAAGAGATTTTTATAAATTACATTATTGTATTGTAAGCAATTTAATTGATGCTATATCTTTACACCTTGAGGGCTTTTTTTTTGGGGGGGGGGGTGGGTAAACCTTGAGTTTTATATGGCGCAATATCCACTAAACGTGCTCAAAGCACTTTACAAGGGGCCCCTAGCCAACAGCAACTCTTAACATTGTAGGACAAGACCTGACACCTGTTAGGCAAAATGACAACTTTTTCTGACAGAAACAACGCTGTTAACGGATAGGTACTAATTTTAAACAGACTTTTTATATAGCGCAATATCCACTAAACGTGCTCAAAGCACTTTACAAGGGGGCCCCTAGCCAACAGCAACTCTTAACATTGTAGGACAAGACCTGACACCTGTTAGGCCAAATGACAACTTTTTCTGACAGAAACAACGCTGTTAACGGATGGGTACTCATTTTAAACAGACTCAAGGTAGAGAAAACTAAAAAACGACAATGTAAACTGATATCAAAATGACATCTCCAACCCAGCCAAAGCTTCGTCAGACCTGCCAACTTGAAAATTTAAAAATTCATTGTAAAAATTGTAATCATTGTATAATTAACATTAAAAATCAACTATTTACCCTTACAAGGTTCAGATAACACTTCAAATCTTTTAAATTATGTTGTCTAATTTTTCATAGTAGTTGGCGGGTGTGTGAGCTTAATCAAGCTTGCCAACGATTACAAAATATTAGAATTACCATCATTTTATTTTCCTGTAACTGCAGAGCAGCATTAGTATCATGAATTCAATAGAACATGGGGAAAATATTATTTTGGTGCCATTATTTACTAATCAAAAACTTTTGGCAACAAATTTCAAGGCTTTGCTGGGACAGATTGGTCGTTTATTGACTGCTACACATTTAGACAACATCTGCCAGCAAGACCATGTGTAACCTTAAACGTTTATTCTGATAGAATATAGTGAGAAGTACTCATAAAAATGGTTGGCTGAAAACATTAAAGAGCTGAGCGGAGTCAATTTTGTTCGGTCTCTAGTCTGATTGATGCAATTTACTGAGAACTACTCATCAAAATAACTGGCTAAAAACAATAAGAAACAGTGATGTTAACTTCTATCTATAATACTGTATACAGAATACAGAACTCAATGTTTCCCTTTGAAAACTACAATTTTTTAGAATGATAAGTAGCCAGGACTGACTTAAGGAGGGGAGCGACACTAAAGGGTCATTTTTTTCATTTGATGAAAAATCCTAAACTTCTATGCACAGTCATAATGTATATGTTTGGGAAGGATGATTGCATATAATTTCTTTTCAAAAAAAGTTGCCCGTTGCTATGGAAACGATGCCATATTGGAAAATAAACAACAAATCTTAAACAGGCAAAGCCTTTTTTGTTTATCAACCCATTGCCATAATTTTTTGGTCAGAGGTAGAAAAAAGGAAAATAAAGAGGCTCTAGAAGCCCGATTTTTAATTTTTTTAATTAGAAACTTTAAAAATTAAATTCAAAGTTATTACTCGATTATTCCCCTTGAAGAAAGTTACATAATTTCAAATTACCTGTCATCTGCATTTTTTGCCAAATTGGGACCTAAAATTTGCCAAAATTTGCCAAAAAAACCCCCCAAAATTTGCCAAAAAGACCAAAATTTGCCGAGGAGAACTAAGCGTTTCAGTAAAAATTAACATGCGATACAGAAAAATATATATATAAAAGACAATTTATTATATTTAAGGAGGCTACATTTATTAATTTACACAATAGTGTTGTTACAAAGATTTTAAAGGATCATTATCCGTAGAGAGTAGCTTCCCTTGATTTGGGCCCAGGCAAAGCTGCAACATTTTTCAAGTTTCACACTTTTTTTTTCCGTTATTTTGTTTTCGCTTCTTTTTTTTCCCCAAAAATTTGCCACGCGATTTACCAATTTTCCCAAAATTTGCGGATCGCCCTGATATTTGCGGCCGCAAAAAATGCAGATGACAGAATTACTCATAAATTAATTTTATTTTTCAAAAATCCGGCCCCTAGAGGACCTGCGTATTTGTATGACACTTATTTGTAGAAAGTTTGAAGAGTTGAAAACTGAGGGAGGAGAAAATTGCAGTTTTGAGTAAAACGCATTTAAAAGTCAAAGTAAACGAGTTTAGGGAAAAACTCTCCTCTCGCTCTCTAATTGGATTGTGACCACATGACATAATTAAGAACAAAGTGATTGGTTGTTGAAGATAGAGGAGAGTTTTTACTTTTCATTGATATGTTTTTGCCTTTACTTAGTAAATATTCTTTCATGAAATCAGTCCACTGAAACTAAAAATGGGCAGGACTTAACCATACTATGGGTCACAAAATACGTTATTTTGAGTATTAAAAAACTGAAGATGAAGTTCTCATGCAATTTTTTATGCAGACAAATGGTCACTTGACAACATCCCACCAAAATCTAATTTTAGCAAACTGGGTCAAAATTCATCATTTTAAGTGTCGCTCCCCCCTTAATGACTGTTTCAAGACAAATTCCCCAGACTTACTGCTCTTAAAAACGTCGGTCAGGAACGCGATCCCTTGCAGTGAGTAAACATTGACTTGATCCGACGACTCCAGATGGCTGATAATTTCATCCGTGAAATAGCTGAGGGGGAGAATAATAATGCATAACAAATTCAAATATGAAAAGACAAGAAAAGTAAAATTAAATTATTTATTTAAAATTTTGGTTGTAAAAGTTTCCTCTCGTTTAAATTTGATAAAGAGTTTAGAATGTGACAACCCCCAAATCGTCAAGAAGTCTCAATCCATCTTCCCCCCTCTGAAAAACCCAAAAAAAAGGTCCAGATTCAGAAGGCATCTTAACTCTGCTACTTCTACGAAAACATTTTAAACTATGATATCTTTGCCTACGCCAGAAAGCTACTCAAATTCTATAAATCATGTCAAAAATATAATTTTTTTAAAAACATGACACTAAATCCCATAGATGATGATGAACTTACAAAAAAAAAAGTATTTTTTTAATATAATGCAATATCAACTCATCAAAGTACTTTACAAGGGGTCCTAGACCAACAGCAACACTTAACATGTAGGACGAGATATGGTGCCTGTTAGGCGATATTACATTTTGTTTTTTTGTACAGAACAACACTGTTAATGTCCTGGTACTCATTTTACACCTAAGTACGGGAGAGAATGTGAATAAAAAAGCTTTTTCCAAGGACTCAAGTATGCGCTGAACAAGGCTCGAACCCAGGACCTTCCAATCCGAATGCGAGTGTCATACCACAAGACAACATAGCTGCACAAAGAGATTTAGTTCTTCTTCTTCTCGTATGCCTTAATACTTGGAGTCCTGTTTCGAAGATGAAGGTACTCAATAGATTTAGTGAGAAAGTATTGTCAAGTAGTTGGCCACTCTGTTGACTGACATGTCATCCAGACACATCAGACATTGAATGTGACACATCAGACATTGAATGTGACACATCAGACATTGAATGTGACACACCAGACATTGAATGTGACACACCAGACATTGAATGTGACACATCAGACATTGAATGTGACACACCAGACATTGAATGTGACACATCAGACATTGAATGTGACACACCAGACATTGAATGTGACACACCAGAAATTGAATGCGACACATCAGACATTGAATGTGACACATCAGACATTGAATGTGACACACCAGACATTGAATGTGACACACCAGACATTGAATGTGACACACCAGACATTGAATGCGACACATCAGACATTGAATGTGACACATCAGACATTGAATGTGACACATCAGAGATTGAATGTGACACACCAGACATTGAATGTGACACATCAGACATTGAATGTGTAAAATCCATTTTTATTGTTTTTAGGGGTTTTATGGCGCTTACCACACATTAAGGTCATATCAGCACCAGTAAAAAGGAAGAAAATGGGACAGTAAAAAGTTATAGAATTACATTTAAAGCACCCAAGAAAAGGTAAGACAAAGGGGAATTGGTTCAAGTAGGAAACAGATGTAGATTCCAAGAGCACACTATCAAAGTACTTAGTTTGAGATCACCTAAGTCTCATCCAGACACAAGCACAGGTCCCAACTAAGAGGGATACACTCAAATGTTTACAAATCTATATAATACAGTGCATAACAGAGAGATGGTTTACAAGGAAAAAAAATATCATCTCTCAAAACTAAACATTTGACTGTTTCCCTCTCAGCCAGGGCCTGGACAAAACCAAGACAAAGACAGAAAGCATGTTGGAAAATAGATATAGGGGGATAGAAGACACAGTGGGTGCCTCCCTGCCGCTATGGGAGGTAAGGAAAAAATCCATTTTAAAATCGAAAAACTACATGCTATTAATGCTATACATGCAACTATGTGGTCGTGTGGTTCTGACAAACATGGTCTGTCAGCCATTAGCCCCATGGAGCTGGAGTTTATCCCAGGTGCTATCTATCCAGTGCTGATGGTGACAAAAAGTGAAAAAGTAGGAAAATGTTGAACGATTGCCTTTAAGCCCCATTTCTACTGCACTAAACCCCACTTTTAGAGCAATTGAGATGATAGACTATCATTGATACTCGAGCTAACTTCTGGAGAGTGGGAAACTGCACCTGTGTGTTCCACCACACATCAATTCTCTCATTGCTAGCACATTGTTTCGAGAAAATGTAATTTTAAAAAGGAGGAAATTCCTCCTCTGGACTCCAAAATCGCGGATTTCCGCGGATCCGAGGAAAACCATCAGCACTGATCTATCTTCCCCTTAACTGTTGCCTTTAAACAACCAATGCTTTAATCTTTTTTTTCTTTTTTTTTTTAAAATCAACTTTAGCCGGAAAAAAACAGAATCGTTGATATACAGTCCAACGCTGCATCAATTGCAGCTTTTCCTTTTCTTCCAGACTGTCAAATTGGGCCAGTCCTCGATATCATCGGGACAACTGGCAGCTGTGTGGTCTTGTGGTATGAGAATCGCCTTCGGATCGGAAGGTCCTCGGTTCGAACCCCGCTATGAGTAGCGCATAGTTGAGTCCTGGAAAAGGCTCTTCACTCACATTCTCTCACCGAAATCCTGTGTAAAAGGAGTAAATGGCCATTAACAGTTAGGTCTCTATCTGAAAAATTGTAATATTGCCAAACATGCGTCATTTCTTGTCCTATATACCGTGTTGCTGTTGGCTAGGGACCCCTTGTAAAGTGCTTTGAGCATGTTTAGTGAAATAAAAACTCAAGTTTATTTTGTTATTATTTAAAAATAAATAAACATAACACATTCAAATGGAATTTATTTACTCACCTCATTGTTTTAGGCCGCTTTACCAAACAGTTGATGATGATTTGATTCAAGCCAGTCAGGCCAGTGCTGATCTCACTGCCTTCTGTAGCCACATCATCATTATTATTATCCCGATCATCATCAGCAGTTGTAGAAGAGGGAGCAGCAGCAGTGGTGGTGGTGGTCGTCGTAATCATCCCTCCAAGCAGCTCCAGCCGACACAGCCTCTCCATGTCTTGAATGACTTGAGAGGATGCGATCTTAATCGTCCTGTCGAACAAATCTGCTGTGCACACCCCGGGCTTCAATAAGGCGAGAAGGAGGGAACTGACAGTCGACTGTAAAATGCTCTTGGACGCGGTAGGTAAAGTCGGGCAGGGATAAGCACCTGCGCTTGTACTCGTTGTCGTGGTTTTGCCTTTCATTCTACTCTTACTCCCATGAGTCTTGCTGTTTAGTTGGTCCTCCAATTCGTTCATGGGAGCGATGACCTTGAAAGATAACTCCAGAACTAATAGTGCAAATTCTAATGGATTCTTCGACGGGCTGCAAGTCTTCTCCTTGCCATTTCCATCTTTTTGTCCGACCCTATTTTCATTTCCTACTGGCTCTTGATTCTCCTTGCCACAATCCTCCCCTTGTCGTAGCTGTGTTAGCTGATAGGTAAAGATGAGGACCCCTTGAACCAGACAAGTGGGCAACAATGAAAGCGGAAGCCTTAACAATGCCATGCAGAACTCTCCAGCTTTATCCGTAACTATCTCATCATTGATGCCCACCATCAGGAGACTGCCGCATGCCTTAACAGTCATCCAGGCCAGTTGATAAATGAAATCCTGGTGCTGAAGTTGTGACGGGGTCGCAAATTTTCGATGAAAAGATGAAAGCTTTGGCAAAATCACTTGAAGAAGCCATGACAGACAATTGGTGATGTAATCGTAACCAAAACTTTTATCCTTTTCTTTGTCGTCCTCCATCGATTCGGGCTTCAAACAAAGGAAAGTTGCCACTCTCATGAATAGCTTGAACACTGACAAACTCGACCCTATCTCAGCCTCCATATCACAGTCCGTTTTACTCGATTTTTTCCGGTTACCGGTGATCTCAGCCTCTTCTTCATCATTGCTGGAATCGTATAAAAATTTCAAAAGTGCTTCTATATTTGTATATAGGGCCTTTTCTAAACCTTTGATCAAGGCAGCTGTCTTGGCCGAATGCTTCGAAATCAAAACAAGACGACACTCAGCGTGGGAAAGCATAGCATTTAAAATATGCTGCGCTTTCTCCAGGTCAACAGTGGACTCCTCGGTCACAAATCCGACTACTTTCTTTTTCCCCTTGGGGCTGTGCTTCACTCCCTTTGCTGGACTTCCTGCGTCTCTTTTCAAGAAAGTCGAGATGGAATCTTCGACCAGGTCAAACAAATCATCTGCCCTCCCCCACTGGACCAGTGTTTTGACCATGTTGCTTATCAAGTCATTAGAACTGGAACTGGAGTCCACAATCTTTTCTGAGCAGCACCTCTGTTTCAACTTGTTAAATAAATTCTGACTCAGCAGAGGCATAGTTCTACTCGGCAAATGCCCAGCTAATCCGACCAAAGCATCTTCAAGCAACCCGTCATCGGATATTTTTATGAGTTCTCGGACAGTCACGCTCAATTTTTTCATTAGACCTTCTTTCATTCCAGCATGTTCCAGAGAATTCAACTGTGATACAATGGAAGTAAACATCAGGTAAACGGCTTCCATCAAACCCGAGAGTGCATTCATATCAAAAACCGTTTCACCGCTTCCACTCGTCCCAGCTAAACTTCTGTCTGCACTGCTATCATCCTCATCCTCATTTTCAAGGTCATTCCTTTCCCGCGATCTCGAAGACCTCCTCCTCTTCCCACTGCTGTTCTCCGACTTTGTCTTTTTAGTTCCGCTACTAACAATGTCACTTTCATCTCTACTATCCGTGTCTTCGTTTACATCTCCGGATTGCAAATGGCCACCGACAGAATTCTGACTCCATAGCCTAGTGCTTTCCAGGGCGTATCTACACAAGACCAAAATATACTTAGCCGTATCCTCGATGCCCAAACACGATGACAGATTTAAGTAAAACTCTCTGGCTGCAGCACGATTGCTGTTGATCAGGGTGAGGCATCTCTCGATTTGCTGGGACGGGGGATGGTTGATCGGAACAAAGGACGTGTAGATGAGATTCATTATCTTACGCACCACACAGCTGGAGTCTGTTTCAAGGCGGGACAGGATGTGGTCCATGGGAACGATGTTCCAGTATTTGATGGCTCTTAGGCCCTTGACCTTGTGCAGAAAATTCAACATGGCCATACGCACTTTCTCCGAATTGTCATGAATCAAATTCTTCAGCTCTGGCAAGACTTTTTTCAGCATGGGTATACAAAGATGGTTGTCGCATAATAGGAACATCACCTACAAAATCCAGTAAAACATTTATGATATAATGAGAAAAAGAAGAGAAAAAAAAAAGGAAGAAAATTTCATTTCAACCTCAGTGGGTTACCATAGTCCAACCACAGATATAAATTAGATTTTTGTCTTTAATGGTGTTTACAGCACTTGTGACATGCCCAGATCATTAACAGTGCCAGTAAATAGAAAGTAAAAAGGAAAACCTAAAAATTCTAGAATTACAATCTAAAGCTCGCAAGAAAAAAGTGAGAAAAAGAGGAATTTTTAAGAGATAATAAATGTCGTCGTTATTGTTAACTTTAAAAATCAATAAATTACCCTCACAAGAATTAAATACCACTTCAAAATTCTTAAAACTATGTAGTCTGGCATCAACTTTCATTTTCAATAAGTTTTAATGACTTAGAGATGCTCATGAAGTCCTGAAATTTGATGCAAATTTTCGTAATTTATAAAAAATTTTGTAATTGTCAGCAGCACACTTGCCAACCAACTCAACCATTTGAAAAGATTTATCATATTTTCGCCAATATTTATGCTCATTTTCTCATATTTCCCTAAAAAAAATCAAATTTTCAACACGTGCAACCGTCCAAAATTAAATTTGTTTTTTTTTTACATTTGCTGAATTTATGGAGACATCAAGCTGGTACTAGTAGTATACTGGGTAGGAAACTCCTGCAATTCCAATGGGAATCAGGTGTCTGGCTGCTCAGATTCTCATGGAGGTGGATACGATATTCAATGACCTTCAACTATTCCACTTTTTTTTCCCCCTTTCAGTACAAACTGTTGACTTTTTGTTGACTTTTACATTATCATAATGTAATCAGTGCTGATGGTGACAAAAAGTGAAATAGTAGGAAAACGATTGCCTTTAAGCCCCATTCCACTGCACTAAACTCTAGCTACTTTCTGGAGAGTGGGAAACTGCACCTGTGTGTTCCACCACACATCAACTCTCTCATTGCTAGCACATTGTTTCGAGAAAATGTAATTTTTAAAAGGGAGGAAATTCCTCCTCTGGACTCCAAAATCGCGGATTTCCTCGGATCCGAGGAAAACCTTCAGCACTGTGTAATTAACATTCCCATCATGGGTGAAAGTTACTCAATGATATTAATCCTGCAAAGGCAGGTGCTCAGAAAAAAAATCCTGCAACTACCAATAAGAGGAAAAAACAGAAGTGCGGTTAATTATATTATTATACAGTTGCCGGTTTTTTTCATTTTCGAATTCCGGCCAGACAAAAAAAAAACGGCGAGACCTCTTTTTCAAAAATAAAAATCCGGCCATGCCGGATTTTTCTGGCGAACTTTCACCCATGATTCCCATATTAATATATTTTTGGCCTCAAAGCGTATTAAAAAACGAGTTATAACACTGATTGGTTGGCAAGCCTGCGACAAGTCTGGTAAAGCTTAAGCAGGTCTTTACCTTGATGACAGCTTCTCTGACACTAGGAGCTGCCGTGTCGTAGATCATATCTTGTACCAAAGTGGTGATCAAGCTCTGTATCACCTGGAAACAAAAGAAATAAAAACCAGTGCCGATGACAAAAAAGTGAAAAAAGAAGGAAAATTATTAAGACTTTACATCGGAGTTCCGTCTCCCAACAGAGGTTGAATGTCATGGAACGCCGTTCTTCACGCTCAAGGGCCATTATCGAGCAGTCGATTATCTTTTGCCAGTTGTTGCCTCCACATTCTTATCCAGGACTTCCTTGGTTTGCCCCATGCCTTTATGTCAGGTACTTTTCCCTCTTGCACTGATTTTTTAAAAATTTAATAAGACTATTCTATAGAATATCATCTAGATTTCGTCTTCTTTTCTGTTCCTTGTTAGTAAAAATAAACATAATCCTGGGACATGCAAGGGTCATTTCTAAACATATAAACAGTCGAAACTTTTTCTCATATTGCCAAATCTGGACCAGTCCCAATATTATCGGGTCAGTTGGTGGCTTTGCTATTCGGTCATTTCTATGAAGTTAAAAGCACCAAAAAAAAAAAAAGAAAAAAGAAAAAGCAAGACAAAGGGAACTGGTTCAAATGGGGAACAGAAGATTTCACAAGCAATCGATCAATGTGTAAATTTTAAATTTCCATCCAGACAAAAATCCAATACACATGTGAAGATAATATTTATTCAAAACAAAAAATCTGACTACCATGGGAAAAACATCAAAAATGCCGCATTCTTCAGGCCCAACAAAAATACAAAGGAGACTCTTTCAAAAATAAAACCACATCATTTTGGTACCAAGGATACACTCAAACAATTCCATATTAAAAAATAATAACTATAAAAGCCCATTATAACATAGAGATGGTTTATAGGGGAATAAACATCATCTCTCAAAAACAATGTATCATATACTTGACTGTCTCCCTCCCAGCTAAAATCCTCTCATCAGGACCAGAGGAAAAAAAAACAAACCCTGAGCAATCAAAATCCACAACAAATACAGAAAGCAGATGAAAAGAGAAAACAGATATGGTGGATAGATGACAGAGCAAGAAACCTCTCTGTCCACCATGGGAGGTCAGAAGACCTCAGCCACTCTCTCCAATTTTAAACATACCTGGACAGGAATGAGCTCCCAATACAAAGAGAGTATCCGTCCAATTCCTGACACCGCTGTCACTCTAATGTCCACAACCGGATCGGTCAGCAGGCTCTGAAATTCAGATCAAGGATAGAGTATTAAATATGTTTTTGTTTTGTCACTCTAACGTCCACAACCGGATCGGTCAGCAGGCTCTGAAATTCAGATCAAAGATAGAGTATTAAATATGTTTTTGTTTTGTCGTTCTAATGTCCACAACCGGATCGGTCAGCAGGCTCTGAAATTCAGATCAAGGATAGAGTATTAAATATGTTTTTGTTTTGATTTTAAGAGATTTACGGCGCTTGCAACACATTAAGGTCATATCAGCGCCAGTAAAAAGGAAGAAAATGGGATAGTAAATAAAATAAGTTCTAGAATAACAATTAAAGCATCCAAGAATAAGGCAGACAAAGGGGAATTGGTTCAAATAGGGAACAGATGTAGATTCCAAGAGCACACTATCAGTGTGCTTATTTTGAGATCACCAAAATTCTCATCCAGACACAAGCACAGGTCCCCACTAAGAGGAACACACTCAAATGGTTACAAATCATATATAATACATAATACAGTGCATAACAGAGAGATGATTTACAAGGAAAAAAATATCATCTCCCAAAAACTAACATTTGACTGTTTCCCTCCCAGCCAGGGCCAGGACAAAACCAAGTAATCTCATTCCAAGACAAAGACAAAAAGCATGTTGGGAAACAGATATAGGGGGATGGAAGACATAGTATGGACCTCCCTGCCCACTATGGGAGGTCAGGAACCCCACCCAGAGTATTAAATATGGGACTTGGATCAATCCTGACCTGATTTTATCTTTTTCTGTCATAAGGTGCTAAACTATTATCATGTTTGGTTATTAAATTGAATTCATATCACTTTTCCATCAACACTTGTCTTACTGTAATGTTTCATTTTATATCACTGTAAAGCACTTCAAGCCTGTGACAATGGGGCAAAGCTCTATATAAATGCCATTTATTATTATTGGCAGAAGTGACTATGTCCAATATTAACGTTTTGATAAAAATACACCCGAAACTTTTTATTCTTATTTTCAACTCGCAATAAAATGTTACCCCGCATAATGAGGAAACAGAGAATGGTAAAAGTGTTTTAATAGTAATTAATAGACTTTATGAAACAAGGACAGGCTGTTTTAAAGGTGCTATTTTTTTAGAATATTGAGATTTTTAGACATAGTAGTACTAGTAGTAGTAGTAGTAGTAGCAGCAGTAGTAGTAGCAGCAGTAGTAGTAGTAGTAGTAGTAGTAGTAGTAGTAGTAGTAGTAGTAGTAGTAGTAGTAGTAGTAGTAGTAGTAGTAGTAGTAGTAGTAGTAGTAGTAGTAGTAGTAGCAGCAGCAGTAGTAGTAGTAGTAGTAGTAGTAGTAGTAGTAGTTGTATTCTTCCTATCATTATTATTATTATTACTAGGGGAATCAACAATTCAATTTGAAAAATAACAAAGGATGAAGAATGCCTATTTTTTTTGGAAGTTTGTTCTAGAGGGTTGGCATGTTTCTGGAAAATGATCATGCTCCATATTACACGTAAGTGTTCTCTCCTTAAGTGACAAGCACTTTTCCATCGGATAACGAGCAAAGGGATCGGGTTGGTGTATAGAACTCCAATTTATCATAAAGATAAGTTAGTTAATATGTATTGCGGCATTTAAAATACAATGTCAGAACTTTGTACAACATTCGCTCTTTAACAGGAAGCCAATGAAGCTCTTTTAGCAGAGGGGACACGTGATGTTTCTTGCTGCGCTTAAGAACTACTCTTGCCGCATCAAGTCTCTCACTGCCATCATATTTCATTGGGGTCAAATGTTATTTTAAAGGAGGAAATTCCTCCCCTGACTCCAAAAATCCCAGATCTGAGGAAAACCATCCGCACTGATTTATAAAGCGTAATATTCATTAAACCTGCTCAGAGAGGGGTTTTTTTTTTTTTTGGGGGGGGGGGGGGGGGTTGTTTGGCACGCATCATATTCAATTAAACTCGGCTTACTGTCATAATATCAAACTGTCGTTGCAACGATGCATCTGCTTCCTCCCGCAGATGATTTGGGTCTTGAAGAGGGAATGCGTTGAACATTAGACAGGCAGCATTGTGACGAACTTCACTGTTAGGGGCCTGATGAGACAAAGCACAATTAAGCTTTTAAAATACAATCTACAAATCATTATATCATAGGTCAAAATTTTGAAAAAAGAGGAACTTTACACGTGATGCCGACTGAACAGTTGTTATAACAAGTTTAAACAAATGGAAACCCTATATGTTTACAATGTTTACATAAAATTTGAAAAAAAAATGTAAAATAAAAAGACACCAAACTATTACAGAACACCAGAGGTTGAGAAGGTAGGGGAAGAGTTACTAGGAGACAACCCCCCCCCCCTCTCCAAGCAACTCTTTTAGCGGAGCCATAGTCGAGAAATGGGGATGGTGAATTCCCTCTATATAGCAGAAAATTGAGACATACGTTATAAAATGGAGAAAAAAAACTCTTAATGTCCTAGTACTCTTACAGATCTAGCAGACCCAGCTCTCCTATCACTGTAGGGTGGACATCATCATCATCATTGCCTTTTTCACCCTGGGTCAGGGTATAGGCCACAGACAAACAGTTTCCATCCTTCTCTATCCTGAGCCAACTTTTTTATCTCATTCCAGGTCTTACCACTTCTCTGTATATCAGCTTCTTTAATTCTTCTCCATGTTCCTTCATAAATTCTGTAATTCCAGAAACTCTTCGGTCGCCCAAGCTAAAAAAAGGATTTGTTTTGTCTGTCTGTGTTTCTGTAACGGTTTGAGTTTAACGGAAAGGGGTGTTAACCTTTGCCAACCCCCAACCTGGAGGACCAGGTGACTCAAAGATGGGGGAATCACACACCATTAGTCGCCTTTTACGACACGCTGGCTTGACGTTGGGCTATTCTTGACCCTCTCAGTTGAGGGACCCCGGACACCACACGGGGGGTAGGTGGACAGGGAGTCCAAAAAAAAAAAAAAAATGTATATAAATCTCGACGGCACCCAGAATAAATATCAGTCCCTTTTGCTTGTGAAGCAATTGCTATACCAACTGAGCTATTGGGGTGGAGCTGGGTCTGTAAGATTTGGCGGAAAGTACTTTGCAATAGACTAACATCCTATCCGAAGAGTGGCAAGTAATTGACGTTGTCCGCTTCACTACTTGAAAATAATCAATAACCAACACAAAATTCATCGGAAAATAATTGTAAAATTTCAGTTACACAAATCCAAAAAACAAGAAATCTCCACACAACCTATTATAAAATATACTTTATTGTCGACAGCCACTGTTAGCAATCGTGGTAATAAACAGCAGCCTATATAACGTTAATCACTTTCATTCTCTTATTGCAACAACTTAAGACAAAAATTAATTGTTTTCTCTAACACTGCAACCAAATTGCTGTAAAATAAAATTTAAAAAGTAACATTTCTTCCATTTCCATAAGTCCGTAATTGTCACTAAATTCGATAGTCTGATGTCACACCACCCAGCAATGAGCAACGAAGAAAATCGGTACTTTTTATTCTTCATGCTAGCTAGAACTTTTTCACATGTCATGTGATCAGAATGTATAAAAGTCAAAAAATGATCAGATTTATGTTCTTCTCCTCCGGATACACTTTTATGCTCGTCGGAGACATATTTCATAAGGGCGTCAGCCATTGTTCCAATAGCCAGTGTTACAAAGTTACTCTGCGTCATTACGGGGGAAGTGATGTCACGACACAACTGTTGAAGCATATTAATTACGGACAATCCGTAAAAGTAGGCAAGCATATATTTTCTTTTTTTCAATCCTCGGAAAAAATTAAACAACTACTTACTTTCAGGGACCTCCAGAGGATTGGAGCGTAAAGACGAACCAACATGGACTCTACTCCTCGTTGAGTCTTTTGTCTGTGTATATAACCCATCACCTGCTCAGGAGATAACAGACTTGCCAAATTGAAAACTTCAAATTTAGTAATTTTAATGTCAATTTTTAGTAATTTGACAAGGAAATTCGTAATTTCTGAAATTGCGTATGAACAACCACAATATTATTATTATTATTATCATTATTATAATAGTAGTAATAGTAGTAGTAGTAGTAGTAGTAGTAGTATAGTAGTAGTAGTAGTAGTAGTAGTAGTGTAGTAGTTGAGTAGTTGTTGTTGTTGTTCTTCTTCTTCTTATCATTATTATTATTTTTATTATCATTTAAGTATTACTAAGAATTAAAAATTCGTAATTTTCCATAAAATTTCGTATTTGGCCACGAAATGTGTCTAAAATTCTGAATGTATGAGATAACAATGGAAAAGTGTAAACATCAAATATTCCAAACCCACACTCTCCAACTATCGATTTCAAAAGATTTATTATATTTTCCCCAGCATTTCAGCTCCGTTTCTCATGCTTATTGGAAGTATTACACACCTTGTAATAAGCGGCAGCAGGATTGAGTGGGCCTTGTCTGGAGGAGTGGACGGCTTGATACATCAAGTCTTGAATGCAAATCTCTTCCATTTTCTGTAAAATTTAACAATAAATCACACTCTGAGATTGAATATTGATAGAATCAGAATTTTCTACCTTAAAAAAAAAAAATAAACAAACTACAATGCTAACCATTTTCACAGAGACAATTTTTGCCAGACTGCTCTCTTGAAACTATAAGATGAGAACAGGTTAGAACAAATTCAAACCTAACTGGTCAACAGTTCATGAAGTCCTTGCAAACGGGTATAAACTTTTTCAAGATTTTTGCAATAGATAGAGAACAGAGAATGGGACAGAGAAAAATAGAAAAAAACCACCCCTTAATTATAGTAAAAATAATAATAACGAATAATCATAACATTCCTCATTAGAATAATAGTTATATAAAATAAGAATAAGACAAATGTTTCATTGTGTAAAATATGTGTACAAACCTGACGCATGTACTCGTCTGCTTCCAACCAGCTCCGAAGATAAATTTCTCCATATTTGGCATGCCACGAACTGGGGGTGAAAATGATGGAGGAGGCATGTGTTTACATTCAAAATCAAAGAACAAGATCAATCATGGTCATAAATTCTCTATATTTGAAATTGTATTATAGCTCTAAACACACTTAGAATCCTATCCAAAGGCTAGCAAGCAATTGTTATTGTTCATTTCAAGCACTAGAGAAAAAAAAAAACACCCTCCAAAAAACCAGGATATTACCATGAAAAAAATGAGAAGTTGGCAGCTGTCAACAGAGTATTTATTGGTTGTCAATCGTTTTTAAAAAAATAGAAGTGAGCTTTTATATAGTGAAATATCCACTAAACATGCTCAAAGCGCTTTACAAAGGGTCCCTGGTCAACATTTAACATGTAGGACAGGACATAACGCCTGTTAGGCGAAATTTCAATTTTTCGGACAAAGACAACGCTGTTAACGGCCAGGTACTCATTTTAGACCTGAGTACGGTGAGAGAATGTGAGTAAAGAGCCTTTTCCAAGGACTCAACTATACGCCGAGCGCGAGGCTCGAACCCTGGATCTTCTGATCCGAAAGTGAGTGTCATGCCACGAGACCACATAGCCGCACAAGTTTAGAACAATAATCACAAAATAAAATTTTTTAAAGTGACAAACATAAAAATCTTAAGTTATAACCAGAGCTGATGGCGACAAAAAGTAAAAAAGGTGAACTTTTTTTTACATTTGCTTTTAAGTCATATTTATACTGCACTAACAACCTCAATTTTAGAGCATTTGAGATGATATTAAACCATCAGCGGTACTCGAGCTAATTGTGGAGTAGGAAACTGCACCTGTTTCATTTGTTTTGTTTTTTAAGAGTTTTACAGCGCTTGCAACACACTAAGGTCATATCGGCGCAAGTAAAAAGGAAGAAAATGGGATAGTAAAAAGTTCTAGAATTACAATTAAAGCACAAAAGAAAAGGTGAGACTAAGGGGAATTGGTTCAAATAGGGAACAGATGTAGATTCCAAGAGCACATCGTCAAAGTACTTAGTTTGAGATCACCTAAAAGTTTCATCCAGACACAAGCACAGGTCCCCGCCAAGAGGAACACACTCAAATGATTACTAATCATATAATATAATATGTAAACTAAACATAATACAATGCATAACAGAGAGATAATTTACAAGGAAAAAAATATCATCTCCCAAAACTATAACTATACATTCAACTGTTTCCCTCCTAGCCAAGGAACTCCGGCCAGGGTCAGGATAAAACTAAGTAATCTCATTCCAAGTCAACGACAGGAAACAATTGGAAATGGGTATGGGGGGGATAGAAGACACAGCATGTACCTCCCTGCCCACTATGGGAGGTCAGGATCCCCACCCAGGAAACTGCACCTATTTGTTCCACCGCACATCAAGTCTGTCACTGCCAGTACATTCTGATGGGGGGAATGTAATTTTTTAAAAGGAGAAAATTCCTCTTCTGACACAAAAATCTCAGATTTTCACGGATCCACAGAAAACTAAGAGCACTGTATAATAATAGTAAAATACCTCGGTGTGGTCGCTATGACGTTTTTGATGGCTTTATGAAATTTGTCCATCAAATCTGAATTCAGACACATGACGAAAGCCAAAAACCGGGAGCCCTGAAAATCAAAACCAAGAGGAAAAAAAATTATAAAAATTTGAAAGTTTCATGTGTTAGGGCAAGCTGGTAAAAAAAAAAAATTAATAAATTTTCAGTTTAAAATATTTTAAAATCTATGAAGTGTAATTCAATTAAAATACATAATCACGTCAGGAAGAAATGTTTATATTTGCACCAGTTTGTAAAAATCAGAAAAGGGACAAAGTATTAGAATTTGAAACTGACCCTGAAGTATAAGTGACAGACGTGTAACACAGCTTTATTATAAGAAAATAATGAAAAGTAACGTTAACTTTTAAATGTCTAGAAAACAGCGCCCTTTCTTGTCTGACAGGGCTCAATGAGATATATGAACCAAAAAGATGTCTTTGTTCCCCTTACAATTCAAAAACTCCCTAAAACTGGACTTAAAGATGAGGAGAAAAACTTTGTTCTGTCCGGCCCTAGAATTTGGAATAAATTGCCTTTAGAAATAAGAATCAACATCTATGGAAACATTCGAAAAGAAACTGAAAACTCATCTTTCTCTGTCAAGTTTCGGCGAGCTCCTATTTCAATGGCACATGATTTTATTTTTCCTCACTTTCTTTTTGTTTCCATGTATATGTATTTGCATGAGTGCAAGTAGGTCAGGCCAAAATATCCTGAAATTCAACTCTAACAAATCCAAAAACTCCTGAAATCTAATTCTAACAAATCCAAAAACTCCTGAAATCTAATTCTAACAAATCCAAAAAATCCTGAAATCCAATTCTAACAAATCCAAAAAATCTTGAAATCTAATTCTAACAAATTTAAAAAATCCTAAAACCCATCACAAAAATTCCCGACATTTCCCCGACTTCACGACCCATCACAAAATTCCAGACTTTTTCCCCGATTTCACAACCCGGTGGGGACCCTGATTATTAATTTCTAATTATTGACTTGACCCAACTCACATGACCGCTGGATACAAACTGGTAATGATGCATACAACGCTGTAAATGGGAGACAATTGACTGGCCGTCTTGGTCTTCCAGGTCCACACACGGCAATATACTTCGCATGGTCCACACTCTTGACACGTCCGTTTGCTGGGGGGAAAAAATGAGGAATTATTTCTATGCAAATTTCTCGGCTTCTCAATAGACACGTTCGTGAGGAGCAGATTTTACGGGTGTATCTAGAAATAGTATCAACCTCAAAAAGTCAAAGTAGTTTGACGAAGTCTTGTCTTAGAATTTAAATAGCATTTGCAAGACCGTAAATCAGAAGTAAAAGTCGACCTTTAGAGCTAGTAGGCCTATGGAACGGCAGTTTATACTGGTTTCTATGGCACGAGAGACAATAGCAATTGTCTTCAACACTTTGGACAGGAGACGCTAGTATATCGCAAAGTACTCCCCACCAGATCTAACAGACCCCGGGGGAAGGGGTCGAAAAAAAACAAAAAAACAAACACCCAGAATCAATCTCAGTCTCTTTGTGTGTAAAGCGAGTGCTCTACCAACTGAGCTATCAGGACCCCAATAAAGTCATAATAGCCCCCAGGGAAAAGAAAGACTAGACAACTCAGGGACAATTAAACTTTCAAGGGGTTTGGACAGAGTCTGCAACCCTCTGTTGTTACAGAAACCTACAAAAAAGAGAGACTAACACAGGAGAAAAATGAGTGACAGCAGACCTGCCTACTTGAAAATATAAAAATTCATCAATTAAAGGAGCTAAAAAATTTTTTGACGATATAGTAGCTTTAAAAATCAACAAATTTACCTTCATAAAGATGAAAGAACACTTCAAAATCCTGAAAATTATGTTGTCAGGCATCATCACAGCAGACTTAGGACAAGAAGCAATTACTTTTCTGTTAGAACAATTAATACTTGGAATAACTTGCCAGAGAGAGTTGTGAATGCTGAAAGTGTAAACGCCTTCAAAGCTGAGTTGGACAGATTCTGTAAAGATTTGCCAACAATCTATGATCCACAGTGCTACCACACAGACTAAACCCTTGAAACATGAATTGGCCAAACTGAATACTTTGCCTGAACCATCTACATTAATTCAATTCAATTCAATAAGTTTTAATGACTTAGAGATGCTCATGAAGTGCTGAACTTTTAGTCAAAATTTCGTACTTCGAATTCTCCACAATCGTAGACAGGTCTGTGACAGTTATGTTGGTGTTTCTTTTCTGTCTTTCTCATCCTTACAAGGGTTCCCTAGCCAACGGCCTGTTAGGCCATATTGCATATTTATTCAGAAAAAAAAAACAAAAAAAAAATGCTGTTAACGGCCAAGTACTCATTTTACACCTGGGTAGAATAAGAATGTGAGTATAGTGCCTTTCCCAAGGACTCAGCTATACGCATTGCTCAGAGTGGGATTCAAACCCAGGACCTTCTGATCCGAAGGCGAGAATAATATCACAAGACCACATGCAGAGCTGCCAACTTGAAATTTCAAAAATTCGTAGCTTCCAAAGAAAAAAAAAGAAAAAGAAAAGTCACTTAAAATAGCTTTAGAAATAAATAATTTGCCATCATCATGACCCAAAAAAGGTGGCGTTTTTATACACCTCCGTTGGAGGTGTACAAATACGCACAGTTTTTATACACCTCCATTGGAGGTGTACAAAAACGCACCGTTTTTATGCACCTCCATTGGCGGTGATGGTAAAGTTGTTGCTGCATACGTCCATGAGGTTTAAATAGTTTTAGATTGTAGTTTAGCACGCTGCTTAGTGATTACCGATGTACAATGATCATAAATTAAAGAATAATAACAATAATTTAAAAAATCAGAAGTAAAAAGAAACATGGCACACAAATACTGATCTCAAATAAATAAATAATTTTAGAAAATTAAAGTCGAAGTTTTTTAAAAACATGATAAAAAGTTTTTGAAAAAAAAAAGAAAGAAAAAAAAGCAAACAAAAACAAAGTAAATCAAAAAAAAGAAAAAAAGTCATCATTGGGAATCGAACCCGGTACTTTCAAGGTTGGAGTCTGACAGCTTGTCCACTGCGCTACGGAGCCACGTGACTGTTCATCACATTTGATAAGGTCTTTCTAAAACATTTTACCTTCAATGCAACTTCTATTTTCTGGTTTTATATTTCGATTTTTAAAATTATTAATATTTTTAATATAAATTTATTAACAAAAACATCCTACAGATGTCACAATATAACTTTCGCCATGTCCAAATGAAGAAACACAATATCGCTAATGAAATTGGGTGGAATGCGCATGCGTGACGGAGGTGTATAAAAACGATCCGTTAAGATACACCGTCAATGGAGGTGCATAAAAACACTACGCCCAAAAAAGCTCCAAAATCCTGAATATATAGGTTCTAAGGAATTAAACTTTCCTTTTCAACAAGATTTATTGAGTCAAAGAGGAGAATGTTGTTCTGTAGCTGGAGCCAAAAATGTGTATTTCTACAAATTCTTTTTAGTACTAGGCAGGTCTGCCCATGGCCACATACTCTCTTCTAAACTAGAAAAAACTAGCAAATGTATCATTATTACTGATGAAAAGAAACCTACGAAAGACTTTGACTGTGTGCTTTTGTCCAGCAGGAACAGCATGGTGTTCACAGCCACCTCTTGTCTTCCTTCCAAGTTATTGAGCCACCAAGTCTCAAACAGGCGACACATCTGATTCTTCAAGGTTGTGTGGGATTCTTCAATGTTTGGCAACATATCTGGACAAACAAAATAGTTCAAATTAAAACTACGATTGTGTCTTAAGAAGAAAGTTCAAAAGTACCGTAGTTGTCCTAAAGAGATGCAAGTATAAGTTATAGTTAGATCTCCTCCTAAGGACAACTATAGCAGAGTTTACTTTCAGATTGTTTTTGTTTTTAAGAGTTTTACGGCGCTTGCAACACATTTAGGTTATATCAGCGCCAGTAAAAAGGAAGAAAATGGTATAATAAAAAGTTCTAGGATTACAATTAAAGCACCCAAGAAAAAGTAAGACACGGGGAAACTGGGAACAAATAGGGACCAGATGTAGATCCCAAGAGCATACCACCAATGTACTTAGTTTGAGATCACCTATAAGTCTCATCCGGACACAAGCGAAAGATCCAACAAAGAGGAATACACTCAAATGCTTACATTATACATTTAAAATCACAAATATAATAATACATAACAGAGAGATGATTTACAAGAAAAAAATATAATCTCCCAAAACAATAACTATGCATTTGACTGTTTCCCTCTGAGCTAGGGCCATGACAAAACTAAGTAATCTTGCTCCAAGACAAAGACAGAAAGGCCGTTGGAAAACAGATATAAGGAGTTAGAAGACACCGTATGTACCCCCCTGCCCACTATCGGAGTTACTTTCAGTTGCTTGTGTAAAATAATGTCTACTTTTTCACATAATATCAATATTCAACACAACATGAGCGAGGCACAAATAGAGATGAATCTGAACAGAGCCACTACCACATTATCTAATTCAACTGTAGTGTTTCATTCATTCATCCTGTTTTGTTGATAAAGGGGAAACCCGAAATGTCCATTCTATCTGTTTTCATACATTAAATTAAAGCTTACATTCAATTTCACATCGAGCAGCAACATTTACATTACCCAGATATTTATTTTGTACATCAAAAAATTGGAAGAAAAATCTTTGTTTAGTTAATGAAGAAAAAATGTAGAACAAAATTATGTTTGGTATGCTTTTAGGTTTGAATTAAAAAAACAAAAACAATTTTAGTGTTGGTTTTGGATGATATTTTGTGGGAAATATTGTAAAGGGCTGGCAAGGAGAGAGCTAAAAATCCAGACTTGCCAAATTGAAAACTTCAAATTTAGTAATTTTAATGTCAATTTTTAGTAATTTGACAAGGAAATGCGTAATTTCTGAAATTGTGTATGAACAACCACAATATTATTATTATTATTATCATCATCATTATTATAGTAGTAGTTGTAGTAATAGTAGTAGTAGTAGTTCTTCTTCGTCTTCTTATCATTATCATTATTATTATTTTTATTATCATTTAAGTATTACTAAGAATTAAAAATTCGTAATTTTCCATAAAATTTAGTATTTGGCCATGAAATTTGTCTAAAATTCGTAAAATTACGAAAAATTCGGCATGTATGAAAATCCCAATCTGGATGAAATCAAATCTGAATTTGACCAAATTGTCCTCCCCAAAAAATCTGTACATACCAATTTAATCGGCGCACAAAGCACTGTCAACAGGTCGTATTCATAACAATCACTACTAAAATAACCCAGATACCAAATTGCTTTGAATAACCAAGGACAAAATTCGTTTTCATCAATTTCTCTGAGTTAAATAATGAAAAATAAGGCAAAAACTGACAATCTATCATCAAAATTATAGAAGTTTTTGTTGTGTGAAATGTCACAAAGCAGTAAATTTGTCAACACATTTTTTTGAGACTTGCAAAAACCATTTCTGCTCATTTTAAGGCAGCCAGATCAACAATTTTTGGTTTCCTTTTCATTATTTATATAATGTGATTCTATGTGGTCTTGTGGTATGACACTCCAAAAGTCCTGGGTTCGAGCCTCGCTCGACGCATATCTGAGATATTGGAAAAGGCTCTTTATTCACATTCTCTCAGCACACTCAGGTGTAAAACGAGTACCTGGCTGTTAACAGAAAAAAATGTAATATCGCCTAACAGACAGCATGCCTCATTCTACATACTACGTGTTGCTATTTGTCAGGGACCTCTGCAAAGCGATTGGAGCATGTTTAGTGGATATTGCGCTATATAAAAGCCCCACTTTTTTCTGTTTTTTTTTTTTAATCGAACCAGAGAAACTGATAAACAAATTTTTTTAACATACTTTTTCTAAATTTATTAATAATGGAGAATTTTTGTAAGGAATCTAACGAAAACCATCTTTACATATCTATGAATTATTTGTTTTAAAGGTTTTACAGCCCTTGCAAAACATTTAGGTCATTTCAGCAAAGGAAAATAGAACAGTCAAAAATTCTAGAATTACGAGATAAAGTAAGACAAAGGTGAATGGTTCAAATAGGGAACAAATGTAGATTCCGAGAGCATGCTGTCAATCAGTGTACTTAGTTTGAGATCAACTAAAATCCTCAACCACACACCAGCACAGGATCTCACTGAGAGGAATACACTCAAATAGTTAAACATACCTGCCAACCCTTCCGCTTTTGGCGGAATCATTCCGATTTTCACCCTTCATTTCCGCCAAAGTCTCTAAAATTCCGATTTTCAAAAATAATGACAACCAAAAGGAACATTTATAAAAAAAAAAAAAAAAAAAAAAAAAACACTCATAAGGAAAAGGTGAAAATAAAACTATACGTTTAACGAGTTTCAAAAGGGAGGTAAGTAGGAAAATTAATCACCCCCCCCCCCCACACACACACACCCCACTTCCACCTCTAACACACGTGATTGTGTTGCCAGCTGTGCAAGAATCCCGTTTTCATGTGTTAAGTGGCAAAGTTGGTGGTAATTTTGAGAGAGAATTATCCATTAGTAAAATTTGGCGGTTTATAGTGCTAGGTTTTGGCACATGCTTGATTCCGGCGCCCTTTCATTGTCTTCTTCAGTCTTCAGCTGTTGGTCAGTTGTCAGTTGATTCAAAGTCGCACACATGCAATCATCGCTGGATTAATTTGTTGATTCTTTTCTCTTCTTTCAAATTCATTATTTCTCTTGGAGTTTATTGACTTAGCATTTTGTGACATTCATCAGTAGATTGTGTTTTTATTTAATCAGGTTTGAGAACAATCGGACAATTTTGTGTAGATATTAATATTTCAGTTACAATTACTCGACTTCGTTGACTTTGGACTCTGTTGTGATTTGTGTCTTTGTATTTGTGGGAACGATCTAAAAGCATGTCTAATCCAAAGAAACCTAGAATCATGCAGAAATACCGTCCTCTGTATGAAGAAAGATGGCCAGGAACAATTAAAGCAGTAGATTACCATCTTTTCTGTGCAGTTCCCGGAATAAGAATAGAACTGCCGCTTTGCTTGCGTGTCGTAGAAGGCGACTAAATAGCTTGACCATGGTGATGCAGTGATTGTGGTAAATAAAATTACAAATTCCGATTTTTTGTCTCAAATTCCGATTTTTTGATATTTTGATTCCACTTTTGGAATGTGAAGGGTTGGCAGCTATGGTTAAAGAATATATATACAGATAACTAACAATACATAACAAAGGGATAATTTACAAGGGGGAAAAAATATCATCTCCCAAAACTACTAGCGAAGGACTCCAGCAAGAGCCAGGACAAAACCAAGCAATCCCATTCCAAGACAAAGACAGAAAGCAACTTGGAAAACAGATAGAGGAGGATAGAAGACTTAGCAAGTGACCTCTTGCCCACCATATACAGATTAAATCTGCACAAATGGCAAGGTCTGGTTTAGTATTTCCTGATAATAGAGAGACAAAGAAAAGTGTCTAGAAGTGTAAACTGACGATACGTTACCGTGCAATAAAATGGCAGTTTCCTTTAAGGACTGCGGAACTCCCAAAACATCTCCATCTCCATCAATCGACCTTTGTGCCAGAAGAGCCGTGACGGTTGCCTGGGCCAAATCAGTGATGGCTTTAAAAATGAGATGCACTCTTTTGCCATACTGAAAAGATGAAAAAGAAAAAAATATAATAAACAAACATGATAATAAAACACAAACATACACACACACAAACAATAATAATAATCGAAGCTGATGGTTACAGAAAGTAAAACATTTTGAACAATTGCATTTAAGCCCCATTTTCACTGCATAAACCCCTACTTTTAGAGACAAAACTCTGGCTAACTTGTGGATAGTTGGAAACTGCACCTATTTGTTCGACCACACATTGAGTCTCTCGCTGCCTGACAAAAAATTAGAAAAATTATTAAATGGTACACTTTTGTCATCTACAAAAACTGTTGAGAGAATGTACCCATTTAATTGAAATGGTTTGGCCATGTCAAGAGACGAGAGACGGAGTACGTAGGGAAAGAAAATATTAGATATACAAAGACTAGATGGATGGATAGGGTAAAGGACGAAATGAAAAGAACTGGGCATGGAAGATGATGCAATGAACCGAGATGCATGGAGATGTGGCATTCATTATGGCAACCCTGCAAAAGACGAGATAAGCTAAAAGACGAAGTAGAAGAAGCCATTCAGACAAATCACTCCAAAAGAGATTTTATCTCTGCTCTTTAAAATGATATCAGATCCACTGGGGCACAGTAAACAACAACACGGTAAAAAAAAGATATTGCAATAAAATGGTTTTAAAAGATATTGCAATAACACAATTAAAAAAAGATATTGCAATAACACAGTAAAAAAAAAAGATATTGCAATAAAATGGTAAAAAAAGATATTGCAATAACACGATAAAAAAAAGATATTGCAATAAAATGGTAAAAAAAGATATTGCAATAAAACAGTAAAAAAAGATATTGCAATAACACGATAAAAAAAAGATATTGCAATAAAACAGTAAAAAAAGATATTGCAATAAAATGGTAAAAAACGATATTGCAATAAAATGGTAAAAAAAGATATTGCAATAACACGATAAAAAAAAGATATTGCAATAAAATGGTAAAAAAAGATATTGCAATAACACGATAAAAAAAGATATTGCAATAAAACAGTAAAAAAAGATATTGCAATAACACGATAAAAAAAAGATATTGCAATAAATGTAAAAAAAGATATTGCAATAACACGATAAAAAAAAGATATTGCAATAACACGATAAAAAAAAGATATTGCAATAAAATGGTAAAAAAAGATATTGCCCCAATAAAATGGTTAAATAAATATAAAAAAATGCAAATTTCCACCAAAAAGATCTTGCCCAGTCACCTCGTACTAAAGTATTGCAATAAAATGGTAAAAAAAGATATTGCAATAACACGGTAAAATAAGATATTGCAATAACAGTGAAAAAAAGATATTGCAATAAAATGGTAAAAAAAGATATTGCAATAACACGATAAAAAAAAAAGATATTGCAATAAAATGGTAAAAAAAGATATTGCAATAACACGATAAAAAAAAGATATTGCAATAAGATGGTAAAAAAAGATATTGCAATAACACGATAAAAAAAAAGATATTGCAATAAAATGGTAAAAAAAGATATTGCAACAATAAAGCATAACTTGCTTTGCTTTTCCAATGGAAAATTGGCATCTGCCTCGAGACTGGAATAAGACTTATTAATCTAAAAAGCAAAATTACCACCAACCTCGCTGTCGTCCAGGTCACTCTCGTCACTTAATAATGACGATGTGCACATTCCATACACACACTGCCAGAAATCTTCCAACTTGGCATTGCTCAATTCAGCTACAGTATCAGTCAATTCACAAGTCGTAGCCGACTGTCAAAATACAGAATATAGAAATTTATGACTATTACCTTGGTCAAAGTTGATAAAGACAAAGACTTCATCTATATTTTCACATTCTAATTCTACCCTAGAATGACACAGAAAGAAATAAAAAGAATTCTATGTTCAAAAGTATAAAGTAAAGAAAGAAAAAAAAAATATCTTAATATAAATAAATCAGATATGCCCTTTGCTAAAATCAGAAAACCCTGAAAGTTATTGTAAAGACCATGACAATATTTTGCGCACAGGTTCTCTTTATCAAATGGCATCACCCTTAAATCGTAGATAAGGACATATAATAATAATAATATAAACAATCAAATTCACATTATTAGTCATTAATATTTCCCCCTTTTCCTCCCTTCCAGCTTCCCAAATCATCACAATTTTATCGGGACAGGTAGGCACTATGACGATGCGATATAAAAAATAACTGAGAAGTATCTGTATCACAAATATGATAAGCACCACAAGGGATTAATCTAGTCTTCGATAGAATTTTTCAATAATTAAGGCAATGTGCTAAACTCATAATTGCCTAATTGAAAATTTCAAAATCAGTAACCAACACAAAATTCATCAGTCAAAAATGAGTGTGATTTGACAAAAATTTCCTTAGCATTGCACATTATGTCCAGAATTGGTGCCTCTATTCAAATATTTTTTAACGTGGGTTTCAAAGTTATTCTGACATCCAACACATTTTGCCAAACCAGCACACAAATGGTAAAATTTTAGAAATACCAAAGAACAATTTTTTTTAAATGCTGCATGCAAAATTTTATACACATAAAATAAACGTTATTGTTGACAGCCACCATTACAAGTTAGCAATCGACATAGCTATCATGAGTTTGAAACTGAGCTGTAGACTATAAAAGTTTTAAGAAAATTTTATAGAGAATTTATTTTCTCCTTAAAAATGTGGTAACTTAAGAAAGAAAAATAATTATTTACTCTAACTCTAACTGCGACAAAATTTCTGTGAACCCAAAAATCCCTAATATTTCAACCATTTCCATAAGTCTGTGATTATCATTATCATAAAATTTCCGTAACAATTACGGAGGATCTGAAGGTACCGGTTGTAAATTGATTAATTCAAATGATTTAGGAAAATGGAAAGTTTTTATATTGTGTGTCTTCAACTGTAGAAGCAATAATATTGATGGCAGCAGCTGCAGCAAAGATGATAAGTGTTTGCTTTCCATACCCTGACGATTCCAATCAACAGATCAATGTTACGCTCTTCTACAGAGGACATCAACTCATCCCTTTTGCGGGTATTGATCACGCCCCTCTGCCTCTGACCCGACATTCTGAAAGCAAAAAACAAAAAACAAAAAATTTTAATTTTAGATTACAACAATTACAAGAATTAGATTCCGTTGATTCAGAATGAGTGTTATTTCTACTAATTTATCAGTATTAGGCCCTGCTCCCAAGCATACCTGGAGTCCAGTAGTCTCAGTAGTGCAACGTAAACGGTTGATCAATGATGATGTCAAACAAACTAAAACTAAAACATTCAAATTCAAAGTCTCTTATATTTTCACTATTCCACCATACTCAAGTATCAGATCAACTTTCTATTTTATTTCAATTATTATAACAGTTTTAGTTTTATATTTTAAAAATTGCTGGTGTCATCACTAGGTACTTTGGTAAACGTCCATTTGGCCCTCCAGCAGGGAGCCGATAAATGGCCTAGTGGCTGTGACCCGATTTTTTTGACTTTTGAGTGATGGGTCTCAGAAAAAGTTCCATAGATTTTTTGTTTATGGATGGATTTTAATGATTGATGTCTTATTTTCTTCAGGAGAAATTACTCTATCATTTGGTGTAGTTTATTTTAAAATCAATGACAATTTAGTATAACTTTTGATTATGGATAAAATAGGGTATAATTTAGCTTTGGATAATTAAAAGATTAGAACTTGGTAAATCAAAATTTTATGCTGGCACGTTTATTTAACATCTTAACTTTTTTATAAAATTAAATTCAGAGCAAAGTTGTATACCGCATCCATGAAATTCGTTCCAGTAAAATCCTTACTCAAATCTTAGCGACCATTTTAGACCAGTTTTGAAATCCAAATGGTGGTTACTACCGGAAATGAAACAATTTTCAGGTCACAAAGTCCGTCAGTAAATAACAAAGTCAAAGGCAAATAGAAGACCATTTTTCAGCCTTTAAACTAACATAACTTTTTTTCTGCTTATCTGATTTTCACAATTTTGGTATCACTAGAATCGTGTTGAAAAGCATTTTAAAATGATTGAGCTCAATCCAATTTGAATTTTTTACCAAAGTACCTATTGAGTAAAGTAACAATAACAATACAAACACCCACAACGGCAACGGCTTCTTCGGTCACTTTTTTTTTATTTTCAAACCCACCATTAAAATTAAAATCAAGAATTAAGAGTAAGAAGAGTAAGAGTCAGAAGTAAAAGTAGAAGTCACAATCACAATGATAATTGAGATATAGATCTCGTTATGGCAGAAAGAATAAAAATAAATGGAAAATCAATTACAATAAAAATGTCAAAAAGAAAGACGGTGAGAGTGAAAGTGAAAGTGAATGTGCGAAGTGTGACTGAGAACTGAGACGCTGTGGTGACTGAAGGGGTGGGAATGTGAATGAGTTATGATGAACATTATTATTATAATTCGTGAAATAAATGAAGCTGAATTAGTTTTACTGTTTCAAAATTGACTTAGTGGAAAACGATACAATATTGTTCATACCTTCATTGATTCCCAACCGCAATTTCGCTCAAATGTCTCCAATTCAAATTTGACACGCAAAGAAAAACAAAGGACAAAAACAAAAGCTCCAAAACGAAAAATGCTTTCGTTTTCGGCGCCGTTTGTTTACTTCCGTTTCCGTTAGTGTTGGGTTATTTGATCGCTTTTTGAGACGATCTTGACACGTGAGACGAGCTTGAGACGATCAGGATTCGAGCGAGCGGAGGGGTAACGAGTGTTTCGAATCATTTCAAATTCAAACGATCACAGTTTGCCATCCGATACCAATCGCCAATGTTTGCACACGGTAGTCTGTGGTTCTTCCACAGCCCTCACTCCTTGTCAGATGTTAGTGTGTCTGGGCGTGGCCTTCGTGATATAACGAAGGTCACGGTCTGGGTGGCATTTTTAATTCAGAAAAGTGAGTGGAGCAGGCACTTATGTTGGTAACAACAAGATATGAAGTGAATAGAAAAGTGCCAGAAGACAATAGAGAATAAAATTTTTTTCGCGGCGGTGGTGGGGTTTGAACCTGCGACCTTATTGGTACGACAACTCCGCCTGGCAGGTGAGAGCGTGGCTCTACCGTGTGAGCTATCCACGAACACAAAAATATTCGTTTCAAACTCAAAGTCATTACTAGATCCCTCTCTCACCCACTTCTTGAGACCGCCGATTCGTTCGTACACCACCATCGCGAATAATTTTGACCAGCAGTTAAGCTTAATAGCCAATATTCTCAACACAAACATATAACATAGAAACGATTGAGACATTGAGTATGCTCCGGTGTATGGGGTGAATTTTTAATTCAGAAAAGTGAGTGGAGCAGGCACTTATGTTGGTAACAACAAGATATGAAGTGAATAGAAAAGTGCCAGAAGACAATAGAGAATAAAATTTATTTCGCGGCGGTGGTGGGGTTTGAACCTGCGACCTTATTGGTACGACAACTCCGCCTGGCAGGTGAGAGCGTGGCTCTACCGTGTGAGCTATCCACGAACACAAAAATATTCGTTTCAAACTCAAAGTCATTACTAGATCCCTCTCTCACCCACTTCTTGAGACCGCCGATTCGTTCGTACACCACCATCGCGAATAATTTTGACCAGCAGTTAAGCTTAATAGCCAATATTCTCAACACAAACATATAACATAGAAACGATTGAGACATTGAGTATGCTCCGGTGTATGGGGTGAATTTTTAATTCAGAAAAGTGAGTGGAGCAGGCACTTATGTTGGTAACAACAAGATATGAAGTGAATAGAAAAGTGCCAGAAGACAATAGAGAATAAAATTCGTACCAATAAGGTCGCAGGTTCAAACCCCACCACCGCCGCGAAAAAAATTTTATTCTCTATTGTCTTCTGGCACTTTTCTATTCACTTCATATCTTGTTGTTACCAACATAAGTGCCTGCTCCACTCACTTTTCTGAATTAAAAATTCACCCCATACACCGGAGCATACTCAATGTCTCAATCGTTTCTATGTTATATGTTTGTGTTGAGAATATTGGCTATTAAGCTTAACTGCTGGTCAAAATTATTCGCGATGGTGGTGTACGAACGAATCGGCGGTCTCAAGAAGTGGGTGAGAGAGGGATCTAGTAATGACTTTGAGTTTGAAACGAATATTTTTGTGTTCGTGGATAGCTCACACGGTAGAGCCACGCTCTCACCTGCCAGGCGGAGTTGTCGTACCAATAAGGTCGCAGGTTCAAACCCCACCACCGCCGCGAAAAAAATTTTTTTTCTCTATTGTCTTCTGCACTTTTCTATTCACTTCATACTTGTTGTTACCAACATAAGTGCCTGCTCCACTCACTTTTCTGAATTAAAATTTCACCCCATACACGGAGCATACTCAATGTCTCAATCGTTTCTATTTATATGTTTGTGTTGAGAATATTGGCTATTAAGCTTAACTGCTGGTCAAAATTATTCGCGATGGTGGTGAAACGAACGAATCGGCGGTCTCAAGAAGGGGGTGAGAGAGGGATCTAGTAATGACTTTGAGTTTGAAACGAATATTTTGTGTTCGTGGATAGCTCACACGGTAGAGCCACGCTCTCACCTGCCAGGCGGAGTTGTCGTACCAATAAGGTCGCAGTTCAAACCCCACCAACCGCCGCGAAAAAAATTTTATTCTCTATTGTCTTCTGGCACTTTTCTATTCACTTCATATCTTGTTGTTACCAACATAGTGCCTGCTCCACTCACTTTTCTGAATTAAAAATTCACCCCTACACCGGAGCATACTCAATGTCTCAATCGTTTCTATGTTATATGTTTGTGTGAGAATATTGGCTATTAAGCTTAACTGCTGGTCAAAATATTCGCGATGGTGGTGTACGAACGAATCGGCGGTCTCAAGAAGTGGGTGAGAGAGGGATCTAGTAATGACTTTGAGTTTGAAACGAATATTTTTGTGTTCGTGGATAGCTCACACGGTAGAGCCACGCTCTCACCTGCCAGGCGGAGTTGTCGTACCAATAAGGTCGCAGGTTCAAACCCCACCACCGCCGGAAAAAAATTTTATTCTCTATTGTCTTCTGGCATTTTTTCTATTCACTTCATATCTTGTTTTACCAACATAAGTGCCTGCTCCATCACTTTTCTGAATTAAAAATTCACCCCATACACCGGAGCATACTCAATGTCTCAATCGTTTCTATGTTATATGTTTGTGTTGAGAATATTGGCTATTAAGCTTAACTGCTGGTCAAAATTTTTCGCGATGGTGGTGTACGAACGAATCGGCGGTCTCAAGAAGTGGGTGAGAGAGGGATCTAGTAATGACTTTGAGTTTGAAACGAATATTTTTGTGTTCGTGGATAGCTCACACGGTAGAGCCACGCTCTCACCTGCCAGGCGGATTTGTCGTACCAATAAGGTCGCAGGTTCAAACCCCACCACCGCCGCGAAAAAAATTTTATTCTCTATTTGTCTTCTGGCACTTTTCTATTCACTTCATATCTTGTTGTTACCAACATAAGTGCCTGCTCCACTCACTTTTCGAATTAAAAATTCACCCCATACACCGGAGCATACTCAATGTCCCCAATCGTTTCTATGTTATATGTTTGTGTTGAGAATATTGGCTATTAAGCTTAACTGCTGGTCAAATTATTCGCGATGGTGGTGTACGAACGAATCGGCGGTCTCAAGAAGTGGTGGAGAGGGATCTAGTAATGACTTTGAGTTTGAAACGAATATTTTGTGTTCGTGGATAGCTCACACGGTAGAGCCACGCTCTCACCTGCAGGCGGAGTTGTCGTACCAATAAGGTCGCAGGTTCAAACCCCACCACCGCCGCGAAAAAAATTTTATTCTCTATTGTCTTCTGGCACTTTTCTATTCACTTCATATCTTGTTGGTCTGGGTGGCAGTGGCGGGGAAATTCGTATAGGTGTATCACGCGTGTGTGACAAGACTTCATTAAACCTACTAAAGTTTGACTATCACACACACACACACACATACACACACACACACACACACACTAAGGCTATTTCTATGACACACACGCATCCATCTATCAATGAACACTCCTACAGTAGTGCGGCTATGTGGTCTAGTCATGACGTAACTATAGGTAGTACTCGAGTCGACCATGGGTCTCGTGCATTATAATGGTCTAGTGGTATGACACCGCTTTGGGATCGGAAAGTCCTGGGTTCGAGCCTCGCGCTCGGTGCATAGTTGAGTCTTTGGACAAGGCTCTTACTCACATTCTCTCACCGTACTCAGGTGTAAAATGAGTACCTGGCGTTAACAGCGTTGTCTTTGTCTGAAAAATTGTAATATCGCCTAACAGGCGCATGTCCCGTCCTACATAATTAAATGTTGCTGTTGACCGGGGACCCCCTTTACAAAGCGCTTTGATCACATTTAGTGGATATTGTAAAGCTCATTTTTTAAAGTAAAACATTAGCTTTGAATATGGAATGTTTCAATTTTAGATGCCTGTGTATTCTTTGTTAGTTCCATCATTATCATCATCATAATCATCATCATCATCATCATCATCATCATCATCATCATCATCATCATCAGGGGCAGCGGTACGGTCTTTGGTTGGCACCCGAAAGGTACCGAGTTTCGATCACCCGCCGCTGAGTGGTCTTGAGCAAGTCACCTTGCCCTAACTAAATTTGCGGCGCTGCACTGCGCTATCGCTTGGGTTATTCCAGTCTTCCCTTAGAATAGACCCGAAAGACGAATCTCCCCTATGGGATGATAAAGGAATTATGTTTATTTATTATCATCACCATCATATCAGCGGATCATCATCATCACCACCACCACCACCACACCCTAATAAATAATGGATAGAATAAATATCAACACATTTCAATGTATAATCAATCTAAAATCAATCAGTGCTCTCTAAAAAGACCCGTTGAATTTCACTTTGTCTCTAATTTCGTGCCAACTCTTTGCGAGTTCCCGACACAACGAAAAGAAAGATTTTCAGTAAGATATAAGTTGTATATATGTGGAACCTATATTAATCAGTCGTTTAATATTGGATCGAAAAGTCCAAGATGTCTAGCCATGGGTGTATTAGTTCAATAGGCGCATTTCCAAGGATATTTTACCATGCTCAATGAAACTTCACAATGTTAATTTAATTTTATTGCCCCTCGGCAACGCCTTATATCGACCATACATCCATTTCGTACAGTTAGGTACCGATCCTGTTTGGGTCATTTTTGTATTCAGAAGCGCTCTTACAATACCCGTTCCATTGCTTATAGCTAAGGAATATCATCACACCTGCAGTTCAAGTGCCCCTGACACGGAACTTTAACGTCTGGATCACAATTTTCAACAATGTCATACTGTGTGTGTGTGTGTGTCACTCCATGTGTCCGGCGCCATTGACCCCCCCCCCCACCCCCCGCGTGAATTTGTTCTGACAGAGGAGACACCGTGAGCGCACTGAGCGACCCCGAACATATAATCACCAATGCTGCGCCATCGTCATAACTCATTCACTCACTCATCATTGTCATCTTCCTCTTACAGCCGGTAACAGACCATGCAAAAGACACAATCATCATGTGTTCGTGGATAGCTCACACGGTAGAGCCACGCTCTCACCTGCCAGGCGGAGTTGTCGTACCAATAAGGTCGCAGGTTCAAACCCCACCGCCGCCGCGAAAAAAAAATTATTCTCTATTGTCTTCTGGCACTTTTCTATTCACTTCATATCTTGTTGTTACCAACATAAGTGCCTGCTCCACTCACTTTTCTGAATTAAAAATTCACCCCATACACCGGAGCATACTCAATGTCTCAATCGTTTCTATGTTATATGTTTGTGTTGAGAATATTGGCTATTAAGCTTAACTGCTGGTCAAAATTATTCGCGATGGTGGTGTACGAACGAATCGGCGGTCTCAAGAAGTGGGTGAGAGAGGGATCTAGTAATGACTTTGAGTTTGAAACGAATATTTTTGTGTTCGTGGATAGCTCACACGGTAGAGCCACGCTCTCACCTGCCAGGCGGAGTTGTCGTACCAATAAGGTCGCAGGTTCAAACCCCACCACCGCCGCGAAAAAAATTTATTCTCTTTGTCTTCTGGCACTTTTCTATTCACTTCATATCTTGTTGTTACCAACATAAGTGCCTGCTCCACTCACTTTTCTGAATTAAAAATTCACCCCATACACCGGAGCATACTCAATGTCTCAATCGTTTCTATGTTATATGTTTGTGTTGAGAATATTGGCTATTAAGCTTAACTGCTGGTCAAAATTATTCGCGATGGTGGTGTACGAACGAATCGGCGGTCTCAAGAAGTGGGTGAGAGAGGGATCTAGTAATGACTTTGAGTTTGAAACGAATATTTTTGTGTTCGTGGATAGCTCACACGGTAGAGCCACGCTCTCACCTGCCAGGCGGAGTTGTCGTACCAATAAGGTCGCAGGTTCAAACCCCACCACCGCCGCGAAAAAAATTTTATTCTCTATTGTCTTCTGGCACTTTTCTATTCACTTCATATCTTGTTGTTACCAACATAAGTGCCTGCTCCACTCACTTTCTGAATTAAAAATTCACCCCATACACCGGAGCATACTCAATGTCTCAATCGTTTCTATGTTATATGTTTGTGTTGAGAATATTGGCTATTAAGCTTAACTGCTGGTCAAAATTATTCGCGATGGTGGTGTACGAACGAATCGGCGGTCTCAAGAAGTGGGTGAGAGAGGGATCTAGTAATGACTTTGAGTTTGAAACGAATATTTTTGTGTTCGTGGATAGCTCACACGGTAGAGCCACGCTCTCACCTGCCAGGCGGAGTTGTCGTACCAATAAGGTCGCAGGTTCAAACCCCACCACCGCCGCGAAAAAAATTTTATTCTCTATTGTCTTCTGGCACTTTTCTATTCACTTCATATCTTGTTGTTACCAACATAAGTGCCTGCTCCACTCACTTTTCTGAATTAAAAATTCACCCCATACACCGGAGCATACTCAATGTCTCAATCGTTTCTATGTTATATGTTTGTGTTGAGAATATTGGCTATTAAGCTTAACTGCTGGTCAAAATTATTCGCGATGGTGGTGTACGAACGAATCGGCGGTCTCAAGAAGTGGGTGAGAGAGGGATCTAGTAATGACTTTGAGTTTGAAACGAATATTTTTGTGTTCGTGGATAGCTCACACGGTAGAGCCACGCTCTCACCTGCCAGGCGGAGTTGTCGTACCAATAAGGTCGCAGGTTCAAACCCCACCACCGCCGCGAAAAAAATTTTATTCTCTATTGTCTTCTGGCACTTTTCTATTCACTTCATATCTTGTTGTTACCAACATAAGTGCCTGCTCCACTCACTTTTCTGAATTAAAAATTCACCCCATACACCGGAGCATACTCAATGTCTCAATCGTTTCTATGTTATATGTTTGTGTTGAGAATATTGGCTATTAAGCTTAACTGCTGGTCAAAATTATTCGCGATGGTGGTGTACGAACGAATCGGCGGTCTCAAGAAGTGGGTGAGAGAGGGATCTAGTAATGACTTTGAGTTTGAAACGAATATTTTTGTGTTCGTGGATAGCTCACACGGTAGAGCCACGCTCTCACCTGCCAGGCGGAGTTGTCGTACCAATAAGGTCGCAGGTTCAAACCCCACCACCGCCGCGAAAAAAATTTTATTCTCTATTGTCTTCTGGCACTTTTCTATTCACTTCATATCTTGTTGGTCTGGGTGGCAGTGGCAGGGAAATTCGTATAGGTGTATCACGCGTGTGTGACAAGACTTCATTAAACCTACTAAAGTTTGACTATCACACACACACACACACATACACACACACACACACACACACTAAGGCTATTTCTATGACACACACGCATCCATCTATCAATGAACACTCCTACAGTAGTGCGGCTATGTGGTCTAGTCATGACGTAACTATAGGTAGTACTCGAGTCGACCATGGGTCTCGTGCATTATAATGGTCTAGTGGTATGACACCCGCTTTGGGATCGGAAAGTCCTGGGTTCGAGCCTCGCGCTCGGTGCATAGTTGAGTCTTTGGACAAGGCTCTTTACTCACATTCTCTCACCGTACTCAGGTGTAAAATGAGTACCTGGCCGTTAACAGCGTTGTCTTTGTCTGAAAAATTGTAATATCGCCTAACAGGCGGCATGTCCCGTCCTACATATTAAATGTTGCTGTTGACCGGGGACCCCCTTTACAAAGCGCTTTGATCACATTTAGTGGATATTGTAAAGCTCAATTTTTTAAAGTAAAACATTAGCTTTGAATATGGAATGTTTCAATTTTAGATGCCTGTGTATTCTTTGTTAGTTCCCATCATTATCATCATCATAATCATCATCATCATCATCATCATCATCATCATCATCATCATCATACATCAGGGGCAGCGGTACGGTCTTTGGTTGGCACCCGAAAGGTACCGAGTTCGATCACCCGCCGCTGAGTGGTCTTGAGCAAGTCACCTTGCCCTAACTAAATTTGCGGCGCTGCACTGCGGCTATCGCTTGGGTTATTCCAGTCTTCCCTTAGAATAGACCCGAAAGACGAATTCCCCTATGGGATGAATAAAGGGAATTATGTTTAATTTATTTATCATCACCATCATATCAGCGGGATCATCATCATCACCACCACCACCACCACCACCCTAATAATAATGGATGAAATAAATATCAACACATTTCAATGTAATAATCAATCTAAAATCAATCAGTGCTCCTAAAAGACCCTTTGATTTCTTTGTCTAATTCGTTCCATACTTTTGGAGTCCCGACAAAGAAAGATTTTCAGCTAACTATAGTTTATATATGGGAATATTAATCAGTCGTTTATATTGGAATCGGAGTTGTCTAGCAGGTGTATTAGTTCAAAGCGCATTTCCAAGGATTTACCATGCTCAATGAACTTCACAATATTTAATTTAATTTATTCCTCCGGCACGCCATATCGACCATACATCCATTTCGTACAGTAGGTACCGATCGCTGTTTGGAGTCTTTTTGTATTAAAGCTCTTTACAATACCCGTCATTGCTTATAAGATAAGAATACATTCACACCTGAGTCAAGTGCCTGACACCCGGACTTAACGTCTGGATCACAATTTTCAACAATCACTGTCACTCATCCGGCCATTGACAAGGCTTGATTTTGTGACAAGAGACACCGTACCACTGAGCGACCGAACAAATAATCACCATCTGCGCCATCGTCATCATCATCATCATCATCATTATCATCATCCTCATCACAGCCGTAACAGCCAGCAAAACCACAATCATCATCTTCGGGTCCGGTCTATCCGTGTGTGTGTGGGGGGGGGGGGGGGGGGGGGGGTGGTGAACCTGCTAAAGTATTTCATTTTTTAAACAGAAACACGATAATCATCATCATCATCATCATCATCGTCATCCATTGTCGTCGGCATCGTTATCATCGTGTCCGGGCAATCCGTGTGTGTCTGGGTGTGGAACCTGCTAAATATTATTATTATCTACCTACCTAATAAAAACACACCATTCTTGTTCATTTATTTTTCAAATAATGAAATGAAAGGCACGACCTTTCCCGCACACACAAGAGGCGATGACGACCAGTGACAAATTAGGCTTTTAACGAAATCGGGTCGAACGAGACGCCGAACGCCGAACCCGAACGGATATAGCCTTCTCACGTGACCATGAACGAGATCTGGATAGTGAAGACTCTCAAGCGGTATGCAGCATCGGATCTAAGGTCACGTGATAGAGGATAGCTTGGGTTGCTGTTGGCTTGTGTTAGGGGAAGGGCAAGGTCAGTGTCATTCAATAGTATATAATTGTGCACGTGGCCCTCTATACAGAGAGAAAATTATAAATTGATTACGGGCGAAGGTGGGGGGAGGGGGGGGGGGGTTGACCCACAAACGATCGAGGTGTTGGGCTTCGGGTAGACCATGATACGAAATCAAAGAGAAAAGGCAGCTGGTACTTGGATGGTGGAAATGGTTGGGGGGTGGGGGGGGGGGGGTAGTGACAATCAGCATGGGATGTATATATTAACATTAATAATATAGGCAATAGATGACCAGGGATGTGTATTGTTTGTGTATTGTTTGTATATGTGTGTGTGTGTTTGTGTGTGTGTGTGTGCGCGCGTGTGTGTGTGAAAGAGATTACACAAAAATACCTTTCTCGGGAGCTTCCAAATGATTACGTATACGATAAATTTGAAAACCACATTGTTGAATCAGCTTGCAAAAAGGAGAACATTTATCTTTGTTTCACAAAAATAGGTTTAGAAATTAAAATTTTTTCTAGTAGATTGATTTTGAAAAAAATATTGCTCAATTTTTTTAAATTTAATGATAGTTTCTTTATTTTCCGGTCGGTTTTCTTGATTTATATCTCATTTTTCAATTCTCAATGCGACGAGCACACTGATGTATCTCGTGTGATTCAAAAGCGTTGTTTGTTTTTTAAATATATATATACTGAGAGTCCTCCTGAGCGTTGATATGGTGACGCAACTATTACATACAAGACCTTGCAGTCGAGTCGGCAGGGCTTTTGGGTTACACAATCACTATTTACCCATCGGTCAGCGGTACTCTTTGATGTATACAACACTCACCGCCTTTACGCAAAGCCGCCTGCCCATAAATCAAGAGATGGTCTCCTAACTGTTCACAAGCGAACTGTCAAACGAGCAATCGATGATTGGATAAGAATCTCAAGATCTCATATAATAAGGTAAGTTTTGGAGAGGTGATATCCCCCCACCCGTCATCGGACAGAACTTTCATTGCGTTATATCATATAAGCTCCGCCTCCTCTTTCTATTCCGGAGTGACGAGATTAGACGAGAGGACGCGAGAAAAAACTGATCACGTGATCGGTAAGTCGTTCGTTCGGTGTCCGTTCGGTGAGCAACTATAACTCGGTATTATGGGAGGTGGGGGCGGCCGACAACTTTTGGCGCGACATAAATATGAAATGTTAAGGTGACAGCGGGATGATGGTGGTGGGAGGGGGGGGGGGGTCTCAACCCTTCACCATCAACAACTGTTTGATGGCGTGTGTGTGTGGGTGTGTGGGTGTGGGTGTGTGGGTGTGGGTGTGTGGGTGTGTGTGTGTGTGTATGTGTGTGTGATGCGACGAACGATCATAATTAAGGCTGCCAGACAGCCAGATTTCTTCTTGCCCAAGTAGTCAAATAGACCCCAAATAGCCAAACACCACAAGCATTCTGACTCCCTTGAAAAACTCATTGGTTTTGATTAACAAAACAATCGACTACAGTTGGATAAACTTAGCTTTTCATTTTTTTTTAAATAAAAGATTTTTTTTAAATGAATAATAATAGAAAAGCGTTTCTTAGTAACCAATTTTGAACTTGGCCATCTGGCAGCCCCCATCATAACCAGCTGCAGTCAAGCCAGCCACAGACATAAGAGAGGGAGGGGTATGTGAAGTTTCCTGTGGCAAACGAGTTGCTCGTGTTTTTTTTTTTCAAACGAATCACTGCTCGATGACGTCACTGACTCGAAACCCGCTCGATTTTAGAGGACTCAATCGAAAACCCGCTCGATTTGATCGTTTCAAACTCGACCCAGCACTAGTTTCCGTAGTAAACTGTCAAAGAAGTGTGTATTCAGTCCGCCTACGGAGTATATCTTATAATATGTTTATATCATTACACTCGTTGAATCCAGTCCACTGATTGTTATTAGTATAAGTATAATTCACACGCGCAGGGCGCGCTAGCAAACACACACACACACACACACACACACACATTTTACAAAGGTTCCTAAAATACTATTGTATATTCTTAATATCCAATAGCTAAATGTCGATTTTAAAAAGGGGGAAAAGATCTATTAAATATTGTCATGTTGTTCTAGAAGGAAAGACAAACCATGTGGCATGCAACACTCTGAAATGGCAATGTTTTGAGCTTCTTAGCCATATATAGATGGTATTCGCTTAGCGTCATTGCCATCCGGAAGTCTAACGGGCCAACATACAAAACTCTGTGTTAAGTGAGAATTACTCACAAACGTGGATGGCAAAAAAAAAAATAAATAAATAAACAAACCAATAACAAAGACATGAGTGACGTCAACTTCGAACTATCTATAGAAGTTGATATACACGAATCATCTGGAGTGCTCGACAACAATTTAAGGAGCGCAAGTTTATCCATTATTTCACCTTTTTTAAAATTTTCTGGCAGACAAATTTATTTTTGCCATCTTTGGCTTCTTCTGGGCGGTAAAATGTGTTCTTAGAGAGACAGATAAATAGACAAACAGACAGATATTTAGATAGATAGATAGGTAGATAGATAGATAGATAGATAGATGAAGAAGAGAGAGAGAGAGAGAGAGAGAGAGAGAGAGAGAGAGAGAGAGAGAGAGAGAGAGAGAGAGAGAGAGAGAGAGAGAGAGAGAGAGATGATAAATAAATCACTTTGATTTGATTGGATTCAAATCATCGGTCAAGCGAAGAGGACAGTATCCTCTATTACAGGTCTGGCCACCGCTTTCTATCCCCCACTTTTGATAGGCTGACGAGTTTTTCGTTTTGTGTATTCTGCATGTGTGCGTGTGTGTTGTGTGTAAGCGTGTGGTCAACTCGAGATGACCGAAGTTACCAGTTTGGCCGCGGATGTCCAAATCGACTTTTTGCTGACAATTTAGGGATAAACTCTGGAACTTTTTTTCAGGATTTCAGTCAAATTCCTAATAAATCACTTCTTTAAAAAATAGAAAGAAGAATCTTTAATTTTATTTTACAAATTTTCGGCCAAGTTAAGGGTCTGGTCTCGATCAACAAAACTGGCCTTTTCCATAGGTAGTTTAACTTTAAGGATAACAGTAGTCTGGCAATGTTATCATTCATTGCATGCATGACCTAATTGAAAGCATTGTTTAATTGTTCATTGTTTGACTCTCACGTTGTTTTCATCTGATATTTCTTACTGAATTATACTTGAACTTTTTCATTGTGATTTAATTTATGTGGTAACTGTTAATAAAAGCAGTGTTAGTATATCTTGGGAATCATTAGTCTTAATATAGACATGTTCAGTATTATTTTGTTTTAATAAAGCAAACAGGAAATGGACCAGAGACACCCCCTTCATGACCACAATTGCCCCAAAAGCAGGCTCAAATCAAGAAAAAGCTTCCTCACAGTAGAGAGCCTTCACCCAGACCACTCAGCATTCTTCCGCCTGGACAAATGGGTAGAATGGGACAAGACAGCAAACGATGCCCCCCAGCCCCCAACAGAAAAGCTCCCAGCAGGCACAGACCTCAAAAGAAAAGAATGGGTGGCGCTGAACAGAGCTAGAGCAAAGGTGGGAAACACCGCCACCAACCTCTTTAAATGGAAAATCTCACCGGGCACTGAATGCCCATGCGGTCACCCAGACAGACCATGGACCACATCCTGTCCGAATGCTCGCTGGGACCTCACTGCACCAATGCTGACCTGAGGGAATGCAACCAGACTGCCCGGGACTGGCTGACTCACTGGCGCGACAAGATATGATGATGAATAAAGCAAGTCAGAAGTTTGTAAATTTTAAACGCTGCGAATTTTTAAAACGCCATTGCTTGACATCGTAGTTGGTAGTTGGTGGAGTGATTGTGCATATTAATTATGAAGATGATCTATACTTTAGGATATAAATGTTAAGTGTTATAATGCGGCCAAGGCCTAATATTAATATTTATAGTTTCTGAGAGCTGTCCTAATAAATTGAAGATTTTGAGTGAGCAAAAGAATGATGACGTACAGAAAAATTTGGATTGCCTCGCCAGGAATTGAACAATAAATAATTAAAAATCCATTAAATAAGGGAAATTTGTCACTAGGGTCTATTCCAAGGGAAGACGTCAGCCGCAGTGCAGCGCCGCAAATTTAGCTAGGGCGAGGTGACTTGATCTAGGCCACACAGCGCAGCGGCGGGTGATCGAACTCGATACCTTTCGGATACGAAGCAAGGACCAGTTCTCAGTCACACTTCGCACATTCACTTTCACTTTCTCTCTCTCTCTCTATCTCTCTCTCTCTCTCTCTCTCTCTCTCTCTCTCTCTCTCTCTCTCTCTCTCTCTTTTCTTTCTTTCTTTCGTTCTTTCTTTCTATATATCTGTCTCTCCAACCTTGCAGAGTATTTCACATTTTATACCTCATGATGTGCATCCGTTCTACGTACATTCATTTACCCTTTTACGGACATATTATTGTTATTATTAATCTTGAACTACCTATGCTCTTTTACTTTTAATTGGTTTAGAGTGTTCAATAATAAAACAATGATTTGTTTAGGGATGTTTTATACATAGAACACATGCTTCAGTTTTACTCAGTTTGCCATGAGTCAGACTTTGGGGGTGGGTGACAGGTTGGCAGTAGTGCTTGTAAGGCCGAGACCATAGCAATCGAGAGACGTGCAGTTCGAGCGACAGTGGCCAAAAAAAATCTGGAAGGCCCATGTTTTGTTTTTTTTTAGCTGAGGGAAGGGATGAAGTTGAGTTACTCCGGTTACAAGTATGGTATGGCAGTAATTAAATTACATGACTCAAACACACCCTCGTATACCGAAGCAATCTAGAGTTTTGAGACTAAGACGCACGCGTACACACACACACACACACACACACACACATACATACATACATACACACATAGCATCATCATACGAGAGTTGAGTAGTTCCGTATGTGGCACTTTTCAGAATTCAGTCTTGCTTTTTTTGACCACTTGTAGTTGTGTTATCTTATAGTTCATTTTCTTGGAGTGACCATTAAGTTTTGTTGTAGTTGTGGATCGCCGTTGTTTATTGCTCATTATCCTTGTACAGTGGATTCAACAATGTATTTTTAACTTTAAGCAAATAATAAATTATAAATTTTATCATTTATTATTACCGAAAATGCCTCGAAAATGTTCTGTTTTTGATTGCACTTAAAATTAAAGACACGACGAAAAGACGATATTAAATTGTGATGGATTATGGATAACACTAACGATCGAAATAGTGAGATTGAGACAGGGTCAAAACGGAATATTTTATACATGGAAAAATATTGTAACCAAGAGCTAGAGATGAAGGTAGAGAATTATAGAAGCCTTACGATATCAGTTATTGTTACGTTTCACTGTTATGTATTTATTGTTCACAGATGATGTAATTGTCTTTCTTCGATATTCTGTATCTCTGAAATAAAATTGAGATTGAAAAAGGACAAGGCCTTATTCATTTATATCGAAGAAACTAAAAGTAAGAAAGTTCAATAGCTATGACGGACGCTAGAGATCTCGCGGAGATCACTGCAATAAGATGTCCTGCCCCAGGCTGTCTAGAATCATGGACATCAAACATCCCTTCAGACGTCCTCCTCAGACTCCTCGATATCCACGAGAGGACTGCTCATCCGACTACATCCCCTGCAACAGCGCCCACGGCCACAGGGGTCAAAGCTGAAAAAGTCAAGCGGCCAATCATCTCTGTGTCAAGAACAAGCGAGGAATGGACATACTTCAAGCAGAGGTGGTCGGAATATAAGCTCGCCATGCGACTTAGCGGCCAGGACATCAGTTTTCAACTCCTTGAATGCTGCGACAAGGCCCTCCGTAGAGACTTATCAAGGAGTTTCACTAACCTCACGTCATGTGATGAAAATACTCTCCTCGATAATATTAAAAAAACTCGCAATTCGCCAAGAAAACGTCATGGTGGCTAGGTTACAACTCCAGCAGATGCGACAAGACAGAGATGAACCAGCCCGGACATTTGCCGCACGCATCAATGGTCAAGCTGGTGTCTGTCCGTACGATTTGAAGTGCACATGTGGAGTCAATGTCTCCTACAGTGATCAGATGATTCGGGACACTTTGATAATCGGCTTAGCAGACGACGACATTCGCCTCAATGTGCTGGGGCAGGCTGACCAAGACATGTCACTCGACAACACCATCCGTTTTTATTGAGGCTAAGGAAAGCGGGAAGCGCTCGGCTGGCAGGATTAACCCCCTTCCTCTAACGCTCACCCCTACATCAGTCAACGCAGCAAATGGAAAGAAAACATCTCACTGGGCAAAACCGACCCCCTGAAAGGAAATGCGGCTATTGTGGTAGAGATGGACATGGCACTAAGAAACAAGACAGTCAACCATTGCCCTGCATATGGTCATATATGCACCAATTGTGACATTCCGCACCACTTTGAAAATGTCTGCAGAAAACCAAAACAGAAAAGGCAAGGCAACTCTGCAACAGCAGTGATTTGAAGCACTATGCTCAATCGATCGTCTTGACCATCACGTCTACAATTCTGCACGCGAGTCATGGGAATAGCGCCCATCTGCACAACAGCCGACAGTCCAAATTGAGATTCAAGCCCTCCCGTCAGATTCTAACGACCTTGGAATCGATTCCACCCTGTGCAACCCAACCAGTACGGCAAAAGCCCTGGCCATTGCAGACACCGGCTGCCAATCATGTCTTGCTGGTACTGGTACCTCACTCCTTACACAGCTAGGTTTAACCACTGCCCACCTCACCCCTACTTCAATGAAGATGAGAGCTGCAAATCAAAACCCCATCGAGATCGTGGGTGCCCTAGCCCTTCGAATAACAGGCTTCACACAATCCATGCAACGGAAAACAACGCGTCAAATTGTTTACATCTCGCAAGCAACTGACACATTTTTCTTATCAATGGAAGCCTGCAAAGACCTTGGTATCATACACCACTCATTCCCTTCAATAGAATCAGCCATAATAACAGACTCTATGAAGACAATCCAATCTGTCCTACATAGTGAATCTGATAATACCGCTGACAAAGACCCTTGCGATTGTCCCCCTCGCCAGAAACCACCACCCCTCCCAACAATCCTGCCCTTCCCAGCCATGGAAGAAAACAGAGAAAAGCTTGAACAATGGCTCTTAGACTACTACAAAAGTAGCACTTTCAATGTCTGTGAGCACCAAGGGCTGCCAATGATGTCTGGACCCCCAATGAGACTCCTTATCGACCATGAGGCCACACCCGTTGCACACCACACCCCTATCCCAGTACCCATCTACTGGCAGGAACAGGTTAAGGCTGGCCTTGATCAGGACAATCAACTTGACGTACTGGAACCAGTTCCAATCGGGACCCCAGTGTCATGGTGTCATCGGATGGTTGTCTGCGCTAAGAAATTGGGAAAACCTCGCCGAACCGTGGACTTCCAAGCCCTTAATCGCTATGCCACTAGAGAGACGCACCACACTCAGTCGCCATTCCACCAGGCCCGCATGGTTCCACACAACACCAGAAAGAGTACCTTCGACGCCTGGAATGGCTATCACAGCATAGCACTAGACCCCGAGGACAGACACCTGACTACCTTCATAACCCCTTGGGGTCGATACAGATATCACGTTTGCCCTCAAGGGTACATTTCATCTGGCGATGCCTACACCAGACGATTCGACGAGATTATTAGTGACATCGGCAACAAGACAAAAGTAATTGATGACACTATCATGTGGTCCCAATCCATAGAAGACAGTTTCTTCCAAACAGCCAAGTTCCTGGATACATATGGAAGGAATGGGGTCATTCTTAACCCGTCAAAGTTCTCCTTTGCTAAATAAACAGTCCAGTTCGCAGGGTTTGAAATTACGCCAACAACTGTTCGTCCATGCCCGCAAGTCTTAGAAGCAATTCAGAAATTTCCCAAACCCCGCACAATCACCGACGTGAGAAGCTGGCTTGGCCTTGTAAACCAGGCAGGTCGCATATGCCTTTGCGTCAGCAGAAAGAATGCAACCATTCCGCACACTGCTTCAACCCAAGACACCATTCATGTGGACTGAAGATCTAGACAAGCTCTTTGAAGAAACTAAGGCCATCATCGTCCAAGAAATTCAGAGATGCGTGGAGATATTTGACAAAAACAAACCGACATGTCTAGCCACTGATTTCAGCAAAGATGGCATTGGATTCTGGCTACTACAAAAGCATTGCACATGCGCATCAAACAAACCATTCTGCTGCCGAACAGGGTGGAAAGTGACATTAGTGGGCAGCCGCTTTACATCACCAGCAGAGGCAAGATACGCCCCAATTGAAGGAGAGGCCCTGGCTGTGATAGATGCCCTCAACAAAACTCGTCATTTCGTGCTAGGCTGTCCCAACCTGATTATCGCAGTTGATCACAAACCCCTCCTTAAGGTGTTCGGTGACAGGAACTTGGATGCCATCCCAAACCCACGACTCAGGAACTTAAAAGAAAAGACACTGAAATATCGGTTCCAGATCATTCATATCCCCGGTGTCCATCATGTTGCTGCAGACACCATCTCACGCAAAGCAGTGGGCGAAGCCGAACACCTCCATCTACCCGACGATGCAACCCCCATCTCCACTGACTTCAGCCACCCTACTCTGCCTCATGACTTCCTCATGGCCATCAGAGCACAACCTGCAAACCCCAATTTACACACAGATGAAGAAATATCCCTTGGAGGGATCAGCTCAATCACTAGGAACGATGTTCGTGTTGCCACCAGCATTGACCACTCAATGGTTGAATTAATTGACCTGATAGAAAATGGCTTCCCGGATGCAAAAGACAATTTGCCAACATAACTAAGACCTTACTTTCAATTCAGAGACAAACTTACAAGTTTCGGCGGTGTGGCTTTGTCCAATGACCGCATAATTATTCCTCCTAGGATGCGCGACAAAGCCCTCCGAGCCCTCCACTCAGCTCATCAAGGTGTGTCCCAAATGTTCTCCCACGCTGACGCCTCATTTTTCTGGCCTGGGATGACTGCTGCAATAAGTGAAATGCGAACGAAGTGCCAGTCTTGCAACGGCATAGCCCCAACTCAAGTGCTCCCCCTACCCCGCCAATGCAACCCCAATACCCCTTCCAGTGTATCTGTGCAGACTTTTTCCAATATGCAGGACATAACTACTTAGTAATTGTCGACAGATATAGCAATTGGCCCATCGTGGAAAGAGCACATGGTGGATCCACAGGCCTCATTACCAGCCTAAGAAGCACTTTCACTACTTACGGCATCAGTGATGAACTCTCATCTGACGGTGGCCCAAAATTCACCTCTACAGCCACAACAACGTTCCTGCGCAACTGGGGGGGGGGGGGGGGCCAGCACCGTCTCTCATCAGTGGCATTCCTCCACAGCAACAGCAGGGCAGAGATTGGCGTCAAGACCATCACACGAATGATCATGGACAACATCGGTCGTGACGGGAACCTTGACACAGACTCCTTCCAATGCGTCATCCTTCAGTATCGTAACACGCCAGACAGAAAGACTCTCTGCCCATACTAGCATTCTACCCTTCCCCCCCCCCCCCCTTACTGTTGGAGACTGCGTCAGGATACAAAATCAGACAGGGCCATTTCCCACGAAATGGGACAAAACAGGAATCGTTATTGAAGTCCGTCAGTTCGACCAGTATGTCGTCAGAGTTGATGGATCGGGCAGAATAACACTAAGAAACAGAAAATTCCTGCGCCTCCACCACCCAGTGATTGTCAGGGCCCCTCTAGCCACACTGCCTACACCCACCACAACAGTGGCAAAGAGCAATAATTCAACGCCTGCAACACCCAAGATGGTCTCCAACTCAGCAGGCCAGAAAGCAACTCCAGAGACAGTACAACCCGATGCTCCACCGCTCGAAGAGCCACCCAGCAACGGTCCTACTGACGAAATTATCGTCCCAGCTGAACAACCTAACATACCAGCCGGTGATGCAGGAGGAACTCCACCTCCTAGGACAGCTCGCTTGCCCCGCGCTTTGATGGCCCTCCAGCCATACAACAAGCCTGGCCTGAAGGAAACGGACCAGCTACCTGAGAGGCGCTCAAGAATTAAATGACTTTCATTTTATGTTACTTAAAACTCAAAAATCATTTAGTATTATTTTTCTAATTTATATCCCTGTCCTCTATGTGCGAAGAAAACACCATATTACATATTGCAACTGATTTAGGGTAGCCCTATTCGTCCTTAAGGTCGAATAGCATCAACCGCCATTGCCGTCCGTAAGGACAAATAGTGTTGCTTGCACTATTCGTACTTCACACCACAGCTGGGCACTATTCCGTTTCTGTTTGTACTGAGCTAGATTCGATTCTACGTAATTACATGACATATCCGTATCGTCTTAAATTTTTTTGTTAGCGAGTCAAATAATCAGTTGAGTGTATGTGTGTGTGTGTGTGTGTGTGTGTGTGCGCGTGTATGCGTTAGTTTCGTGTGTGTGTGTGTGGGGGGGGTGTTTTTTGTTTTCTGTTTTTGGGGGGAGGGGGGGGGGGTTGTTTTTTTTTTTTTTTTTGGTTTTCTTCTGGGATTTTTCTTCTCCAGAATGGTGATCGTTTCCTATTAGGAACTATTTTCGTGTTCTCCTTTTGGCAAGTATCCTATTCAAATGCCTGCTCGAAAGTTTGGGTTGGTTGGGCACAGAGGAAGATTCGTCAGGTATTCTTTTCTTTTTTTCTTTTCTTTCTTTTTTTGGTGGTGGGGGGTAGGGGGGGGTTGATTTTTAAATATTTCTTTCTTCTTCTTCTTTAAAAATTTTTTTTTTTTTGGTTGTGTATGTGTCTGTGTGTGTGTGGGGGGGGGGGGGTGCCTTTATTACATTTTTTCTATCTATGATAGTGGTTTAACAATCAATAACTATTTGTTTTAAATGACTAGTATTAAAATTGTCAAAATATTATATTAGTCATAGTAATATAAGCAGCCCAATAACATCAACGTATCTCTTAAGAAGCAGTTTTTAAAAAATCTTGATAATTCAGCGAGGGCCATCAATATTGGTTTGAATTTAGCCAACATTTTTCATTTATTTGAACAATGTCGATACATGTCCTTTAACTTCAGAAAATTTTGTTATAAGTTGTACCGTCTTGAGTAGACGAGCTGTATAACAGAATTTTAGATTTAATCCACGGAGAATTCAATGAGTTAGTGGCAGTGAACGAGGTAATGGTATACAGTGGACTCCGGATAAGACGATGCCGAGGGGAACCGAGAAAAAAATCGACTTATCCGAAAATCAACTTAACCGGAGTGTAACCAAATGAGCAAAAACTCATTTGAACAAAGCAAACCAATCTAGAATAAGTATGTCCCTTCATATCGCGCGGTCTCTGTAGTGGTCATGAGAGGCTCCTACCCCCCAATAGTCCCGTAGAGGAATCAGAATACATAAAAATCGGAATTTGAGATTAAAAAAAGCGGAATCAACTTACTGTTATTGACTATGACATACTTTGCAACAGAAAATGTAATAGACAATCCAAAAGTACTCAAATGATTAAAAATAAAAAATGTGTAAAAATGTACAGATTGTGTAAAGACTAAGAATGGGGTCAAATAATAATAGAGAACACACAGGTCCTGGCCGTCTGAGAGCAAAGCATTGAATGGATGGATTTAACCTTGTCAGGACCCCCCTCCGCCCCCCCCCCACACACCTAATCAAGCAAACGCGCGTGCCGGTACCCACACATACACAGACACACACACGCGCGGACACAGGTCTAAAATTAAATAGGGAAAGAAGCTGACCGTACTCAAATAATGTTATTACCGATTGAAGCCAACATATAATATTACCAAGGTCATTGACCTCACGAATTGGAGTCACAATAATAATAATAATACTTCGCCCCCCCCCCCCCCCGACATCAGCAGCACACACTTTGAAGAGACTAATCAGACATACAAAATGTGTGTTGATTGACCATAGGAGATGACGAAATAAGCCAGAGCTCACTTTTTTTTAGCTAGAGATTTTTTTTTAAAATTTTCCTCGATGAGAATGTGGAATGTATACCAATTAAGTGAAATTATTCCGCGAAAAGCGGAAGGGTAGGAGCCTCTAGGTCAAGGTCATGCTTCTTGTAAATCGTTGAGACAGAAATAGCTGGTATGCCAATTTCCTATGCGATGATTTTCTGTCGCATACCAAACTTTCCAAATGCATCGAATCTTCCTTTTCCGCGATAGGTTTGCCATTGTAGTTGTAGACTTGACTTGAATTCCTCTTGATAAAATTGATACTAATTAAGAGGGCCATTACATAGGATGGCCTGGGATTAGAACCAAGAAAATCTTGAACTTGAAATTGCGACAATGTAAAATTTGAGATGGAGAAATTAAAGTTATTCAATACTGCTCATGTACATTGAACACGGACGTCAGGCAAATCACCGACATCACATCGATGTGCGCCAATCGTTCGCGGATATTCTTAACCACTTAAAATTCTTACTGGTAGCTTTTTTAACCAAAGGAAATACTTGTTTATTTGTGATTTTTTTTGTAGTCATGAGTGATAAGAACATCGACTTAAGCGACATCGACTTATGTGGAGTTTTTTTTTTTTTTAATAATGTTATATAGGAAGAAGGGGGAGGGACCAAGAAAAAAAATCGACTTTGGGTAAAAATCGACTTAGGCAACGTCGACGTATCCAGAGTGCACTGTAGACGGTATGGATATTGGCGGCTTTACAACACGCAAATTAATTCCAAAGCCGAAAGCACAACGTTGCATTTAATCTAATCTCCATATACGATGTCAAATATATTAAAGATTAATAAAGGACACTAATACCAAGTCCTCAATATTTTCAGTACTCCATTCGTTAGCTAATACTATTAAGTATTTGGTATCCACTTTTGCCCTGACGAGAAGTTAGAATGTCAACGGGCTGGGCTTTAAAATGTCTACGGGTTGAAACTGGATGAAATAGGATGATACAGAACATAAAAGCCCAGTTCGGCCTAAGAACAATAATTTGCCTATGTTCTTAAAATCAAAACAAGGGGTAATGTCATCAGGGGTGTTGGGATTAATATTTTTGATCTGGGTAGGGGTCTATAGATAACAACATCAATATTAGAAACGTCTCTAACGTCTGATAAAGGTAAGATTACTGGCCAAAAATATATTTCTAACTTTAGTTCAAATTTGAAAAATAAAAACACGGAAATATATACATAATAAGCTTTATATATTTTAAAAAATGGTTACAAGAAAAAATACACGATTTTTCTCAATAATTCTGTATTCAAACAACTTTGTATGCAAATGTTGTATTCCAGATGTGTAATTTGGCTTATCACCACTCAAGATGGTAATTCAATAGATATTACTAATACTAACTTGTGTCTATGTACGCAGTGATACAGACCTGCCAAGCATTCGACTTATTGTATTGGATGGCAGAATACCATTTCGAAAGGGATTTGTGCTGCGTTGTAGGTTAACAAATCATCCCCATCGACGTGTACAAATACGCAGGTCTGACATCCGAACCCACTTTTCGGCCTAGTTTAACATTGTTGTATAATGGGCAGTATTTTACGTCTTTTTTTTAGATTTCCATTACAACAATGAGCCAATAAAGAAATGGGTTATCAGACCTGAAAATAAGTGCACGTCGATCCATATCAATTTAAAAACCATCACCATCACAGACAATAATCACTAGGTACCACAAGCACTTTTACAACAGCCTCATTACCATCAGAATCGATACCACCATCATTTGCACAATATCATACGTATCAGCACCACCATCAATATCACTACCACAGCATTATACCTACCATTACCATGGTCATATCAACTATTGCCACCACTAGCAAAAGCATAACTATCATGTCAGCCACCACCACTCCAGAAAACAATTATTTTAAATACCAATATCACAGGCGTATACAGGTATAGCGTCACCATTGCCTTCAACTTTATCACTTCAGCTTCTTGATCATTGACACCACCACTACAAGTAAATTATGGTCGTTATCGTCCCCACCACATTATTCTTATTATCACTATCAACATCACCAATGCATCAGCTTTGTAACTACCACCACCACCACCACCACCACCACCATCATCATCATCATCATCATCATCATCATTTCAATCAGGAATCATCATTTCAATCACGACCATCACAAAAACAACAAAATTAACAGCATCATCACTGCTACCACCACCACTAGCACTACTAACTACTATCACCTCAACATCGACTACCACCACCAGGGCCCAATTTTATGTAAGCAGACTAGATTTAGTTATTTACTAGTCTAGTAAATGATTTGCTAGCCTTAAGCCGAGGCGGAACAAGTGACTAAAAAGTGGGATCTCATGAACGTTTTCTAGTCTCTGACTAGCGAGGCTCTTGTCGAGAAGTGGGCGTTGTTAGGACAGTGCCTAATTCAGTTATTTTGTGCTTGTAACATCAAGCTTTCTACTACACAATGGCAAGTAAGACACCAGCCTTGATATTTTCAACGCAAAAGATTTCCAAAGAAGAAATTAGCAACACCTCCGTTCCGTTTCATATTTGAACTTACTTTTTGCCGTGATTAATGAAATCACGTGATATTGACTGTCGACTGATCAGACAACAATGATGCTCATGGTCGACTGTCAATTATATATTTAGGCCAATGAAAGTGTCAGTGAACATCAAACGAATTGAACTTTTTAATAAAAACAGCAAAAAACAACGGAAAATGTGTTCTGACGAATCACATTATTTCAGTCAGTGTCATGCCAACAGAATAACTTTTGTCTCCACTATACTTTCTAGTCGTTAGTTTTTTTGTTTGTTTTTTTTTTGTTTTTTTTTTGTTTGTTTGTTGTTTTTTTTGGTTGTTCTTTGAAGCGAACCCTTCCACTTCGAGTCTCCGTTCATTTGCAACCTGCTAACCGATTAGATTCCGGGTTTTTTCCCTAGTTTTTACTCACAAAAATTTGTACTTTCGACGGTCTGCGCATATCTTACTCTTACATTTTTTAAAAAGTAGTGACAATACCAGCAGGACACCTTTTGCCTCTGTCATTCGTAACCGAAGTATTTTCCTTCCGAATCGAAGCTCTCTCTATCTAAAAATAGCTTATCGACGATATTACGTATCCGAGTAACTAGTCTCAGACTAAGCTTAAAGTCCGGCCTCAGCAATAAATGACTAAAACTTAATCAAACTTAGTCTGAAGGTGACGTGATTTTAGTCTGGGAAATACTTGGTCAGCTCACATATAATTCGATTTTTTCAAGTCCTTGGCTAAAATCAAAGACTAAGCGCTAGTCCACGTTAAAAAAAAACGGGCCCAGAGCGTCATTATCGCCATCATCACCATAACAAGTAACAAGGTCACCACCATCACATATTTGTTTAATTGCAAACTTCCGAATATTTTTTTTTATTCGTTGAAGTTGGCAGTTCTAAAATTTACAAACGGCTTAGACTTACGTACGAATAATTTTTGCGAAGGGGAATAACGAATACTGTGACCCATTTATTATTGAAAAACTCAATGCTGCTATTTGATGTTTTTTTCAATTTTTTTTCCGTCCCGCCATAGGTTAAAAAAAAAGAAAGAAAGAAAAGAAGATATCGTATAGACCGTAGACTATACAGCTTGGTAAGAAGGTGTGGGGGGGGGGGGGGGAGGGGGCGGTTGACAAGACTTGATAATGAGCGTGAACTAAAACATCGTTAATCATTGTCACAGTCACAGGGGGAGAGCATTTAACGAACGGGGATGGTGGTTGTGGTTTCTGTAGGTGCAGAGAGAGAGAGAGAGAGAGAGGAGAGAGAGAGAGAGAGAGAGGGGGGGGGAGGATAAAAGATTTTAACTTTGTAATATTATTTAAATATCTATCTTTAGCAGCATTTAAAGGACAGAAAAAGTTGATAATAATAATAATAAATTAAGTGTGTGTGTGTGTGTGTGTGTGTGTGCGTGCGTGCGAGTGTGTTTGTGTGTGTTTGTATATTTGTCTAATTTCAGAAATTAATTTTATCTCATTGTATTTCATGAAAAAACATATTTTATGAAGCGGCTGAATATAGATATGTGGAAGGTTAGATATTACAAGTGTGTTTATAAAAATGAAACGAGTCTCATTTTGTTACATCACATTCTGTCGATTATACTTTCATAATTAATTTAGCTTTCGTATATATGAAATTAAAATAAAACCAAATTTGATCTGGATACCTGATTTCTACTCTGATCTAGGTCTCTCATAGATTTAAGATTTTAATCCAAATGAGAGCGATCTATAATCAAGTTTTAGTCCAACTGAGTCACATGATTAGGTCTGTCTAACGGTTGATCTTTTCTTAATAAAAGTAAACACGCTGCTCTGTCTATGAAAGTTGTAAACATACTCATCGGTCAAACTGGAAAAGTATCATATTGTGACGTTAGATATTTCAAGAACTGTGAACGTTTTATTATCGAGGCCATTTTGAGCACATCTGCAATGTGACCAATGACTCAAGCACGTGGAAAATTAATGTAGATCGTCCCCATTGAAAAAGAAAAAGAAAGAGTACAGAGTGGGAGGACGTTGGGTGGGAGAGGAAGTTGGGTGGTTCAATCCTTTGGCGTGTCCAACCCTCCCTATTTAATTGTGTCTACGATGAACTAGTGTTGGGTTATTTGATCGCTTTTACTCGATCGACGATCGAGCGCCAAGCCACGAGTCAGTGCTCGATCTCAATGCCGGAAGAGCGAGTTAGTAAAACGATCACTCGATCGTAAAACGATCAGGCGGGTTGTGAGCTTGAGACGATCTTGACACGTGAGACGAGCTTGAGACGATCAGGATTCGAGCGAGCGGAGGGGTAACGAGTGTTTCGAATCATTTCAAATTCAAACGATCACAGTTTGCCATCCGATACCAATCGCCAATGTTTGCACACGGTAGTCTGTGGTTCTTCCACAGCCCTCACTCCTTGTCAGATGTTAGTGTGTCTGGGCGTGGCCTTCGTGATATAACGAAGGTCACGGTCTGGGTGGCAGTGGCAGGGAAATTCGTATAGGTGTATCACGCGTGTGTGACAAGACTTCATTAAACCTACTAAAGTTTGACTATCACACACACACACACACACATACACACACACACACACCACACACACACTAAGGCTATTTCTATGACACACACGCATCCATCTATCAATGAACACTCCTACAGTAGTGCGGCTATGTGGTCTAGTCATGACGTAACTATAGGTAGTACTCGAGTCGACCATGGGTCTCGTGCATTATAATGGTCTAGTGGTATGACACCCGCTTTGGGATCGGAAAGTCCTGGGTTCGAGCCTCGCGCTCGGTGCATAGTTGAGTCTTTGGACAAGGCTCTTTACTCACATTCTCTCACCGTACTCAGGTGTAAAATGAGTACCTGGCCGTTAACAGCGTTGTCTTTGTCTGAAAAATTGTAATATCGCCTAACAGGCGGCATGTCCCGTCCTACATATTAAATGTTGCTGTTGACCGGGGACCCCCTTTACAAAGCGCTTTGATCACATTTAGTGGATATTGTAAAGCTCAATTTTTTAAAGTAAAACATTAGCTTTGAATATGGAATGTTTCAATTTTAGATGCCTGTGTATTCTTTGTTAGTTCCCATCATCATCATCATCATCATCATCATCATCATCATCATCATCATCATCATCATCATCATCATCATCATCATCATCATCATCATCATCATCATCAGGGGCAGCGGTACGGTCTTTGGTTGGCACCCGAAAGGTACCGAGTTCGATCACCCGCCGCTGAGTGGTCTTGAGCAAGTCACCTTGCCCTAACTAAATTTGCGGCGCTGCACTGCGGCTATCGCTTGGGTTATTCCAGTCTTCCCTTAGAATAGACCCGAAAGACGAATCTCCCCTATGGGCTGAATAAAGGGAATTATGTTTAATTTATTTATCATCACCATCATATCAGCGGGATCATCATCATCATCACCACCACCACCACCACCCTAATAATAATGGATAAAATAAATATCAACACATTTCAATGTAATAATCAATCTAAAATCAATCAGTGCTCCTAAAAGACCCTTTGATTTCTTTGTCTAATTCGTTCCATACTTTTGGAGTCCCGACAAAGAAAGATTTTCAGCTAACTGTAGTTTATATATGGGAATATTAATCAGTCGTTTATATTGGAATCGGAGTTGTCTAGCAGGTGTATTAGTTCAAAGCGCATTTCCAAGGATTTACCATGCTCAATGAACTTCACAATATTTAATTTAATTTATTCCTCCGGCACGCCATATCGACCATACATCCATTTCGTACAGTAGGTACCGATCGCTGTTTGGAGTCTTTTTGTATTAAAGCTCTTTACAATACCCGTCATTGCTTATAAGATAAGAATACATTCACACCTGAGTCAAGTGCCTGACACCCGGACTTAACGTCTGGATCACAATTTTCAACAATCACTGTCACTCATCCGGCCATTGACAAGGCTTGATTTTGTGACAAGAGACACCGTACCACTGAGCGACCGAACAAATAATCACCATCTGCGCCATCGTCATCATCATCATCATCATTTATCATCATCCTCATCACAGCCGTAACAGCCAGCAAAACCACAATCATCATCTTCGGGTCCGGTCTATCCGTGTGGGGGGGTGGGGGTGGAACCTGCTAAAGTATTTCAATTTTTAAACAGAAACACGATAATCATCATCATCATCATCATCGTCATCCATTGTCGTCGGCATCGTTATCATCGTGTCCGGGCAATCCGTGTGTGTCTGGGTGTGGAACCTGCTAAATATTATTATTATCTACCTACCTAATAAAAACACACCATTCTTGTTCATTTATTTTTCAAATAATGAAATGAAAGGCACGACCTTTCCCGCACACACAAGAGGCGATGACGACCAGTGACAAATTATGGGAGGTGGGGGCGGCCGACAACTTTTGGCGCGACATAAATATGAAATGTTAAGGTGACAGCGGGATGATGGTGGTGGGAGGGGGGGGGGGGGGTCTCAACCCTTCACCATCAACAACTGTTTGATGGCGTGTGTGTGTGGATGTGTGGGTGTGGGTGTGTGGGTGTGTGTGTGTGTGTGTGTATGTGTGTGTGATGCGACGAACGATCATAATTAAGGCTGCCAGACAGCCAGATTTCTTCTTGCCCAAGTAGTCAAATAGACCCCAAATAGCCAAACACCACAAGCATTCTGACTCCCTTGAAAAACTCATTGGTTTTGATTAACAAAACAATCGACTACAGTTGGATAAACTTATCTTTTCATTTTTTTTAAATAAAAGATTTTTTTAAAATGAATAATAATAGAAAAGCGTTTCTTAGTAACCAATTTTGAACTTGGCCATCTGGCAGCCCCCATCATAACCAGCTGCAGTCAAGCCAGCCACAGACATAAGAGAGGGAGGGGTATGTGAAGTTTCCTGTGGCAAACGAGTTGCTCGTGTTTTTTTTTTCAAACGAATCACTGCTCGATGACGTCACTGACTCGAAACCCGCTCGATTTTAGAGGACTCGATCGAAAACCCGCTCGATTTGATCGTTTCAAACTCGACCCAGCACTACGATGAACCCGAGACAGGTATTGCTGTCTCGAAAGGAAGTTCCCTCCACTGGGATCTAGGTTAGTTTACCAGCGCTTATAGTGTCATTAGGTTACTTCGTGGAAATTTGTAAAATCTGAATTGACCGTTCCAACACTTGTGGTACTTCGTTTTACAAAGAGATGAAAAAAGTTGAATGAAATATTGTTGATGTCCCGTTTCAAATATTTCGTAGATCTGAATTTAAAAGCTAATCAAGAGTGGCAGTTATTAATATTTTGATCAATATTATTGACAAACAGAAATTATATTGTTTTCTTAGTTTGAAAGGAAGATTCAATTTAAGATTTGATACTAAAAAGTATAATTACAGACAGATAAGTTGACTTATGCCTTAACATTATCTGCAATGTTTTTTGGTTTGGTGTATTTGTGTGGGTTTTTTTTTCTCTCTCTCAGTACCTTTTTTTTTCTTTAAATGATATAGGCGAGTAGGCTACGAGTTTACATCTTCTGTAATCGTGCCATAATTATACATAGAACATACGAAAACATACACGCACATACATACATAAATACGTACATACACATAGATACAAATATAACGGCGATTGCGACACATTTATTTAGGTCATATCAATGACAGTAAAAAAGAAGAAAATAGTTGAGTCCTTGGAAAAGACTCTTTACTCACTTCTCACCGTACTCAGGTGTAAAATGATTTGACAGCGTTGTCAGAAAAAAAAATATCGCCTAACAGGCGTCATGTTTCGTTCTACATGTTGTTGCTGTTGGTCAGGGACCCCCTGTAAAGCGCTTTGAGCACATTTAGTGGCTATTGAGCTATACAAAAGCTCAATTTTTTTAACATGGAAAGAAAGAAAGAAAGAAAGAAAGAGAGATAGAGAGAGAGAGAGAGAGAGAGAGAGAGAGAGAGAGAGAGAGAGAGAGGAGAGAGTATGTGAGAGAAAGAGAAATACGGAGGGAAAGAAAAACAGAGAGAGAGAGAGAGAGAGAGAGGGGGGGGGGAGGAAGAGAGAGAGAGAAGAGAGTATGTGAGAGTAAGAGAAATACAGAGGGAAAGAAAGACAGACAGAGCGAGAGAGAGAGAGAGAGAGAGAGAGAGAGAAAAAAAGAGAGAGAGTGAGTGAGAGAGAAAGAGTGTGTGAAGAAATGAAAGCGGATGATAGCGAGATAAAGAGAGGAAAATACAAAGGAAGAGACAGGTGGAGGGAGAGAAGAAATTAGAGATAAAAGGGGGGAAATATGACAGAAAGAGAGAGAGAGAGAGAGAGAGAGAGAGAGAGAGAGAGAGAGAGAGAGAGAGAGAGAAAAATGAAAGCGGATGATAGCGAGATAAAGAGAGGAAATACAAAGGAAGAGACAGGTGGAGGGATAGAAGAAATTAGAGATAAAAGGAGGAAAATATGACAGAGAGAGAGAGAGAAGAGAGTATGTGAGAGAAAGAGAAATACAGAGAGGAAAAACAGAGAGAGAGAGAGAGAGAGAGAGAGAGAGAGAGAGAAGAGAGTATGTGAGAGAAAGAGAAATACAGAGGGAAAGAAAGACAGAGTGAGAGAGAGAGAGAGAGAGAGAGAGAGAGAGTGAAGAAATGAAAGCGGATGATAGCGAGATAAGGAGAGGAAAATACAAGAAGAGACAGGTGGAGGGAGAGAAGAAATTAGAGATAAAAGGGGGAAAATATGACAGAAAGAGAGAGAGAGAGAGAGAGAGAGAGAGAGAGAGAGAGAGAGAGAGGAGAGTATGTGAGAGAAAGAGAAATACGGAGGGAAAGAAAAACAGAGAGAGAGAGAGAGAGTGGGGGGGGGGGGGAGGGAGAGAGAGAGAGAAGAGAGTATGTGAGAGTAAGAGAAATACAGAGGGAAAGAAAGACAGACAGAGCGAGAGAGTGAGAGAGAGAGAAAGAGAGAGAGCGAGAGAGAGAGAGAGAGAGAGAGAGAGAGAGAGAGAGAGTGTGTGAAGAAATGAAAGCGGATGATAGCGAGATAAAGAGAGGAAAATACAAAGGAAGAGACAGGTGGAGGGAGAGAAGAAATTAGAGATAAAAGCGGGAAAATAGAGAGAGAGAGAGAGAGAGAGAGAGAGAGAGAGAGAGAGAGAGAGAGAATAATATGCTTTTCTTCTACTCATACTCATAACGATGCTTACGTTTCAACCGTCGTTAAAAAAGTGAAGACGTGAAGGACTGAACACTCAGATTTTGTAATTCCAGTTAATTACATAGATAACATGGGCGCACACAAAAAGTCACGGAAGCAGTGACATATATAGGTCACTGTAATAACAAGGCTAGCACTATTCAGTATCTGATACTGAATAGTGGTTTTGCACTATTCAGTATCTGATACTGAATAGGGGTTTTGCACTATTCAGTATCAGATACTGAATAGCGGTTTTGCACTATTCAGTATCTGACACTGAATAGTGGTTTTGCACTATAATACGGTGTTTTTTTTCCGAAACCTGACAAAGTTATGGGAAGAGTGCAGCTGTGGGAGTGAATATGGGACTCAGAGAAGTGTACACCAGTGGGGAGTGAACCTGGGACTGGGTTTCGGCGGGTTTCGTAATAAAAGCAATTACTTTTTTACGAAACCCGACGACACCTGGCAATATCCGACAAAGTTATGGGAGGTAGGCAGCAGCGTGTGTGTGTGTGCGTGTGTGTGTAGGGGGGGGGGGGAGGAGGGGATGAACCTGAGATTCAGGGAAGTGTACACCAGTGGGGAGTGAACCTGGGACTCTGGGTTTTTTAAAAAAGCAATAACAAAATAGGGGGGGGGAGATTACTTTTTTACGAAACCCGACAATATGCGGCAAAATTGTGGAAAGTAGGCAAAGCGTGGGGAGTGAACCTGAGACTCAGTGAAGTGTACACCAGTGGGGAGTGAACCTGAGACTATGGTTTTCGGCGGGATTCAGCTAGTTTCATAAAGAAGCAATCACTTTTTTACGAAACCCGACAAAACCTGGCAATATCCGAGAAAGTTATGGGTAGTAGGCAACAGAGGGGAGTGAACCTGAGATTCGGGGAAGTGTACACCAGTGGGGAGTGAACCTGTGACTGGGTTTCGGCGGGTTTTGAAAAAAAAAAAGCAATTACTTTTTGTTTACGAAATGCGCCAAATCCCAACAAAATCGGGCAAAGTTATGGAAAGGAGGCAAATAATGGGGAGTGAACCTGAGACTAAGGAAGTGTACACCAGTGGGGAGTGAACCTGAGACTATGGTTTTCGACGGATTTCAGCGAGTTTCACATAAAAGCAATTATTTTTTTACGAAACCCGGCAATATCCGACAGATTTTGAAAGTAGGCAACAATGGGGAGTGAACCTGAGATTCATGGAAGTGTACACCACTGGGCAGTGAACCTGAGACTCTTGTTTTCTGCGGATTTCAGCGAGTTTCACATAAAAGCAAATACTTTTTTACGAAACCCGACGAAACCTGGCAATATCCGACAAAGTTATTGAAGTAGGCAACAGTGGGGGGTGAACCTGAGATTCATGGAAATATACACCAGTGCGGAGTGAACCTGAGACTCTGGTTTTCGTCGGGATTCAGCGAGTTTCATATAAAAGCAATTGCTTTTTTACGAAACCCGGCAATATCCGACAAAGTTGTTGGAAGTAGACAACAGTGGGGAGTGAACCTGAGATTCATGGAAGTGTACACCAGTGGGGAGTGAACCTGAGACTCTGGTTTTCGGTGGATTTTAGCGAGTTTCACATAAAAGCAATTACTTTTTTACGAAACCCGAC
>NC_088371.1:33860319-33877819 GCF_034508935.2 Berghia stephanieae | reverse complement strand
TCAACAAGAATCATAGTACAATAATATTACCAACTACTGGAGAAAATGTTGCTTTTTGGTGTCATCGGTCACAAGCAACATAGAATGCAAATATATTATTTCACATAAATGTTTGTACATTAACAACAACAACAATATTGCATATGTTTATTACCAGCAATGTTCAGAAACTTTTGGAATAAAATGTTGGGAAATAATGTGACCAAAGCATATCTTATTTAGCGACATTGTGTCACTTGTGACATTAGACCGATGACATTACTTATGTCACAAGCAATACCAGATTGCAATTTCGACAATATATCATTAATTTCAGTCAAACCAGTGTAATAACCACAGTTAAATATGGAATTTAATAATATTTCAGAAACCAAAGACTTCAAAAATAGAAATATACATGGAAATTAGAGCATCTGAATGTGACTTGTGACATAAGACCGGTGACACCATTACTTATGTCACAAGCAACACCCAATCACACTTTCGTCCATAATATATAATTATTTTCAGTCAAAAAAGCACAATAACCTACTCTAAAATGAAATTCAATAATATTTTAAGAAACTAAATACTTTCAAAGTGGAAATATACTTAGAAATTAGTAATACCATTGTTGCTATAACTTTGGTCAAAATCGGCGAGAGAACGCAATTTTGCCTCAATAAATCAAAAAAAGCAACTGAACACATGTAATATAGCTGTTAAAATGTAATTCAATGACATTTCAAGCTTTGAAGAACATGAAAACAGAAATACATTAGAAACTTCAAACTTAAGTGTCACCTGTGACATTTTAACCAATGACACCAATGGTCACAAAAAGTACCATAAGTCACACAAACAATAGATAAATATCAGCCATGGTAATGAATTCATGTAACCATACGGTAACATCCGCTGCTCAAATCTGCTAGTTTGTAGTAATTTAGTGTGTTAATAGTAAATCAAATCAAATTTCTTGACAACCCTTCTTTTATCTGGATTCGTCAAAAGGTTGAGTTTTGTCTTTTTCTTGATTGATACAACCCTGAAACATAAAAAGTAAGAATTACAAGGAAATAATTAATTGTGTCAAAATCACAGTCTTATGTGAGATGTCATAATATCATATTTGTAAATAGAATAAGAGCTGAAAACATAATTTTTTGGTGGCACTTTGTAATATCTAATATCAAGTGTTGCTTGTGACAATGTAAAATAGCGATGACACCAAAGTTCAACTTACCTTTTCTGCATGGAGACCTGCTACGCTTCAAAGACTGGTAAGAAGGGTGGATCAAAATTGCGAATCGCCATTTAACGAAACAAACTTCCACGTGTTCACGCATGCCGTGTTGCTTGTGACAAATGACACCAAAATCAATAAACCTCAATATCGGCAAAACGGTATACATTTACTCCAAGATTTGAGTTCAGATAGTAAATCTATGCTTTTTTCCCCTCATAATAAAACATTTTATAAACATTAAACATGAGCTTTAAAGTTTCGTGTCGAGTCTTAGTATTGTGCTGTGTTTGATGACACCAAAGGTCACAAGCAACACCAACTTTTTAAGAACTCTATATATGAAACTTAATTAGATATGTAATATACTGCAATTGCGTTTAAAAGTAAATTTTGACTTTATACTATTAGTCAAATTTCAATCACGTGAGCTAAAACATCACATTTAATTTCTACATAATTTCTAAAAAGGTGATGCGTTGACCTCGTTTTAAGCACATGCCAAACAGCATTCAAATTTCACTTTCAAGTTGTTTATTTCATATTATGTTGAACAGAGTATGTTGAGTTATCTCATTTTATCTCTTCTTCATATTATCAATTGATTACAAGCATTAACCCAATGAGAACAGCCCATACTTAAGTAAAAATCAAATTTTCTTAACACTGGTATCAGGCGGGCACCTTTTGACTTGGCTCATATATATATATATAATATATATATATATATATATATATATATATATATATATATATATATATATATATAGAAAGAAAGAAAGAAAGAAAGAAAGAGGGAGAGAGAGAGAGGGAGAGGAATAGAGAGAGAGAGAGAGAGAGAGAGAGAGAGAGAGAGAGAGAGAGAGAGAGAGAGAGTTAAAGTGCTATCAGCGAGACTCGTGGGCCTTCTCGTTTCCACGCCAGATCCCCGGCGAGTCAGCATGTGTATAGATAGCATTAACCGAGACGCAACTCAGGCAACACGCTGATAGGCCGGTGTCGGCTGTGCGTGGGCCGTCAGTCCTGGAAGAGGATCATGTGTCGTGCATTGAAACGGAACGCTCATGGCTGATCTGGCAATGTGTTACTTCGTTTTTAGTTTTCGTGCGAACTGCGAAGAGCTCAATAAATTATTTTACTTTCCTGTTTTCCCCTTTCGTTGTGACTGAAAACTCACGTTGTGTTCAGGTGTTTTCATATATTCATTCAACCTTTGGCTGCTTGTTTTGTGACTTTTATTTACTAGATAAAAAACAAAAACAAAACAAAACAAAAAACAACAACAATAAACAAACATAAACGAAAACAACGAAAGACAAACGGACATTGGAGAGATTCTCCCGCAGAGGTAAGTTTTTAAAATCAGTCAATACAAATCGGCTTATGGTATGGGGGTTAAGCTCTAAACTGAGCGCATTCATTTTCGTTTCAGGTCCGCTTTTCCCTCAGTACACATTGTATGTATCCAGTCCTCCGGACCATCAGTTACACAATGTATGTATCCAGTCCTCCGGACTATCAGTTACACAATGTATGTATCCAGTCCTCCGGACTATCAGTTACACAATGTATGTATCCAGTCCTCCGTATTTTCAGTTACACAATGTATGTATCCAGTCCTCCGGACTATCAGTTACACAATGTATGTATCCAGTCCTCCGGCCTATCAGTTACACAATGTATGTATCCAGTCCTCCGGACTATCAGTTACACAATGTATGTATCCAGTCCTCCGGACTATCAGTTACACAATGTATGTATCCAGTCCTCCGGCCTATCAGTTACACAATGTATGTATCCAGTCCTCTGGATTTTCAGTTACACATTGTATGTATCCAGTCCTCGGATTTCAGTTACACAATTATGTCCAGTCTCGATATCAGTACAATTGTATGTATCCAGTCCTCCGAACTATCAGTTACACAATGTATGTATCCAGTCCTCCGGACTATCAGTTGCACATTGTATGTATCCAGTCCTCCGTATTTTCAGTTACACAATGTATGTATCCAGTCCTCCGGACTATCAGTTACACAATGTATATATCCAGTCCTCCGGACTATCAGTTACACAATGTATGTATCCAGTCCTCCGGACTATCAGTTGCACATTGTATGTATCCAGTCCTCCGTATTTTCAGTTACACAATGTATGTATCCAGTCCTCCGGACTATCAGTTACACAATGTATGTATCCAGTCCTCCGGCCGATCAGTTACACATTGTATGTATCCAGTCCTCCGGACTATTAGTTACACATTGTATGTATCCAGTCCTCCATACTATCAGTTGTACATTGTATTTATCCAGTCCTCCGGACTATCAGTTACACATTGTAGGTATCCAGTCCTCCGGACTATCATTACACATTGTATGTATCCAGTCCTCCGGACTATCAGTTACACAATGTATGTATCCAGTCCTCCGGACTATCAGTTGCACATTGTATGTATCCAGTCCTCCGTATTTTCAGTTACACAATGTATGTATCCAGTCCTCCGGACTATCAGTTACACATTGTATTTATCCAGTCCTCCGGACTATCAGTTACACATTGTAGGTATCCAGTCCTCCGGACTATCATTACACATTGTATGTATCCAGTCCTCCGGACTATCAGTTGCACATTGTATGTATCCAGCCCTCCGGACGACCAGTTACACATTGTATGTATCCAGTCCTCCGGCCTATCAGTTACACAATGTATGTATCCAGTCTTCCGGACTATCAGTTACACAATGTATGTATCCAGTCCTCCAGATTTTCAGTTACACAATATATGTATACAGTCCTCCGGACTATCAGTTACACATTGTAGGTATCCAGTCCTCCGGACTATCATTACACATTGTATGTATCCCGTCCTCCGGACTATCAGTTACACAATGTATGTATCCAGTCCTCCGGACTATCAGTTGCACATTGTATGTATCCAGTCCTCCGTATTTTCAGTTACCAATGTATGTATCCAGTCCTCCGGACTATCAGTTACACAATGTATGTATCCAGTCCTCCGGCCGATCAGTTACACATTGTATGTATCCAGTCCTCCGGACTATCAGTTACACATTGTATGTATTCAGTCCTCCAGACTATCAGTTGTACATTGTATTTATCCAGTCCTCCGGACTATCAGTTACACATTGTAGGTATCCAGTCCTCCGGACTATCATTACACATTGTATGTATCCAGTCCTCCGGACTATCAGTTGCACATTGTATGTATCCAGTCCTCCGGACGATCAGTTACACATTGTATGTATCCAGCCCTCCGGACGATCAGTTACACATTGTATGTATCCAGTCCTCCGGCCTATCAGTTACACATTGTATGTATCCAGTCCTCCGGACGATCAGTTACACATTGTATGTATCCAGACCTCCGGCCTATCAGTTACACATTGTATGTATCCAGTCCTCCGGCCTATCAGTTACACATTGTATGTATCCAGTCCTCCGGCCTATCATTACACATTGTATGTATACAGTCCTCCAGACTATCAGTTACACATTGTATGTATCCAGTCCCCCGGACTATCAGTTGCATAAAATTTGTATGTGTACAGTCCTCCGGAGTAACATTTTAGTCTCGGGCGTTGTAAAACTTGTTGGTTGGTTGGTCAATATTGACAAGTTATTGAAAACAACACAGTTCGAACAACTAGTTCAAGATGAACTCTTTCACCACTTGGTCGATAAACAGGTCTGTTATTTGTTTCACTGACTGGTTATATATATATATATATATATATATATATATATATATATATATATATATATATATATATATATAAATTGTATCACTCACTTATATGTGGCCAAGACATATGTTTCTGTGGCTTTTGTCCACGTCTTCAGTTGGCATAAACAACTGAAGACGTGGACGAAAGCCACAGAAACATATGTCTTGGCCACATATAAGTGAGTGATACAATTTATATTTTATATTAGCTCTAACCATCATTATCGAGCACTTTCGTACCTACGAGTACCCACCAACCACTCACATATATATATATATATATATATATATATATATATATATATATATATATATTAGAGAGAGAGAGAGAGAGAGAGAGAGAGAGAGAGAGAGCGAGAGAGAGAGAGAGAAGGGGGGGGGGGAAACAAAATTGACGTCACTCAGATTTTTAAAATTGTTTTTATACAGCCATTTGAATGAATAAACTCGCAACCGCGTCTTATCAAAACAACTGACATAAATTAATCAATAACTTTACACAGACAAATCACAGATGTGACCCACATCTCAAATCGGAATCATATTGGGACGAATAAGACTCAGAAAAGTAAATTTAGACATGGAATGACGAGAAAATAACGCAGCCAGGCTCATTGTACGCAATAACAAAAAATACCCGTCAGCAACTCTTCTTCTCCGTGAGTTACATTGGCTTCCTGTTGAAAAAAGAGTTGCCTATAAGATTTGTACTGTTGTCTACAAATCCCTGAGCACGAACAGTCCCTCCTATATTAAAGACCTTCTAAACATATATGTCCCCAATAGAAACTTGAGTTCAAGCAGTGACCAATCAATCCTTGTCAAACCTAAGCCATTGCGTAAAATAGGTGAACAGTCTTTTCAATTTTCGGCCCCCCATTTTTGGAACTCTCTCCCGTCACACGTGAGATGCTCGGATTCGTTGACAACGTTCAAATCTCGCTTAAAGTTTTTTTCTTTTTACGTCATAATGTTGCAATATTATTTTCATATTTTGTTGTTGTTAAATTGAATTCGTATCACGTTTCCTTCAGACTTGTCTCACTGTAATATGTCTTGTTTTATATCACTGTAAAGCGCTTAGAGCCTGTGACAACGGGGTAAAGCGCTATATAAATGCCATTTATTATTATTATTATTATTATTATTATTATTATTATTATTATTATTATTATTATTATTATTATTATTATTATTAAAACGGAACCTCGAGTCGTGTGTAATGCAAGAAATTATATAATTTGTGACCCACCGTTTCAAACCGGTATTATGTCGGGATCCACTCGATGAGGAAAATTGAATTTATAGCCACCAATATCAAACTTGGGTTTAATTTCTCTACGTCATGCTGGAGTATAAATACTATTTTTTTTATTTACAAAAGCATCTAAGGTCCAATTTCTCATCATTCTATCTCTAAATTGACTTTCTGGGGTCTGAATCATCCCGACATAAAACCGTTTTGAGACGGAGGGTCAAATTTATCCTCCACCTTAGCGAAGTGGAATCAGCTCCTAGTTTGATATTTGTGGCTATAAATTCAATTTTCATGACCTCGATCATCACAATGGGTTGTAGATTAGACATGCTCTGTGTCACTGAGACACGGCTTCCTATAAGGGTGAATAACATATTATTATCGTGGTGCATTGAAAACCACTGAACTATGAGATTCCATACATGCTGAATCTTACAAGTTTTTCGTAATTTTACGAATTTTAGAAAAATTTCATGGCCAAATACGAAAGTTTATGGAAAATTACGAATTTTTTATTCTTAGTAATACTTAAATGATGATAATAATAATAATAATAATAATAATAATATATAATAATAATAATAATAATAATATAATATATGATGATGATGATGATGATGATGATGATGATGATGATGATGATGATGATGATGATGATGATGATGATGATGATGATGATGATGATAATAATAATAATAATAATAATAATAATGATAAGAAGAAGAAGAAGAAGAAGAAGAAGAAGAAGAAGAAGAAGAAGAACAACAACAACCACAACAACAACAACAACTACTACTACTACTACTACTACTACTACTACTACTACTACTACTACTCTATACTACTACTACTACTTCTACTACTACTACTACTACTACTACTACTATACTACTCTACTACTACTACTACTACATACTAATAATTATGATGATGATGATGATGATATAATAATAATAATAATAATAATGATAATAATGAATAATATAATAATAATAATAATAATAATAATAATAATAATAATAATAAAATAATAATAATAATAATAATAATAATAATAATAATATAATATATAATATAATAATAATAATAATGATATATTGTGGTTGTTCATACACAATTTCAGAAATTACGAATTTCCTTGTCAAATTACTAAAAATTGACATTAAAATGACTAAATTTGAAGTTTTCAATTTGGCAAGTCTGAGATTCTGTCCTTTATAGGAATACCTCCAGATCGGGTGGTATAGCGTGTATTCATAAGGTATGTTACGTGTGTTGTCATAAGTTGGTTTCAAAAATAAACTTTATTAAATGTCTTAGCGTAGATAGTATTTTAAATACAGTATAGTGAATAAACAAGGTATATATATATATATATATATATATATATATATATATATATATATATATATATATATATATATATAAATATATAATATATATATATATATATATATATATATATATATATATATATATATATTCAGGTTAAGATGGGTACTTTAATATAACAGTGTAGACACGGTATCGAGAGTAGGAACACAACTGGCTCTATAGGCTAATGAATTAATAATATGACTGCGCTGTCTCTTTGGACGCTTGCCGTGAATGTGTGTGTGTGTGTGTGTGTGTGTGTGTGTGTGTGTGTGTTACTTAGACTTAGATTGTGTCGTCTGTTTCTAGTATCCCATTACTAACGAAAGAGTGAAAATGGAAAGGCTTCGTATGGGAACAAAACAGACAATGGACGTGTCGGGTACAAACCCTTCGTCAGCACAACAATACACAAATAAACGTGGAAAAAATTAAAATATAATGAAAAGTAACTTGTATCGGTACAAGTTATTTTTCATAATTTTTCATTTTATTTTTCATTTTATTTTTCATTATTTTTCATTATATTTTAATTTTTTTCCACGTTTATTTGTGTATTGCTGTGCTGACGAAGGGTTTGTACCCGAAACGTCCATTGTCTGTTTTGCTCCCATACGAAGCCTTTCCATTTTCACTCTTTCGTTAGTATTTTACGATCATCGGCTTCAGGCAGCCCTTACCGTTTTCTACTAGTATCCCATTAGTAATTTGCCTCCATAAATTTCTGTCCAGTGCAAGTGTTCTTAGCTTTTGGATGTCATCATGTGTGTTAATATGCTGAGGCAATTGGATGTTTCCTTGTGTTGTTGAAATCAGTTCTTCGGTTGTTTTTTTAAAATGTATTTGATATTTTTTTGAGATCTTGATTCAATGTTGATGGAAGTGAAAGTGAAGTTGGTGTACGCCCTCTGTATTTGGCTTCTTGTTTGAAGTAATCATACATCGAGGTTTGTGTTGGAATATTTCATCTCATCGAAGCTCGTCTCAGGCGTATACTTATACTACTAGATAAAATAGGTTGGACAGGACGCTAAGGAGAGAGAGAGAGAGGGGGTCAATACATTCCATTGTCAGGTGTGACAGAGATGGGTACTGGGGAGAACGGGCATGATTAATTACTTATAATATAGAGAAGTTGGATAGGTAGGTACTTCAAGGGTATAAGGAATGAGATTAGCGGAAGAGTAGCGTCCCTTGATTGGACGTCACCCATAGTCTGTGACGTCACCGGCGGAAACGTTGATTATTATATGCATTTTTGTACAGAAATATGAATAATAATTTTTTCATTTGGAGCGCTTGACTTGTAGTTGGTTTGTTTACAAATAACTTCTCCCCCGGTGACGTCCAGTCAAGGGACGCTACTCTTCCGCTAATCTCATTCCCTATAATGATGACAGTGACATGATGACAACGACAACGCGGAAGCGAGGACGAGAGACGCATGCGCACAACCAACATGACGATCTCTCTCTAATTATTTTTCCGACTGTGACGTCACAGACTATGGGTGACGTCCAATCAAGGAACACTACTACTCTTCCGCTAATATCATTCCCTATAATAATGATGACAGTGACATGATAACAACAACTCTATGTATCCAGTTATCCCTATGACACTGTGGCAGAATTACAGCAGCCCAGAGCTTTTGACCTAAAAATTAAATCAGTTCCGGTCGGTCATGAATCCAAAATTTCTCTCTATACTATCTCCCTAATATAATACCGTTTTGAGACGAAAGTGTCACAAATACTGGGTTGTCAGACACACACATAAAAATGCCAAAGGGGCTGGACAATTTGACCTTACTTAAAAGGGCTGGACATTAAAAAAAACAAAAACCCACTTTTATAAGCATAACTTTTTCCTGCAAAAAATGCGTATAAAAATGTTGTATGATAAATCTTAATCTTCTATTGATGCTTTCCGTTTAGCCAAAATCCTCACAACATCCACCAGCTTGGTGTAACGTACCAACTCACAAAACCATGTGTAACATTGAACGTTTATAGATAGTATGTACGTGGCGAAGAAGTAAAACTGGCCAACACACAAAACTGTGTGTATCCATGAACGTTTGTAGTCTGGTTAATACAGTTTAATGAGAAGTACTCATAAACGCGGATGGCAAAAAAAAAAAAAAAAAAAAAACAATAACAAAGACATGAGTGACGTCATGTTCGAACTATCAATAGTCTGATTGATATAATTTAGTGAGAATTGCTCATAAAAATGGCTGGCTAAAAAACAACAACAAATACAATAACAGAGAGCTTGGTGACGTCAAATTCGTTCCTTCTATCCCATTGCCATAAATAATATCTTGGTTTAAAAATAAAATGACCTGCTTTTGCCAGTTTAAGGGTGAAAATTTGTATATTTTGTGAAACTGGCGTTGATTTCTCTATAAAAGTGATATATAGGTGGTATTAAGTGATTTGTATTATAGAAAAAAAGGCCAAAATATCGAAGTCAATTGTTGCATACCAAGCAAATTAAAAAACGCCAGGTTTTAACAAATTTGGCAACCATGGCGCTTAAAGCACCAATCTGGTTTACTAAAGACGAACATGAATTGTTTTAAATAAATAAATTAAATTAAAATTCCCGTTATTCATCCCATAGTGTATTTAGGGTCTAATCCAAGGGAACAATGGAATAACCCAGATGTTAGCCGCAGTACAGCGCCGCAAATTGAGCTAGGGGGCAGCGGCAGGTTATCGAACTCGGTTATCTTTCGGGTACGAAGCATAGACCGTACCGCTGAGCCACGCTGCCCCATTAGTTAACGACTACGTATTCCCTTGGAATTAATAGACCCTAAAGACAATAAATTTCCACTATGGGATGGATAAATGGAATTTTAAACATTTATTTCCCGTCTAATCGGTTTTCAATGTAATATAAATTATGTAATGGAAAGGTCTTTAACTTCAAATGTGTTCCATTTATATTAAATAACACGAGTACATCAACGAGACGAAAACGTGTCATCATTTTTTTTAACCTAGATAACTTTTCAGACACCTTAACTGACATATTCTAAAAACAAAACAAAACAAACAAAACAAATACAAACAAAAAACAAAAGGCAAAAAAAGCAACAACAAAAAAAAGTTTAAAAACCCCAAATTCAACAAAAACAACAACAACAACCCCCCCCCCCCCCTTACAAAAAATAACAAACAAACACGACTTTAAAATTTTGGCCAGAAAACTCGACCCTCAACTCTATCAATCGATTAAAATGACCCCAATATTGGCAACAACAAAAAAAATAAAAAAAAATTAAATTAAATTAAATTAAATTTTAAAAAAAAAAAAAGCTCTGAAACAACTGGGGGTTTTTTCCCCCCAAGATGAGGGTCATTATAATCGATCGATAATTGAATTGAGGGACGAATTTTTTGGCCAAAATTTTACATACGCGTTGTTTTCAGGGTACGACAGCCGTCACACAACGTTCAGCTGGTAACATAATAAGAGTCAGTTGACTCTGATTATTATTGTTGTCTGTGAATCCATTGTTGTAGGCTTGGAAAATCGTAACATTTGTTACGATGCAACCGACAATTTTCTCATTCTGGTTTCTTTTGTAAATCACAAAATGTAAAGAAATGCTTTTATTACAGCTATAAATACTAAACACTGTGTTGTAGACATCATTTTGATGAACAACATTCTGTATAGATAGTTCGAAGATGACGTCACTCAGGTCTTTGTTATTGTTTTTTGCCATCCGCGTTTATGAGTAATGCTCACTGAACTGTATTAACCTGGCTATAAACGTTCATGGATACACATAGTTTTGTGTGTTGGTCCGTTATACTTCCGGATGGCAATGTTATGAGCTTTTTAGCCAAGCGCATACTATCTATAGAATGCACTTGTTACTTTTTTGTTTGATTAGGAAAAGTCTATTTTTGTGTCGGATGGGTGTGAATTTTCGGGAGAAATTCTAAAAATGGCCGGTAAGGAGAGAGTTAACTCGTTAACTGCCGTACTCTGGACAAACACGTATTCAAAAATTTGGCCAGAAAACTCGCCCTTCAAATATCGATCGATTAAATAAATGATCCTCATCTTGGCAAAAACTCAAAAAACCTGGAACCTCGGCGAAGTCTTCTATCAGGCCCCAGGTTTGAGAGGGTTTTGTTTGTTTGTTTTTTTTTTTGTATTTTTTGTTGTTGCCAAGATGAAGATCATTTAAGTTGATTAGTATTTGAAGGACGAGTTTTCTGGTTAAAATTTTAAATACGTGTCTTTCTATGGCATTTAACTGATTAACTCACTCAATCCTAGAGATTTTTTCTACTTTTCAAAATTCGAGCATGTACGTAAATAGTTTTATTCAACTACCATTAACATGTAAAAACTAAAAACATTATCTTTGATACTACGCCTATAATTTGTCTCATAAAAATGTAATAAATAAGCATGGAGTCGGTAAAAGTAACCCGGGTAAACACCGGATATAGTCGGTGTTAGTGTTAGGATTGAGTGAGTTAACATCGACATGAATCTGAGTAGACGACTTCAAAACGCGCTAAGTCCCATTTTCATCATTCGAAGACAACCGCAATTTTTTGTCATTTATTTATTGACTTAAAGAGGAAAATACTTGTCCTGTGTGCCGTATAGATAGTTCGAAGATGACGTCACTCAAACCTTTATTGTTATATTTTGCCATCCTCGTTTGTGAGTTATTCTCACTGAACTGTATTAACCAGACTATAAAAGTTCATGGTTACACATAGTTTTCCGGATGTTATGAGCTTCTTAGCCAAGCGCATACTATCTATAGATAGTTCGAAGATGACGTCACTCAGGTCTTTGTTATTGTTTTTTTGCCATCCGCGTTTATGAGTAATGCTCACTGAACTGTATTAACCTGACTATAAACGTTCATGGATACACACAGTTTTGTGTGTTGGTCCGTTATACTTCCGAATGGCAATGTTGTGAGTTTCTTAGTCAAGCGCATACTATCTATAGAACAATAGATAGTATGCGCTTGGCTAAGAAGCTCACAACATTGCCATCCGGAAGTATAACGGACCAAAACACTGTGTGACTATGAACTTTAATAGTATGTATACTACAGTTAAGTGAGAATTACTCATAAACGTGGATGGCAAAAAACAATAACAAAGACCTGTGTGACGTCAACTTCATACTACCTATACCCTGGGTGTTTGGAAACTCTAAATTATATTCTGTCGTGATTCTATGGAGTCCAAAATATGGATAGTATCCGCTTGGCTAAGAAGCTCATAACATTGCCATCCAGAAGTACAACGGACCAACACACAAAACTGTGTGTATCCATGAACGTTTATAGTCGGGTTAATACAGTTCAGTGAGCATTACTCATAAACGCGGATGGCAAAAAACAATAACAAAGACCTGAATGACGTCATCTTCGAACTATCTATAGTTTGAGATTGTTTACTCATTTTCTATTTGGATGTGACATAGGACGTTTTGAAAGGGCGCCTACTCGTGTATGATAATAATACTGAAATGTTATTACATTCTATAAGCCTGTCATCTGCATTTTTTGCGGCCGCAAATATCAGGGCGATCCGCAAATTTTGGCAAATTTCCCAAAACTGGCAAATCGTGGCAAATTTTGGGGAAATTGGCAAATCGCGTGGCAAATTTTGGGGTAATAAAAAAGAAGCGAAAACAAAATAACGAAAAAAAAAAAGTGCGAAACTTGAGAAATGTTGCAGCTTTGCCTGGACCCAAACCAAGGGAAGCTACTCTCTACGGATAATGATCCTTTAAAATCTTTAAAAATAAATGTAGCCTCCTTAAATGTAATAAATTGTCTTTTATATATATTTTTTTTCTGTGTCGCGTGTTAATTTTTACTGAAACGCTTAGTTCTCCTCGGCAAATTTTGGTCTTTTTGGCAAATTTCTTGGCAAATTTGGGGGGGGGGGGGGTTGGCAAATTTTGGCAAATTTTAGGTCCCAATTTGGCAAAAAATGCAGATGACAGATAAGCCCGCAGTTCGTGTTGGTCTATAAATCTTGGATTAAATCCCTATTAATTTATGTGAAACCGTAACCATAACTACGGTTTCTGGGACATGTGTGGAGAAGAGACGGAATAGAAAAGTTGGTAACATCTGGGATGATCGAAGGAAAGAGAGCTAGAGGAAGACAAAGATGACTTATATAAATAACCTAAGAATGGCCAAATGTGACTTTAAAAGTAACACAGATTTCATGCGCACCGCAGAGGATCGTGATTCGTGGAGACAGGTGACCGGCAACGTGTTCAAGAGTGCAAGCCACGATGGATGATGTTGAATTTATGTGAACATTCGGAAAAGGCAATTGTAGTGTTATTCATCTGTGGAGCTGTATGGAGTCACCAACTCTGCTCTGGTTTGTTAACTGACTATTGATGCTATGGTATGTAAAGCGCATAGAGTATGACATCGTCATGGTTACGCGCTGTAGAAATGCTATTTATTATTATTATCATCATCATCATCATCCTCAACATCATCATCATCATCATCATCATCATCATCATCATCATCATCATCATCATCATCATCATCATGGTCATTATTATTATTAATATTATTATTATTATTATTACTATTATTATTATTATTATTATTATTATTATTATTATTATTATTATTATTATTATTATATTATAGTAGTAGTAGTAGTAGTAGTAGTAGTAGTAGTAGTAGTAGTAGTAGTAGTAGTAGAGTAGTAGTAGTAGTAGGAGTAGTAGTAGTAGTAGTAGTAGTAGTAGTAGTAGTAGTAGTAGTAGAGTAGTAGTAGTAGTAGTAGTAGTAGTAGTAGTAGTAGTAGTAGTAGTAGTAGTAGTAGTAGTAGTAGTAGTAGTAGTAGTAGTAGTAGTAGTAGGAGTAGTAGTGAGTAGTAGTAGTAGTAGTAGTAGTAGTAGTAGTAGTAGTAGTAGTAGTAGTAGTAGTAGTAGTAGTAGTAGTAGTAGTAGTAGTAGTAGTAGTAGGAGTAGTAGTAGTAGTAGTATTCGTTTAGTTGATAATAAGCTCTCATAACATCCACCAACCGGATAAGACATACCAAAACACAAAACTAGATCTGTGTAACTTTAAACGTTTATAGTCTGATTGACAGAATTTAGTGAAAACTACTCATAAAAATGTCTGGCCTAAAATTAAAGAATAACAAAGAGCTGGGTGGCGTTAATTTAGTTTCTTCTATAGAGAAATAGTCACACTCGTTACAATGCAATCCATAATTTTCTTTTCTAATGTCATTTATATATACTATAACTCTCTCTCTCTCTCTCTCTCTCTCTCTCTCTCTCTCTCTCTCTCTCTCTCTCCTCTCTCTCTGTATATATATATATATATATATATATATATATATATATATATATATATATATATATATATATGAGTGTTAGTGGGTACTTGTATATACGAGAGTACTACTCGATCATTTAGGTTAGAGCATATAAAAATAAATAGATTCACTCACGTAGTTTTTAAGCTATAACGAACGTTTCCAGGTTCCTCATTTCATCAGTCGGCATTAAATGCATTAAATATATATATAATATATATATATATATATATATATATATATATATATATATATATATATATTTACTAATTTAATTATTCATTGATTGATTGATTGGTTAATTTAGTTATTTAGTTATTTAGCTATTAATTTATTTGTTTATTTATTTATTTAGTCATTAGTTTATTGTAATTAAAGAAATTGTTTTATTCTCCATCGTTCTGAACAGAAATCAAACCCAAATTTTATATTTGAAGCTATAAATTAAATTTCCAGCACCTAGTCCATCCTGACATAAAAATGCTTTAAGACGGCGGGCCACATATTATATATATATATATATATATATATATATATATATATATATATATATATATATATATATATACACATATAAAATTATGCCTTTTCCACCACGACATCATAAGACATCGTCACCTAGGCATTCCACGAAGGAATATAGATAATTCATCAAAAATGATGTATGATGTCAACAGGGATCACCCATGTTGTCCAAGTGAGCAAATTGGGGGTTAATAATCTTGCTAAAGGAAAAAAAACGAAAGTGCCCGAAGCGGGGCTCGAACTCGGGTCCTTCCGGGTCACAATGCAATGCCTTAACCACTCGGCCACTTCGCCCCCATTATATAAATGAGCTTTATATAGAGCAATATCCACTAAATGTGCTCAAAGCGCTTTATAAGAGGTCCCTGGTCAACAGCAACATTTAACATGTAGGACGGGACATGTATATATATATATTGTTATCATTGTCAGAACTTATCAAGGCCATGTGATAAATTGTTCTGAAGAGGTTGTAATCAATCTGCTTTTTGGTTTATAACCTATGGCACACTAATTTCTTTGTCATCTGCATTCAGTGATAATAAACATGTTTAGAAATTGAATAAAAGTAGGTCACAAGACTGCATGCGCACCGTACAGATATGGTGACTAGAATCAATCGGTTGTTTGTGTTTTAGTTCCTGTTCATTACTGGTTTGAGTGTTACATCAATGTGAGTGATTTTTGTTTATTATTTTTGTTTAACCCTCTCCGTACCACCCATAAGAAAATCGTCACATTCGTTATGATGAAACCGACAATTTTCAACAACACGTTATTTTTTTGCAAGGTCTGATAACCGGAAATTTGATGGGCTCCATTTTGTAATCAAAATACTCTCAAACCAACGATAAAAGTTACCGGGTGCAAACTTGAGCTTTTATAAAGGGCAATATCCACTAAGCGTACTCAAAGCGCTTCATAAAGGGTCCCTGACCAACAACAACTCGTAACATATAAAACTATACATGACGCCTGTTAGGCGATATTACAATATATTCCGACAGAGTTAATGACCAGGTACTCATTTTACACTTGAGTAAGGTGAGAGAACGTGTGAGTAAAGGGCCTTTTCCAAGGACTCATCTATGCTCCATGTATATCTATATTATATATATATATATATATATATAATATATATATATATCACTTGATTTTTTTTCTTCTCCTATGTGCTGCAGATCTTAGCCATGGCAAGACAGAAAGAGAGAGAGAGAGAGGGATCGAGCGATTTCCAAACTAATAACCATCATGATTATGACACGAACTATCAGGACATTTTCCAGGAAATAACACTTTAGGCTCATTTCACACGTTAATATTATTATAGTACGGTAATGTATTAAGAAAAGAGACTGTCATTCTCATAGCTCGATTGTTCTAATCTCGTTATGACTTAAAAAGTAAGTAATCTTGTAAAAGATTTATATAATATTTCATGTAGTATCTAGAAAGTTCTTTGACCAACATTTTGTATCGACTGAAATATCTACCTCACCGCTCCAATCCAAATCCAATCCATACTGTTGCAACTTCAGTGCTGAAGATAGACCCAACATCCATCATGGAGAATGTTATCATTCAAAGCGGTCCCTGCGGCTGTTTCCAAATTCTTCATGTTTTACTGACACAGAGTACGAGGTTTGCCCTGGCCTGGTCAATCAATTTTATGATGTTTGGAAATTTTAACCCGGGGTGGCGCTGTTTACATCGTTCTACTGCTTATAAAAGTAATAACGTTACGGCCAAGTCAGACATTATTCATATTAACAAGACATCATCATCATCATCATCATCGCATAATCAACTAAATTATTTTCGTATAAGACATAATACAGTGAACGAGAGTATTAATAGTTATTCTAGTAATATTTCATTGATGGAAAGTGATGACATTATGAAGAACGAGACGCGTCCACTAGGAACTGCTACGAAAATATCATACGAAGGAACCTGTGATATGATTCACACGTGTCAGAGCTTAGAATTCAATCCCAGCTCATCAACTATCGT
>NC_088371.1:33852819-33855319 GCF_034508935.2 Berghia stephanieae | reverse complement strand
CGACCCTTTGACCGATGACGGCAGAAGGGAAGGAGGCCACCTCGCTTTCGACAAAAACAATGCAAGGGGCATAACAAAAGCTAATCATAAAATTTACACAATATTACATTTATCTCCCTTTTGTATTTCTTAACCGCGACCGAAAAAAAAAAAGAAGTGGAGCAAGGGGCATAACCAAAAATAATTATAAAATCGTACACAATATACAGAGTAATCTCCCTTATAATTTCTTGGCTTCAGTCGCTTTGTTGTCCTTCTCGTCGCTGGTCAGGTTGATCGTGTGGTCACAAGCCAAGTTCCCTTTCACAACTCCTTCCACAAGAAAATCCACCTTGCCCTCCACGGAATCGGCACTCTCGTCATCGTTCTCATAAACTCTCTGGGCGCTGGGGAAGCTGGCCGAATCCCCGATGAAAATATCCTCAAGGTTCTTCACGCTGAACACGAAGACGAGCACATTGTCGGATTTGCGTCTGATGTAGACGGGAGCTCGTCCCTGAGGCATAGACATACGGATTCGAACCTGGAAGTTGGCGTGTACGATGCGTTCTTCCAGCTGTACCTTAGCAACGTATTTACTCTTGGGTGCCACATTGATGTCGCTTGTTGCTTCCATCGTAACGGACTCCTCAAAGGTTTGGCCTTGACTCTCTTTAATCTGTTGAAAAAATAATAATTAGGTATACATAATAATAATAATAATAATAATAATAATAATAATAATAATAATAATAATAATAATAATAATAATAATAATAATAATAATAATGATGATGATGATGATGATGATGAATAATTTCTTTAGCAAAACATGCCCTACAACACACTGTTCGTTTTCTTAAATAAAATTTTATAATGTACAAAAGAAATTTGAATAAGAAATATGTTGGTTGCATCGTATCGAATGTGACGATTTTCCTATAGGTGGTAAGAAAAGTGTTAAAAAACTTACCTCCAACCTCTTTTCGGCAGCGAGTCCTAACGACCCCGAAGCCAATGTCTTGGGTAACCCAATGCTAAAACTGGCCTTGCCCCCGACTGTAAACCCCCTCTGAACTGTAGAGGGATTTTAAAACTTACCTCCAACCTTTTTTTCAGCGGCCAGTTCTAACGATCCCGAAGCCAAGGTCTTGGATAACCCAATGCTAAAGCCAGCTATGACCCCCACTGTAAACCCACTCTGAACTGTAGACGGATTAAAAAACTTACCTCCAACCGCTTTTCGGCAGCGAGTCCTAACGACCCCGAAGCCAATGTCTTGGGTAACCCAATGCTAAAACTGGCCTTGCCCCCGACTGTAAACCCCCGTTGATAAGAAACATCCAGTTTTGTAGTTCGGACTTTGGAGAACTTGAACTGATAGGTCTGTTTCTCCGCTGTGCCGTTGTAGAAGGTTGTGTCCAGGGACACTGCTTCGTCTGGGCTGTAATAATAATAATAATGATAATAATAATACACATTTATACAGCGCTCATTCTCGTGTAAAACACAAGCTCTGGGCACTTTACAATATAAATTATAAATTTTAAGTGAAAAAAAAAAAGATAATAATAAATAAAATAATAAAATAAAAAATAAAAAAATAATAAAATAATAATAATAATAATAATTCATACTATGAATCATAGCCAAATCAAGGATTCATAGAATCAATAGTAGAAAGAATGAAGAAATTTGAGACTTTTTATACAGCGCAATAAGGGGGGGCGGGGGGGGGAGGGGGGGGGAAGGAGGAGCTCAATGATTACGGGAGCAATGGCAGTGAAATTAGCTGCTACACACTGAAAAAAATAATTTAAAAATATTGAGCTTTATATAGCGCAATATCCACTAAATGTGCTCAAAGCACTTTACAAGGGGTCCCTGGTCAACAGTATGTAGGACGGGACATGACGCCTGTTAGGCGATATTACAATTTTTCTGACAAAGACAACGCTGTTAACGGCCAGGTACTCATTTTACACCTGAGTAAGGTGAGAGAATGTGAGTAAAGAGCCTTTTCCAAGGACTCAACTATGCGCCGAACGCGAGGTTCGAACCCAGGACCTTCCGATCGGAAAGCGAGTGTCATACCACAAGACCACATAGAGACGCACATTATTGTTGTCATAGATATTTCATTATACTAATGAACTTTGTATATTTATGATTCATTCGATCATGCCCAATTGTCAATTACATTTCAGTATTCTATGATAGTGATATTAATTTTCGACTTTACATTGCCGTTTTTATATATTTTTCTTTACACTCCAAAGTTGTGGAAAACGATCTGTAAATGGGACAATACAAGCTACATGAATGAGATTTTGTAATTGGATTCAATAGTCTGATGTCATGTCGCCCAGCAACGGCGGCCATCGTGGTTCTAAACAAAGAAAATCTGTACTTTTTATTCTTCATGCTGGCTGAAACTTTTCATATGTGTTGTGATCAGAATGGGTAAAAGTCAAAACATAATCAGATTTATAATGGTTTTTTCCCCTCTGGATACGCTTTT
>NC_088371.1:33845319-33847819 GCF_034508935.2 Berghia stephanieae | reverse complement strand
GATAAGCCAAATTACACATCTGGAATACAGCATTTGCATACAAAGCTGTTTGAGTACAGAATTATTGAGAAAAATCGTGGATTTATTTTTCTTGTAACCATTGTTTTAAATATATCAATCTTATTATGTATATATTTCCGTCTTTCTATTTTTTAATTTTAAACTAAAGTTAGGAATTTGTTTTTGGCCAGTAATCGTAACTTTATCAGACCATACCCAGATCAAAACAACAACCCCAACCCCCTGACAACATTACCCCTTGTTCTGAGTTTAAGAACATAGGCAAGTTATTGTTCTTAGGCCGAACTGGGCTTTTATGTTCTGTATCATTCTATTTCACCCAGTTTCAACCCGTTGACATTTTAAATCCCAGCCCGTTGACATTCTAACTTCTCGTCAGGGCAAAAGTGGATACCAAATACTTAATAGTATTAGCTAACGAATGAAGTACTGAAAATATTGAGGACTTGGTATTAGTGTCCTTTATTAATCTTTAATATATTGACATCGTCTATGGAGATAAGTTTAAATGCAGAGGTTGTGCTTTCGGCTTTGGAATTAATTTGCGTGTTGTAAAGCCGCCAAATTCCATCCCGTCTATACAATTACCTCGTTTACTGCTAATTTGAAAACGCATTGAATTCGCCATGAATTAAATCTATCATTATGTCATACAGCTAGTCTACTCAAGACTGTACAACTTATAACAAAATTTTCTGAAGTTAAAGGACAGGTATCGACATCGTTCAAAAATTTTGGCTAAATTCAAGCTATTATTGATGGCACTCACTGAATTATCAAGATTATAACATTTTTTATAAAACTGCTTCTTAACAGATACAGAAATTTGGTGTTGTTTTTTTTTTCTTGCGCTGCTTATACTATTATGACTAATATAATATTTTGACAAATTGAATACTAGTCATTTAAAACAAATAGTTACTGAGTGCTTACCCACTATTATAGATTGAAAAAAAATGTAAAAAAGGCAAAACACACGTAGACACACAATAGACACACACACACACACACACACACACACAAATCAAACAAAAGCAGGGAAAATACCAACAAGAGAAAACAAATAAAAAAGAACAATAACCCCCCCCCCCCAAAAAAAAAAACAACAGCAAACAAAACAAAACAACAACAACCCCCCCCCCCCCCTCCAAAAAACAAAAAACAAAAAAAAGAAACCAAAACAAAGAAAACCTGCCGAATCTTCCTCTGTGCCTAGCCAACCCAAACTCTCGAGCAGGTATTTGAATTGGATACTTACCAATAGGAGAACACGACAATTGTTCCTTATAAGAAATCAATCTCAATTCTGGAATAAAAATCATATCCCAGAAGAAAAAAACAAACAAAAAAACCCCACGAAATTAACACACACACACACACACACACACACACACACCTCAAAAAAAACACACATAACTGATTATTTGACTCACAAACAGAGGAGGTGGGGTTTGTGAAACATTTAAGACGATACGGATATATCATGTAATTACGTGGATTCGAATCCAGCTCAGTAAAAGCAAAAACGGAATATTGCCCAGCTTTAGTGTGAAGGACGAATAGTGCAAGCAACACGATTTGTCCGTACGTACGGCAACCACGGTTGAAGCTATTCGACCTTAAGGACGAATAGGGCTACCCTCTATGTTATATGTTTGTGATGAGAATATTGGCTATTAAGCTTAACTGCTGGTCAAAATTACTTCGCGATGGTGGCGAACGAATCGGCGATCTCAAGAAGTGGGTGAGAGAGGGATCTAGAAATGACTTTGGGTTTGAAACGAATATTTTTGTGTTCGTGGATAGCTCACACGGTAGAGCCACGCTCTCACCTGCCAGGCGGAGTTGTCGTACCAATAAGGTCGCAGGTTCAAACCCCACCACCGCCGCGAAAAAAAAAAAACAAAAAAAAAAATAAATTTTATTCTCTATTATCTTCTGGCACTTTTCTACTCACTTCATGTCTTGTTGTTACCAACATAAGTGCCTGCTCCACTCACTTTTCTGAATTAAAAATTCACCCCATACACCGGAGCATACTCAATGTCTCAATCGTTTCTATGTTATATGTTTGTGATGAGAATATTGGCTATTAAGCTTAACTGCTGGTCAAAATTACTTCGCGATGGTGGCGAACAAATCGGCGATCTCAAGAAGTGGGTGAGAGAGGGATCTAGAAATGACTTTGGGTTTGAAACGAATATTTTTGTGTTCGTGGATAGCTCACACGGTAGAGCCACGCTCTCACCTGCCAGGCGGAGTTGTCGTACCAATAAGGTCGCAGGTTCAAACCCCACCACCGCCGCGAAAAAAAAAAAAAATTATTCTCTATTGTCTTCTGGCACTTTCTACTCACTTCATGTCTTGTTGTTACCAACATAAGTGCCTGCTCCACTCACTTTTCTGAATTAAAAATTCACCCCATACACCGGAGCATACTCAATGTCTCAATCGTTTCTATGTTATATGTTTGTGATGA
>NC_088371.1:33805780-33835780 GCF_034508935.2 Berghia stephanieae | reverse complement strand
TGTGCGGCTATGTGGTCTAGTGGTATGACACTCTCTTTCGGATCGGAAGGTCCTGGGTTCGAGCCTCGCTCGGCGCGTAGTTGAGTCTTTGGAAAAGGCTCTTTACTCACATTCTCTCACCGTACTCAGGTGTAAAATGAATACCTGGCCGTTAACAGCGTTGTATCCGTCCCAAACATTTGTAATATCGCCTGACAGGCGTCATGTCTCGTCCTACATGTCATGTGTTGCTGTTGGCCAGGGACCCCTTGTAAAGCGCTTTGAGCTCGTATAGTGGATATTGCGCTATATAAAGCTAAAAAAAAAAACAACAAAAAAACATGGGTGATTCCTGTTGACATCAGACAACCCCCGTTTGATGGATTATCTATATTCCTTCATGGAACGCCAAGGCGACGGGATCTTATGGTGCCGTTGAAAGGGGTTAAAAATTTTTTTCATTTTTTTCTCATAAATGTGACCCATCGCCTCAAAGCGGTATTATGTCGGAATGAACTAGATGAGGAAAATTAAAGTTATAACCTTATAAATAAAACATGGTGTTTCCTTCTGTTCCTTATGGTAGAGTATAAATATTATTTCTTGCATTGCCAAACGTTCTAAAGTCCTATTTCCCACCGTTTTATCTCTAAATTCACTTATTGTGGTACAACACATCCCGACATAATACCGTTTTGACACGGTGGGCCACAAATAGTAAGTTGAGCGATTTTTTTTGTCTAACCCTCCTGTCCACTCAGCAGTGATTGGGTAGCTGGGTATGTTGAATCTGGCAACAATCACTTTGCGATAGACCAGCGTCTTATCCAAAGAGTAGCAAGCATTTGATATTTGGGATAAACTCCGGGTCCATGATGCCTGGGGGCTCTGAAGGACTATCTATTGTTTCTTTTTTTTTAATTTTTTAAAATAACCGATTTCGTTGTGCGTTAGCAAGAAGTTGGATGAAAAGGAAGATAATCCGATGACAGAATTCGAGTCAGTTTTTATGCACTGAGGACAAGCATTCTACCGTATGATGATGATGATGATGATGATGATGATGATGATGATGATGATGATGATGATGATGATGATGATGATGATGATGATGATGATGATGGTGATGATGATGATGATGATGATGATGATGATGATGATGATGATGATGATGGTGATGATGATGATGATGATGATGATGATGATGGTGATGATGATGATGATGATGATGGTGATGATGATGATGATGATGATGATGGTGATGATGATGATGATGATGATGATGATGATGATGATGATGATGATGATGGTGATGATGATGATGATGATTATTATTATTATTGATGATGATGATGATGATGATGATGATGATGATGATGATGATGATGATGATGATGATGATGATGATGATGATTTTGATGATGATGATAATAGTGATGATGATGGTGATGGTGATGGGGATGATAATAATGGCGATGATGATGATGATGATTTTGATGATGATGATAATAGTGATGATGATGGTGATGATGATGGGGATGATAACAATGGCGATGATGATGATTATTATTATGAAATTATAATTACGATACTAGTTACTATAAAAAAAAACAGGGATGCACGATTAAACTCAGATTTTTCAACTTTATACCCGCAACCACCATAATGATAATGTTTGAATGTTAATATCAGCGTGTCAAAATCTAAGGGCCTATTATATTATATACAGACTTTTGAAATAGAATACAATTTTAAAAATGTGACCCTCGTCTCAAAATGGTATTAAGTCGGGATGATTAAGATCCTTAAAATGGAATTTGTAGCCAGAAATATCATGCTGAAGTTGAGTTTATATGCTTTATAGAGGAGCAGGAATATCATATTTTTTTTTTCTAAATACATACCAATGTTTCATATTTTTGACCAATTTAACTATAATCTGACTTTTTATCATCTAGTCTATTCCGACATAATACCATTTTGAGACGAGGGGTCACAAATATGGTCTCATTGCTAGGTGTACAAATTTGCAGGTCTGATAACCGAACGCAATAATTATGGGCCTGTTTTAACAATTTTGTTGCTGTTGTTGTTGATTTGAATTTTCATTACAACAATAGGCCCATAACAATTTGGATTATCAGACCTGCAAATAAGTACGCGTCTGCTCATTGCCATTGTTGTTATAAATTATAAGTGGGCAATCTATTTTGTGTTGGTTTGAGTACTTGAGTCTCAATAATAGAACCAAGACAATTCGGTTAGTAACTCCAATATAAGTAGACTTGAGGTTTTTTTTGTTTGTTATATCATAGCGCAATATCTACTAAACGTACTCAAAGCGCTTTACAGAAGGTCCCTGTCAATTGCAATACTTAACATGTAGAACGGGACATGACGCCTGTTAGGTGATATTACATTTTTTCCCCGACAGAGACAAGACTGCTAACGGCCAGGTAATCATTTTACATCTGAGTACGGTGAGAGAATGTGAGTAAAGAGCCTTTTCCAAGGACTCAATTATGCGCCGTGAGAGGCTCGAACCCAGGACCTTCTGATCCGAAAGCGAGTGTCATACCACAAGACCACATAGACGCACAAATGGAAAATACGAAGAACCTAATGAGAATCGAATGCATGCGTGGTGACGTCATTTGGAGATCTGGGGTCAAGTTCTCGTGGAGAATAGGATTTCTCTTTTATGTTTGTTTTGTTCTTTGTGTGTGTGTGTGTGTGTGTGTGTGTGTGTGTGTGTGTGTGTGTGTGTGTGGCAATTTTGCAGATTTAATGTCCCGCATAAATCATATTGGGTAGATTCATTTTTAAAATGGAATAAACTTGCTCCCACTACCATACAAATAACATCATATAATATCGTTGAAAGAATAGAACAGAAACTTTTTAAAAAATTGAAACCTTTTTCGAGGGCAAGGCCAGCCATGACCCGATCATCATCTCGCCTCAAAACAATATTTATTTAGACCGCATTAACTCACTCAACCCTAACACCGACGATATCCGTAGTTTTACCGGGTTACTTTTACCCCATGCACATTTATTACATTTTTCTGAGACAAATTATAGGCCTGGTATCAAAGCCAATGTTTTTAGTTTTTACATGTTAAAGGTAGTTGAATAGTTATTCATGCACATGCTCGTTTTTAATACATTTTTTTTCCAATTTTGAAAAGCAGCAAAAATCTCTAGGGTTGAGTGAGTTAAAGAGTAATCCTAGATCATAAATTTACATGAAACAAAATGCCAATTTTATATATTTGACGCTGGGAACAAAAGGGTTTTGAATTTGGAAATTTGATTTTGGATCGCACTTCTAAATTCCAACATGGCGTCGCATTCTTCGAACGTAGGGGCAACTCAATATAGCTATACATAACATTATGTATGTCACGATTTATTGATTTTAAACATGTTACTTTCAAGAAGCCGACAAGTAACAATGCATATTTAAACGAATCAAATTCCAATTATTTCTGAAGACTTAAGTCAATAGGACAGATATAAATCTTAGAGGGGAAAAAAAGATGAGTAATTGTTCCACAACGTTCGAAGCAGAAGTAAGTATTTGGACCACTGGGGTTTATTTTTAGATGCGGAATGATACCTCATCACGAGAAATTTTTCACTGAGCCTGATCTATACAAAGATAAGTCTACACTTTAAGATGAAATTATTGATATTGTGCTAAATTTAAGCATAAAGAACTAAATCTTTACTGCTCAATAAAACCTGAGATGAATTTTTAAAAATTGATAGATGGAAAAAAAATATGCCAAAATTGCGTATTGATTTCAACTGCCATTGCCTACAAACACAAACGAGGATTTGCGTCAAGTAAAAAGGTATACACACAGAGCAACAGACAAGATGATGATGATGATAGTATTGAAGGCAAAACATTAATTTCTATGGCATGGAATGAAAAAAATTTTAAAAAATGATAATGAACAAGAACAACAATAATTATTAAAAACATACATATCAACTACTTACCGGGTATAGAAAAGTTGATATAATATAACTCCGCCCCTCAACTACAACATTTGTTCACATTATAATATTCCCACAGGTCAATAGTATTATTTTAACACACAACTGACACGTAGAAATACGTTCAGGCTAATGCAACAGCTTTGATAAGAAGAAAAAAAACAAGTCAATGTCCTATTTTATAACAATTTATTGAAAATATTACATCAAAAATCCTAATTGGAAAACTCCATGCACTTGCACTCTCTAAAACTCCTTACAGTATGAAAATATTATTCTAAAAATCCTCCATTGAGAATATCTTGCACTTTCTAAAACGCCTTTCACTTCACTTTCAGCATGAAAATATAATCATTTAAAAATCCTAACTTGAGAGCTCTTTGCATTCTCTACAACTAAAAGACCAGGTAGAAATGGATATTATCATAATTATTGTAGTTGTAGTCCAGTCGGCATCTGGCGTTCTGATCTCCTCCGGTAGAAGTAGAAGCTGCGGGACTTGTCGATGCTGATAACAATCCCAGCTCTCCCGTTCGTTATCTTGAACTTGAGCGCGCGTGCACGGAGGAGCGAAGCTTCGTGCGTCTGACTGCCAGTAGCTTGCTGGTTCCACCGGCATTTAAAATTGATGTACATATATTTACTACTCATTTAGCCGTCTGTTTCAGTTAAAGCACCAAATCAAATATGTATGTATGTATATACCTATATATATATATATATATATATATATATATATATACATACACACACACCCACACACACACACACACACACACACACACATATATATATATATATATATATATATATATATATATATATATATATATATAATATATAATATAATATAAATTGTGCATCGAACATTATATTTTTATATTAAAAGTGAAAGCTGCTGTTTGGAGTAATAAGTAATCAACAAAAATAAATATAGAGCAGTAAAGTTAGGTGCCCCATACGTAAACAAAGGTCGAGAAGCACGTGGCAAACCACATGTTCCTGTCTTGACAGCTCACGTTCCAATGTAAATAATAGAAAAAAAATAACCTTTAAAATTTGGCTGTTAGGTGGCAAAAGAAACACATATTCATAAATACTCGATCATGCATCAAATAATGTCTAGATATGGATATTTTATGGAACAAAAGGTAAAATTTTCTAAAATTTATCAAAAGTTACAGTCTATCTATTTTTTGACCAGAGCAAATTATTGCGCTGGTGTGAACAAAACGAGAATTATTCGGAGCCTGATTTTCAGAATAATTTAGCCTTATATTATTATTTCTGCAACTGTTAGATTTTATGTAAACATATTTTCAATACTGAAAGTGTATTGCCTACAACTCAAACTACAAAATTGGGAGACCTATATTGTGCGTAAATTATTCCGGTCCCTAACGGAAATCACTAGCAACTTGTTATTGTTTACGTTTGGGGCACCTAACTTTACTGCTCTATAACAGCTTTAAAAATGAAAAAAAAAGAACCAAATCAAAAAACAAAAACAAAACAACAACAAAAAAAACAAAAAAAACAAAACAAAACAAAACAAAACAAACAAACAAAAACCCAAAAAAAAAACAAAAACAAACAAACAAAACACACAAAAAAAACAACAACAACAAAAAAAAAAACAACAACAAAAAAGCAAAAACGAAAAAACAAACAAACAAACAAAAAGGACGAAACAACAACAAACAAAAAAAAAAACAAAAAAAAAAAAAACGAAACGTTTTGGGCTCAAAACCTTCTTCGGTCAATAAGAAAAATAATGTTTAAATATTAAATAATTATAATATTGCTTTTTTTTGTGAGGTTATTTTTGAGATCACATTTTTGTTCCTTGTCGGCTAGTTAGGAATGAATATCTGTAGCTATTAGTTAGAGTTAGATCAGCATTTTCTTATTTTAAATAAAAGGGTAACAATATAATATATGTCGTTTAATTGTTCAGTATAACCTGTACATATATGGCAAAATAAATAAATAAATAAATAAATGAATAAATAAATAAATAAATAGATAAATAAATCTAAAAAATAAATAAATAAATAAATTATTGCACATGCAAGAAGACGTTTGTTGAACATTCCCGTCAAATAATAGATTTATAAAACAAGTTACTCGTAGTGGTAAGGCTGGATGGTCCAGTGATATGACACTTGAGAGTTTATAAGCACACTATCCATTAAATGTACTCAAAGCGCTTTACTAAGGGTCCCTGACCAACTGCAACAAGTAACATGTAGAACGAGACATGACATGACGCCTGTTAGGCGATATTACCATTTTTTCTGACATAGACAACGCTGTTAACGGCCAGGTACTCATCAATTTACACCCGAGTACTGCAAGAGAAAGTGAGTAAAGAGCCTTTTTCAAGGACTCAACTATGCCGGGCGAGGCTCGAACCCAGGACCTTCAGATCTGAAAGCGAGTGTCATACCACAAGACCACATAGCCTTCGATTCGGAAGGTCCTGTGTTCGAGTCCCGCTCTGAGTGGTGTATAGTTGAGTCTTTGGAAAAGGCTCTTTACTCAAATTCTCTCACCGTACTGACGGGTAAAATAGCACAAGGTCTTTAACAGCTTTGTCTCTGTCGAACCCCCCCCCCCCCCCATCCCCAATAAATCATATTATCGCCTAACAACAGGAGTCATATCTTGTCCTTCATGTGTTGTTGTCGGCTAGGGACACTTTGTAACGCTCTTAGAGCACATTAAGTGGATATTGCACTATATAATTGCTTTAAAAAGCAATACCGATCATTTTTTCCCGGGTTTTCCCCGAAACATCATGCCCATCTAACAAATGTAAACGTTGCTGCTCGAAGCTCGAAGAAATAAATAACAATGTGAAATTGACTGTAAGTGTAAGCTTCAATCTAGCAAACGAAAACAACAACGCCATTATCATATTATCTCATGTTATCTGTAATGCTTCATGATTCATTCATCCTGTTTTGTTGATAAAGGGGAAACCCGAAACGTCCACATTATCTGTTTTCGTTTATTAAATTGAAGATTAAATTCAATTTCACATTGTTATTTATGCCACATAACATAAAATTGAATTTTAAAACTCAAACGAGAGCAATAAATACCTATCATTATCATACGTAATTTTGTTGAGCACAAAAAGCTTTACAACTCAACATTAAGTTCTTATAACTTTATCTTTACCTTTACCGATGTTCCATGTCGGACACGACGTTGGAGATCATGGTTCGCCAGCTCTCTCTCTCTCATCTGCGAGTTTCGCACATTGATTTATGGGGCTTCCTACGCACGCTGCGACATTTCCAAGCCAGCATGTCCTTCTTCGTCCTCGACCACGCTTGCCATCTATCTTTCCCTCTGCAATGGTCTTCTGTAGTGAGTCGTGCCTTCTGTTGTGGCCGAAATATCGGGTTATCCTCTTTCTAATAGTTGCAATGATCGTTGTTGATGTTATTCCTAAAGTTTGGAGTACTTGATGATTTGTTTTCTTTTCCTTCCAGGATACCCTTGCAATTCTTCTATAGGTCCACATCTCAAATGCTCTGAGTTTCTTTTCTAGTGTCTTTGTCTCATAACTATAACATAAATATTTCTTCAAATTTTGTGATGTTACAAAAGAAATCAGAATAAGATCAAATACATGCATTGTCTGTTTCGTCACGAATATGACGGTTTTCTATGTCTTAACTTGTACACATTAATATCACCACGGTCAAATTAACATTACATCCAAGTTTCAGCCTAAACTTTCCACCCGCGACATAGCGTTCATACAACACATCCACTGACATACAATATTCCTGTCTAAAAAAAAAAAAACAACAAAAAAAAAAACATCTCACAGGCAATTGAGTTTTTCCCCGAAACAGCAAAGGAATGGAAGAGCCTCCCAGAAGAAAATTAAATTGCCTTCGCGCCCAACATGGAAGCTTCATATATCCGTCATCAGACTGTATTCTACAGACTTCAGAGCAGCATTAGAATAGAATCGCCAAGATGGCGCTGGCTGCCTTAACCCGAATAAGAAGGGTGTCTTCTTTTTCTTGGTCGTTGTATTTGCTTCAAACTAAGAAGAAGATCTAGACTAGTTCACTTTTATTAATTTAAAAACACACAGACACAGAAACACACACACACACACACATACACACACACGCAGAGAGAGAGAGAGAGAGAGAGAGAGAGAGAGAGAGAGAGAGAGAGAGAGAGAGAGAGAGAGAGAGAGAGAGAGAGAGAGAGAGAGAGAGAGAGAGAGAGAGAGATTATTTCAAAATACCATTTCAATATTTGGTATTTTTCCCATGCCTCAAACTCAAAGACCCTTGTAAAATCTATATTGTTTCATGAGGGAGATCATTCCATAAACGAACGGCAGACGAACAAAAAGAGTGTGGATGGGTGTCTCTTCTTGATGTTTGAATGAATTAATAATTGTTGTCGTGTCCTCTAGTTAGTGTGGGGTTTTTTTTGTTTGTTTTGTTTTTTCTTTTTTTTTGTTTTTGTTTTTTTTTTTTGGGGGGGGGGGGGGGTATGTAATCAGGGAGTTTTATGCTGGTGTTGCCTGTATTAACTTTTTGAAAGGTAGGGTACACGTCATGTGCCTCATAGTCTGAGGCTATGTGGTCTCGTGCCAACAGTAATATTTAACATCTAGGACAAGACATGGCGCCAGCTGGACGATATTACAATTTTTCGACAGGGACTGCGCTTTTTATGACCACGTACTCATTTTACACATTGACTACGGTGAGATAATGTGAGCAAACATTTTCCAAGGACTCAACTGTGCGCCGAGCGAGGCTGGAAACCAGGGGCCGTTTTCATGAACGCGGACTAGCGCTTAGTCTCTGACTATCTCTAACTTTAGTCAATGACTTGAAAAAAATCGGTTTTCATTTGAGCTGACTGAGCAAGTCCGGGACTAAAATCATGGCACCTTCGGACTAAGTTTGGCCAAGTTTTAGTCATTTGCTGAGGCAAGACTTTATGCTTTAGTCTGAGTCTAGTTCCTAGGAGACGTCATAGCGTCAACAAGATAACAACTATTTTTAGATTGAGTGCGCTTCGATTCGGAAAGAAAATACACCGGTTACGAATGACAGAGGCAAAAAGTGTCCTGTAGTCATTGATACTGGCTTTAAAAAACTTTAAGATAAGTGCAGATTATCGAAAGTACACATTTTTGTGAGTAAGAACTTTTTAAAAAAAAAAAAACGGAATCTATCAGTTTGTGAGTTGAGAGTGAACAAAAGACCCCGAAATCAAAGGGTTTGCGTCAAAGAACAAAAAAATAATATTAGAAAGTATAATGGAGACAAAAGTTATTCTGTTGACATTGCAATTGACTGAAATAATGTGATTATTCAGAACACATTTTCTCTTTTGTGTAATCATTTGTTGGGTTTTTTTTTTGGTTTTTTTTTTCGTTCAATTTCTTTGAGTTTCAATCTCGATGTTCGTCGTCTCAATGAAACTGCCATTGGCCTAAATATAGAATTGACAGCCGACGATGACATCATTGCAGTCTATTACAGTCGACAGTCAATATCACGTGTGTTTCTAATTTCCTCTTTGAAAATCTTTTGCGTTGTAAGTATGCAAGTGGGTGTATCTTACCTGCCTTGGTGTAGTAGAGAGCTGATGTTACCCGCGCAAAATAGCCGAATTAGTCACCGTCCTTACAACGCCCACTTCTAGGCAAGAGACTAGCTAGTCCGATACTAGAAAGCATTCATGAAATCCGATTTTTTAGGCACTTGCTTCGCTTGAGCTTAAGACTAGCTAGTCATTTACTAGATTTGTAAATTACTAAATTTAGTCCTCGTTCATTAATACGGGTCCAGGACCTTCCGGTCGAAGATTGAGAAATATTTCTGTGCCATCGATCTATTTTTTAGTAATGTTTATTTATGCTTTCATTGTTTTTTTTTTTTTTTGTTTTTTTTTAATGCTGTTGGCTGAAACGTTCCGTGTTTGGTATTTCATTAAAAAAATTGAAGCTGTTTATTCATGTTTATTTATTACTTTATAGAGCAGTATAATTAGGTGCCCCAAACGTAAACAAAGGTCTAGAAGCACATGGCAAACCACATGTTCCTGTCTTGACAGCTCAAGTTCCAATGTAAATTATAGAAAAAAATAACCTTTAAAATTTAGCTGCTAGGTGGCAAAAGAAGCACATATTCATAAATACTCGATCATGCATCAAATAATGTCTAGATATGGATATATTATGGAACAAAAGGTAAAATTTATCAAAAGTTACAGTCTATCTATTTTTAGAACAGAGCAAATTATTGCGCTGGTGTGAACAAAACGAGAATTATTCGGAGCCTGATTTTCAGAATAATTTAGTCTTATATTATTATTTCTGCAACTGTTAGATTTTATGTAAACATATTTTCAAAACTGAAAGTGTATTGCCTACAACTCAAACTACAAAATTGGGAGACCTATATTGTGCGTAAATTTTTCCGGTCCCTGACGAAAATCACTAGCAACTTGTTATTGTTTACGTTTGGGGCACCTAATTATACTGCTCTATAGATTGTAGTTAAAAGCACCAAAGAAAAAGCAAGACACAATGAACTAGTTCAAACAGGGAACAGGAGACATTTCTGGTTTTATGACAGTGAAATCCGCTAGCCATTTAAATAATATAAGCAAAATAGGGAAGAAACCCTATACTTTTGATTCATTAATCCTTGGGAGTGTGTATGCAACCAGTCATTCGGAGAACTACAAATGAATAGGTTATATAAAGGTGGCATAACTATTTCAGTAGCAGGACGTATAGGGAATGAGATTAGCGGAAGAGTAGCGTGCCGCGAGAATGAGAGACGCATGCGCACAACCAAAATGACGTTCTCTCTCTAATAACTTTTCCGTCGGTGACGTCACAGACTATGGGTGACGTCCAATCAAGGGACACTACTCTTCCGCTAATCTCATTCCCTATAGGCAGATTCTTATGATTACGGGACGTAAAAACAGCGAGGATGGATGATCTTCATTGACGTCCAGCATATAATTTAGACTATAAAATAAGATGCCACCATTCTTACACCAGAAAATCAATTATATGAGGCATGAATCCAGTCCTCCGAAGGAGTGGTTTTACACTTCCAATGAAATAGGAACCTACTTTTTGACATCACACTTTTCTTCCCTATTAGAAAAGACACGTCCCCTTCGTGTCCCTTATGTCAACATCTCAATGAAACAGTAACACACCACTTGATTGTGCGGCTATGTGGTCTTGTGGTATTACACTCGCTTTCGGATCGGAAGGTCCTGGGTTCGAGCCTCGCGCTCGGCGCATAGTTGAGTCCTTGGAAAAGGCTCTTTACTCACATTCTCTCACCGTGCTCAAGTGTAAAATGAGTACCAGGCCGTTAACAGTGTTGTCTTTGTCCGGAAAATTGTAATATCGCCTAACAGGCGTCATTTCACGTTCTATATTATTAAATGTTGCAGTTGACCGGGGACCCCTTGTGAAGCGCTTTGAGCACATTTATTAGTGGATATCGCGCTATATAAAAAGCTCATTTGTTTTTGATTGACTGTCGCCCTCCTGAAGACCTGAGATGCACATTCCTCCCACCAAATCCAAGCATCAGTAACACACTGTGTAAACTCACCTGGAACAACTACAAAAGACATCTACGTCATGCACAACACAAAAAGGGCTAGAGCGAAGTTGGTTTCTGGTTCTGATAAGTAGATAATGGCAGTGAATAGAAATTATAATTATAGATGTATGGTTTAAACTACAATCGAAGTTGTAAATGAGAGAAAAAGAACGTTGTGTGTGTTTGTGTGTGTGTGTGTGTGTGTGTGTGTGTGTGTGTGCGCGCGTGAAGGAGTGAGCGAGTGAGTGAAACAAACACACACACACACACACACACACACACACAGAGAGAGAGAGAGAGAGAGAGAGAGAGAGAGAGAGAGAGAGAGAGAGAGAGAGAGAGAGAGAGAGAGAGAGAGAGAGAGAGAGAGAGAGAGAGAGAGAGAGAAGAGAGAGAGAGAGAGAGAGAGAGTTTGGAAGGTATAAGAGATTTTTGTTGTTTTGTTGATTTACTTCTGTCATCGTGGCTATGAATTTCCGTTTTATTATAATTTTGCGCAATTATTTTTTGAAATCCATTAGTCTATGGCAATAAACTCAATGTAAATTTCCAAAAGTGGATAAACTACAATTATTAAATAGACATGTTTGAAATTAAAACGATTCGCCTGTTCTATTTGTAGAAGGAAAGCGCAGACTCTCGATATCAGTCAAGGGGAGCAATCGCAAAAATTCGAAACATTGGACATCTGTTGTTATTTCCCTTGTCCTCTTCGCAATATTATATTTTGACTCCAGTTTTCTAACTTCACATTTAATTTTAATTTCATAAATCTTGTTCATCCCAATAAAATATCGTTTTAAAATCATTATCATAAATATCATTGATATTTCTAAATACATTTTCTGTGTTTATTTAATCCCAGTGTGCATCAATTTTTTTTTTTTTTTTAAATTTGAAACTGTTATATTCATGTTTATTTATTACTTTTTAGATTGTAGTTAAAAGCACCCAAGAAAGAGCAAGCAGACCCAACGACCTGGTTCAAACAGGGAACATGAGATGTTTCTGGTATTATGACAGTGGAATCCACCAACCATTTAAAATTTAAGCAAAAAAAGATTTCAAAATTAAATATAATAATAATAAATAATAATAATAATAAATAATAATAATAATAATAATAATAATAATAATAATAATAATAATAATAATAATAATATAATAATAATAATAATAATAATAATAACAATAATAATAATAACAACAACAACAACAATAATAATAATAATAATAATAATAATAATAATAATAATAATAATAATCATCATAATAATAATAATAATAATAATAATAATAATAATAATAATAATAATAATAATAATAATAATAATAATAATAATAATAATAATAATAATAAACCGGTGAAAATGGAGAGGATTAAGATGGAAACAGTAGGTACAATCAACGGATGTTTCGAGTGTAAACCCTTCGTAAGTAGAGTTGAAAATAAATAAAACAAAAGGTAGTGAGGATTGTAGCCTATGTACTAAGACCACACTAAGGAGTACACACGCTACAATTCTAAATACATTTCGTTTTATTTTTAAATTTGTTTTCACGTTTCCTTTCTTTATTGTTTTCTTGACGAAGGGCTACACCCGAAACGTCAATTAGGTGTATAGTTTCCAACCTGACGCCTTTCCATTTTCACCTTTTCTCCAAATCAGAACCTTAAGAATATAAAGATTTATTTCTACTTTTATGTTCATTTCAGTATTAAAAAATAAATACGTAAGCAATCTATGCAAATAAAATACTTTTCAGACATTATGTGTATCAATTAGGAGACACAGAACCTTATTACGTGCGCATAGCAAATTTCATTGTGGCTGCATACGCATTATTACGTACGTCTAAACAGTGCCTCAGAAATATCTACTTCATTTACTTTCAGGTGCGAGACCTTGTAGATATTTTAAAAAGCCACTCAAATACAAACAACTTGGAAAAAACAGCAGACGTCAAAACTTGTTATAATAATATTATGTCATGTGACTGGTCATGTGACTTGTTGACTACTTTGGCCTTCTTTGTGGGAGCGGACTGCGTTGCATATTTTCCTCTAGTTTATAGAGTGTAATGGCACAACTTAGGTATGCAACAGTTATTTTAGTTCATTTTTGAGGATATCATATCTTCCTGCATTCACAATTTGGCATTGCTCAGATTATATGAACAAAAACGATCCTTTTGTTTGGTCTTGTCATTGCCAATGGCCTGTTGCCCATTGTTTACACCGGAAATAGTGATTCACCGCAGCTCACAAGATGAAACATTTGCAAAAAAAAAAAAAGTAAAAAAAACAAAAAATAGAGAGAGAGAGAGAGAGAAAGAATCAATATCTGAAGTGTAACGATTGATCCATGTCCATACTGTTGTTAGATTAAGTGGCTTTAAATGGTTTTTGACGGATACGCCAGATGTTACTATTTTGAATGGGATACCTTATCGGCAAGTTATTGAATTGGAGTGAGAGTAGTATGAGACGTGGTCTTGTCCTTGTCCAGGCCAATGTGTTACGTGTATTGTGGTCTACTATGATTGATGATGATGCTATATTATTCACTATTACAATATCGATCATAAAAAATCACGCAAAACATTTGTAATTCTGACCCCAATCATGTGGTTGCTGTTATATTCACATTTCCACATAAACCGCAATAAACTCTTTTACTTTTGCTTTACAAATGTCAATAATAATACATTTTCAGTAAAATTACACTTGTTCACCTAAACCACAATAAACTCTTTTACTTTTGCTTTATCACAAATGTCAATAATACATTTCAGTAAAATGCTTACTTGTTCAGCGTAAAAAAGACATCGCACAGAGTAGCAAGAGCTAGAGTAGCAATACAGTACACGACACATTGAATTATTGTAAATTACGTCAAAAACCCACGAAGATACCCAGCCATCTCCCTGGTTAGAGAGAAAAAAATAAAGAAAGAAAGCTAAAGACAAAAGTCATAAGCGATCAATATTCCTATTTCAATAGTTCAATAGACCAAATTCCATTGTACATTAGGAATTTCGTTCCCCCCCCCCCTAATGACTTGGTTAAGTATATGATAAGAATAGAGGAACAATAAGGCTGTCATTGTCATTGATTTATCAGTGTGTAATGTATATATAGATCCTTTTGCATGGCTCATACCATTTAATCAAAACAATAAGACATCAAATGCAAATAGAACCTGTCATGGGGGTAAATTTAGACCACTCTCAAAATGGTTTGATTCAGAGTTATCATCACAAATTATCGCAGTTGACAAAAACAACGCTTTATATTCGCAAGAGGATAATAAGCATTGTTTTCCAACTTGAATATATTACTGTTAGGTGCATTCTGTCGACTTGCAGATCTACAGAATGCGTAATACTTGATTGATTATTGCGAGTTCTGTGGATTCACAAAAAGCGCTGAGATCCATCAAATATTATGAATTCTGCAGATGGCTTCTACAAACTACTTCTTCTACCACCACCAACACTACCACTACTACCACTATTACTACTTGATTGGATCCACAGAACGCACCTAACATATTGAACGGACAACTATGCTTGTTTAAACAATAACTTTGAAGTATATTGAGATATACAGTACTCGCCAGATTTTTGCTCTGCAATGCAGCAAGCTAGAGCTGGCAAATTTTATCTATATAATTATAATAAGTCATTGCCTCTCATGAGCATCAGATTTTGGCACACTCGAATTCTAGCACACTGTTTGGCTTCTACTGAGAGCATGCTAGAATCCAGCGAATACTGTATGTATGACAAGTTGTAACGTACATCATCAGTCATAATATTTTTCTCAACAGCATATTTATAAACAGAGAGGATAAGCACTAGCTCAGAATGGCTAGTAAGTTGAAGATATCCGGTGTGAGCAAGGAAGACATCCTTAGCACACTTGACAACTATCAGTCAGCAGACCCAGGGCTAGAAAACAAAGGTATGTGAGTCGAGATGATGTTTGTTGATCTGCGTCACCTTTTTATTTGATGTTCTCTTCTTCTATCTCAGTGCACTATCACCAATGTTGATAGGTGAGGATTCATCACTGTTTACAGGTTAATGGGGGGGGGGGGGGGGTTGAGGTGGCTGAATGGTTAAGGTATTGCACTGTGACATGGAAAGTCTGGGGTTTGAGTACTGCTACGGGTGCTTAGATTATTTACCTCCAATGGTTAAGGTATTTCACTGTGACATGGAAAGTCTGGGGTTTGAGTCCTGCTACGGGTGCTTAGATTAACCCCCAATTTGCTCTCTTTGGAGAACATTGGATGATTTCTTTTGACATCAGACATTTGTTTGCATGGAAGAGCGTCATTTTCTAATTAGAAGTTTACTTGCCAAGTGGTTAAGGCATTGCACTGTGACCTGGAAAGTCTGGGGGTTTCAGCCTGCTACAGGTGCTTACATTTATTTTGCCTCGGTCAAGATTATTAACTTAACCCCCAATTTGCTGACTTTGGGCAACACGAGTGATTCCTGTTGACAACAGACGTTTGTTTGGTGGATTATCTGTATTCCTTCATGGAATGCCTCGGCAATCACATCTCACTGTGACAACATGAGTGATTCCTGTTGACATCAGACGTTTGTTTGATGGATTATCTATATTCCTTCAAGGAATGCCGAGGTAACGGGATCTAATGATGCTAAGCGGAACAGTGTACTTTTTTTTTCTTGAAGAGGTTTAAACTGCTATGTCTGGGTGGGGTTCCTGACTTTCCATAGTGGACAGAGGGGGGGGGGGGGGGCACTTACTGTGTCTGGGTGGGATTTCTGATCTCCCATAGTGGATAAGGAGGCACCTACTGTATCTTCTATCCCCCAATATCTGTTTTCCAACATGCTTTCTGTCTTTGTCTTGGAAGTAGATTACTTGGTTTTGTCCTGGCCCTGGGAGGGAAACGGTTAAATGTATAGTTAAAAGTTATGGGAGATGATTTTTTTTTTTGTCTTATAAATCATCTCTCTGTTATGCATTGTATTATTTTGTTTTACATATATATGATTTGTAAACAGTTGAGTGTGTTCCTCTTAGTGATGAGACATTAAGGTGATCTCAAACTAAGTACAGTAATAGTGTGCTCTTAGAATCTAAATCTGTTCCATGTTTGAACAAATTCCCTTTGTCTTACTTTTTCTTGGGTTCTTTAATTATAATTCTAGAACATTTTACTCTCCCATTCTCTTCCTTTTGACTGGTGCTGATATGACCGAAATGTTTTGCAAGCACCGTAAAACCCTTTAAAACAAAACAAAAAAAAACAACACACACACACATAAAAAACTGCGCTGTTCAGACTTCATTTTTTTCATAGTGACATTTTTTGAGTGAAATACTTGTATAGAGGGTTTAGATTTTGCAACTCTTCATGGAGAAAGTTCATGTCCTGTTTGTGACTTTGTGAATTGATATTTTATTCTCTCCTTGGCGCATAGCTGAGTCCTTGAAAAGTCTCTTTACTCACATTCTGTCACCATACTCAGGCATGAAATGGGTACCTGGACATTAACATCAATGTCTATTTCAGAAAGAAATGTGATATCGCCTAGCAGGTTTTATGTCTCGTCCTATGTGTTAAGTGTTGCTGTTGGCTGGGGAATTCTTGTAAAGCGCTTTCAGCATGTTTAGTGGATATTTAGCTCAAGTTAAAAAGTTTTTTTAATGAACGCACAGAGAGAGAGAGAAAGAGAGAGAGAGAGAGAGAGAGAGGAGAGAGAGAGAGAGGAGAGGAGGAGAGAGAGAGAGAGAGAGAGGAGGAGAGAGAGAGAGAGAGTGTGTGTGTGTGTGTGTGTGTGTGTTGATTTTTTTTGTTTGTTTAAAAATAAATTTAAACAGCTGTAATTTGTAACTAAACAGCAATTGCCTCTTGGGACAAGACACTATTATTGTCATTATTATCATTCCTTATCATAATAACTTATATCAGTACATATAACGTCTGATTAGGCTATGTAGTCTAGTGGTATGACGCTCGCTTTGGGATTGGAAGGTCCTGGGTTCGAGCCTCGCTCGGCGCATAGTTGAGTCCTTGAAAAAGGCTCTTTACTCACACTCTCTCACCGTACTTGGGTGTAAAATGAGTACCTGGCCGTTAACAGTGTTGTCTCTTTCAGAAAAAAAAATTGTAATATTGCTTAACAGGTGGCATGTCTCGTTCTACATGTTACATGTTGCTGTTGGTCAGGAACCCTTTGTAAAACGCTTTGAGTACGTTTAGTGGATATTGCACTATATACAAAAAAAAAAAAAGCTCAACATTTTGCTGTCCTCATTCAGAAAACGATAGCGTCAACCCCAATGGGATCAACTGCTTCAAGCCTGATCAAGACGGTCACAGTGGTAGCTGGGATTTCCTGGACGTTCAGGAGGGAGCATCTTCCCCGCCTCCGGCCAGTCTGTCTCACTCATATAGGTTGGTATTTAGTCATGAACTTAAATGAGTAGAACACCTTAATAGTGGGCAGGGAGGTACATGCTGTGTCTTCTATCCCCCATACCCGTTTTCCAATTGTATCCTGTCATTGTCTTGGAATGAGATTACTTAGTTTTGTCCTGATCCTTGCCGGAGTTCCTTGGCTGGGAGGGAAACAGTCGAATGTATAGTTGTAGTTTTGGGAGAGGATATTGTTTTCCTTGTAAATCATCTCTCTTTTATGCATTGTATTATGTTTAGTCTAAATATTATATTATGTGATTGGTAAACATTTGAGTGTATTCCTCTTAGTTGGGACCTGTGCTTGTGTCTGGGTGAGACTTTTAGGTGATCTCAAACTAATTATTTGACGGTGTGCTCTTGGAATCTACATCTATTCCTTATTTGAACCAATTCCCTTTGTCTTACCTTTTCTTTTGTGCTTTAATTGTAATTTTAGAACTTTTTACTATCCCATTTTCTTCCTTTTTACTGGCGCTGATATGACTTTGATGTGTTGCAAGCGCCGTAAAACCCTTAAAAACAAAAACAGAACACCTTAAATAAAAAAAAAAAAAGAACAAAACACAAGGTTGTCAATTTTCCATATATTTTCCAATCATCTGCTAAACAGTAAACAGTAAGTAGTACATAATGTCTTTTTAACTGGAGTTCTTCTTCTTCTTCTTCTTCGTTCCCGTCACGTCACATGGTCAGTCCGGTCTGGTGAATGAAGCCCACAGTGGTCCTGAGGTCGTCCTCACTGCCGTACAGCTTCTTTGAGTATGGGGTTGGGTCAGGCCAGAAGTTCCTTCTCAACTGGTTGTACTTTGGACATTCCATTAGGACATGATGTCCATTTTCATTTTCAAGTCCGCAGTCACATTGTCCAGAGGCATCTGCTCTGGACATCCTCCACATATGTTCCTTTAACTGGTTGTGTCCAGTTCTCAGTCTGAAGATGATGACCTGTTCCTTTCTGTCGAGCACCTTGATTGGGTCATTCATGTTGTATTCTGGGTGCTTCTCTCTCCATCTCTGAGACTGGATAAATTTGGCCATTTTGTTAATTTCTCCTGTTGAGTACATTGGGGAGGGTTGCTGCATGCGACTGCCTGCCTTTGCCAGTTGGTCAGCGATCTGATTTCCAAGTATCCCACAGTGTCCTGGAATCCACTGCAGTACCATGTTGGTAAACTTGCTTAGCTTCATGAGGTCTTCCACCAAGGCGTCTATATCATCCGCAAAGGACATCATTATATCCTCCAGAATTTTCTTAGCATCTGTTAAAATCACTATGTGTCTTGGTTTTTCATTTTCTGAGAGGATTTGCTTAACAGCTTCATGGATTGCATCTGCCTCTGACTTGTAGATTGAAGTGCGAGTACCAGTCGGTTTGCTGATCTCCTTTTGTTGACCATTTGTGTACTCGATGTGCACTCCCAGGCCCCCGCATGTGTGTTCTTTATTGCATGAACCATCTGTATAGATTCTTGTCCATTTTTTTTCAGGGTAGTTTTGATCTATGCACTTCTGTACAGACTTCTTGATTTCTTCGCCGTGTTTTGTTTTGTTGAAATGTCACCAACGGAAGTCTTGATTTTCAAGTGATTTTGCCTTTTCCAAATTGGTACTCTGATATTTGCTTTGCATTTTTGGGTCATTATTCCGTCAAGTTCGTGATCTTTTTCAATTTGCTGGGCTCTTTCAATAAAGTGGGATCTTTTCAGCCGCCTAGTTTTCTTTTGTTGCGCTCTAGCGTGAAGAGGCTGATCTGTCATTGTTTTCACGTCTGTGTATTGTTTCAAAATTTTTGATTCCCTTCTTTCTGATAGAGATGTAAGTCCTGTTATGGTTTCCATTGCATGAATCGGTGTCGATTTCATTCCTCCACTTATTATCCTCATGTTGCCTTTTTGCACTTTGTCCAGTTTTTCCATTTGAGTTTTGGAGCAGTTTCCCCATGCAGATATCCCGTATTCTAGCGCTGGTCTCACATATCCTGTGTAAGTTTGTTTCAGTATATCAGAGCTAGCTCCCAAGTTGTTCCAGCTAGTTTTTTCAAGAGTTGTGTTCGCTTTACCCCAACTTTCTGACTGTTGCTGATTTGATTTTTCCATGTTAGTCTTGGGTCAAAATGGACTCCTAGGTATTTTGGTGCGTCGTCTTTTTCCAATTCATGGTCTTCAATACGTAGCTTTGCTTTTTCCTCTTTTGGGGAGAGGCTAAATATTGTGAACTTTGTCTTCACTGCATTTATTTTCATCACCCAGTTGTCAGTCCATTCTTTGATATTATCCAGTGTGATTTGCATCCTGTGTTGTGCCTTGATTAAGTTTTGGTCAGAGCTAATCAGAGCTAGGTCATCTGCGTACATCGACATTTTCACTCCTCGACATAGTGTTTCTCTTATATCATTTACATAGAGAAGAAATAGTGTAGGTGATAGTACTCCACCTTGTGGGACTCCATGTTTTAGTTTTGCTTCTCTACTTTTGTGACCTTGTGTTGTTACTCTTGCCTTTCTTGTTTTTAGGTAGTTTTGTATCCAGTTGAGCATGTTATGGGATACTTTTGATTTTTGTAGTTTATATACCAGACCTTTTTTCCACACTTTGTCGAATGCTTTTTCAAAGTCCACCCATACCACAATTTTTTTCTTTCCATCCTGAAACGAGTCTTCTATTTCTTGGGATATGTAGGTTACTTGATTTTCAGTACTCCTGTGTCTTCTGAAACCAGCTTGTTCATTTATAAGCACATTATAGTTTTCAAGATACCACATCAGTCTGGAGTTGATCATTCTTTCTATCAGCTTGCACATGCAGCTTGTAAGACTTATAGGTCGGTAATTTGCGGCTTCATTAGCTTGTTTTCCTTCTTTCTTAATTGGGACAATAAAAGCCTTTTTCCATATATCTGGTATTTTACCAGTTTTCCAAGTGCTGTTGTAGAGTTGTAATAGCTTCTTTTTCGCTGTCTTTCCAAGATGGATAAGCATCTCATTTGTTACTTCGTCTGGGCCTGGCGATTTCTTTGTTTTTAACACTTTGAGAGAGCTTTCTAGTTCTTCCATAGTTAGCTTCTTTGTCATTACTTCATCTATGGCTTCCTTGAGTTCCTTTTTTTGTTTTCTGCATTCTTTTCTAACCCTTTCCTTCAGTTCTTTTTCTATTGTGTTGTCACTAATTTTTTTGAACTGCTCCATGAATAGGTCTGCAGCTTGTTGTGGACTGACAAGTTCTCCTTCTTTTTCCAAAGCGGGAGGGGCGTAGTGATTCGGTTCTCTATTTAGGGCTTTTGTAAGTTTCCAAAGTTTATTTCCATCTTTTTCGAAGTTAAGGCTATGCGTTTTTTCTTTCCATGCCATTTTGGATGTCGTTGCCATTTCTTTTTTAAAGGTAGCTTCTGCCTCTTTATATGCTGCAATATTGTCATCACAGGGGTCTGCTTCAGCCTTTTCTCTTGTTTCCGATACTTCATTACTTAACTGATTAAGATCGTCTGTCCAGAGTGGTATATAATTTTTTCTTGCTCCCCTTGGGATACTTTCTTTTGCTGCTTTTAGGATGGCCTTTGTCAGTTCTTTTGCACTTTTGTTGACATTCTTGGTTTTACAGTTTATGTTTTTGCAGTGGCTGTCTGTAAGTTGTTCAAAGCTTTCCCATTTTGCTCTTTTGTAGTTCCATCTTGGGATAGTTTGTGTTTTGTTTTCATTTTGATGATAGAGGTTTGTGATGATTGGCCTATGGTCGCTACCACCCAGTTGGGGCTGTACTGTTCTATTTATCGTCTTTGCTATATCATCTGTGGCAAACGTAAGATCTGGGGTAGATGTGGTTTTCCACACTCTTGAGAAATATGTGTCCTCATCTTCGTCATCATACAATAGTTGAAGTTTTGTTTCAATTTGCCAGTTTTCTACTGTTTCACCACGTTTGTCCATATCTCCATATCCCCAGCTTTGAGAGTGACTGTTAAAGTCCCCTAGTACCAGACATCTTTCTTCCTGGATTTTTATCTTGTCTAAATGAAGCTCTTTGTTTGGTGGGCAATAGCAGTTAAAAATCAGGAGTTCTTTCTTTCTGATACATACTTTAATTTGCTGTATTTCTGATTGCTCTTGTGTATCAATTTTTATGCCTGCGGTGGGGTAGTCGTTTTTTACTAATGTCATCACGCCTCCTTTGTGATCCTTTCTATCATGCCTTATTACCTGGTACCCTCGGATGGCAAATCTCATGTTGTCCGTGAGGTGAGTTTCTTGAATGCAGGCAATTTTGATGTCCTGCTCTTTGAGTCTCTTTTCAAGGGCTATTTTCTTCTTCGCAACGCCCTCAGCATTCCATTGGAGGATTTTAATTGTGTTTGGTGTTCCAGTCGCATGTAACCTTGATCCTCCTCCCTGGTTCCGCAAGATGAAGTCAAGGTACCACCAGATCGCTTGGGTGGGCCATTGAGGCCCGGCACTAGGCCCGTCCGGCGGGATTCCACGGGCTTCGCACCACATCGGATTTGATTATTGTGACGTGTCATATTGGGATTTAAGCATGCAGTGGCAGTTTCAGTTTCCTGAGATATTTGCGCCTTCCGGCCCCGCTGCTCTGTCTTCGGCGTGCTGTTTTTCAGGATTTGCTTCCTTAGCCTTTGACCATCCAAGGTCTGTCCACAAGGCAGTGGCGGTTTTGCTTCAGAGTGTCCTTCTCCTAGATCGATTGCGGTCCCCTGTTAACGAACTCGATCTGTCCGGGTTTTTGTTCGGAGTGTCCTTCTCTTAGATGGATTGCGGTCCCCCGTTTACGAACTCCATCTGTCCGGGTTTTTGCTCAGAGTGTCCTTCTCTTAGATGGCTGTCGGTCCCCCGATGACGAGCTCCATCTACCCGTGGTCAGATGGTCTAAGTTGGGAATCCGGGAGGATGTCCTGTAGAGAGTCAGTCCCTTTTCACCCCTCCCCCACGTCGTGGACAACACCCACACCCAAGGGTGTGGACTAGGGGAAGCTGAACTCGACGGTTGATTTCCTCCCTTCTTCCTTCCTTGTTGACGATGCTGACCGTTGTAGATCATTCTTGGTCTGGCCTCTCACTTACGATCATCGAGACACGCAAGCCCTCCGACCGCGACAAGGTCATATGATCCATCGGAGAGAACTGGAGTTCAACACTCAGAAGAAAGGGGTTGGTTGGTCTCTATGTTAGTGTAAAAGTTCAGTAAATTCTTACCTCCTGAATTGGAAACCCTAACAATACCAAATAGATAACATTTCGGGCTGCGTAAATTACTTGTGGACAGCCTTGCCAACTATTTCCCTGCTGTCCGTCTGGTTTTTAAATGATTATATTATTAATGTCTTTGTAGTATTTGTTATTGGTTTCAGAAGGGTTTTGAGCCCAGAACGTTCCATGTTTGTTAGTTTGTGTTCTTTTTTTCGAAGCTGATATAATCATTTATGTTCCTTTCTTTTTTACAGTCCACAGCTTAGCATCGGATTGGTATTTCAAATTTATGAAATTAGAAATAATCTCAGAGGAGTCACATCGTGAGAGGAGTCTTTTATGTCTCCTTGGTGGGCAGGAGGTCACTTGCTCATACCTGCCGAATCTTAAGAATTTTTCGTAATTTTACGAATTTTTGGAAAAATTTCATGGCCAAATACGAAATTTTTGGGAAAATTACGAATTTTAAATTCTTAGTAATACTTAATAATAATATAATAATAATAATAATAATAATAATAATAATAATAATAATAATAATAATAATAATAATAATAATAATAATAATGATATAATAATGATAATAATAATAATAATAATAATGATAATAATAATAATAATAATAATAATAATAATAATAATAATAATAATAATAATAATAATAATAATAATAACAATAATAATAACAATAATAATAATAATAATAATAATAATAATAATAATAATAATAATAATAATAATAATAATAATAATAGAAGTAATAATAATAATGATAATAATAATAATAATAATAATAATAATAATAATAATTAATAATAATAATAATAATAATAATAATAAATAATAATAATAATAATAATAATAATAATAAGAAGAAGAAGAAAGAAGAAGAAGAAAAAACAACAACTTCTACCACTACTACTACTACTACTACTACTACTACTACTACTACTACTACTACTATAATAATAATAATAATAATAATAATAATAATAATAATAATAATAATAATAATAATAATAATAATAATAATAATAATAATAATAATGTGGTTGTTCCTACACAATATCAGAAATTACGAATTTCCTTGTCAAATTACTAAAGCATTTACATAAAAATGACTAAATTTGAAGTTTTCAATTTGGCAGGTCTGCTTGCTGTGTCTTTTATCCTTCTATTTCTGTTTTCTGAGTTGCTTTCTGTGGGATTAATTGGTTTTGTCCTGGCTCTTACCTGAGTTTTTGGCTGAGAGGGAAACAGTCAAATTTATTGAGTTGGTTTTAGGAGGTGATAATTTTTTCCTTGTAAATCATCTCTCTGTTATGAACTGATAGTTACAATTTTGTTTTTAACAAATCTTGTAAACAGTTGAGTGTGTTCATCTTCGTGGGATCCTGTGCTGGTGTTTGGATGAGACTTTTAGGTGATTTCAAACTAAGTACAGTGATGGTATGCTCTTGAAATCTACATCTGTTCCCTATTTGAACCATTTCCTTTGTCTTACTTTTTTCTTGAATGCTTTGATTGTAGTTCTAGAATTATTTTATCATCCCATTTTCTTCCTTTTTACTGGCTCGGATATGACCTAAATGTGTGGGGACATGTGCTTGTGTCAGGATAAGACTTTTAGGCGATCTCAAAAAGTACACTAATAGTGTGCTCTTGGAATCTACATCTGTTCCCTATTTATTTTTATTCCCCTTTGTCTTCCCTTTTCTTGGGTACTTAAATTGTAATTCTAGAACTTTTTACTATCCCATTTCCTTCCTTTTTACTTGTGCTGGTATGACCTAAATATGTTGCAAGTGCCGTAAAACTCTTAAAAACAAAAACAAATAAACAAAATGAAAAAAAAAAATTATATACTCAATTTACTACCAGAATATTGGTATGTGCCTTGTTTTTCTCAACCACCATTAATTTGTAAGAAAATTAAAAACAGTAGCTTTTTATAACAGGCCTATGATTTGTCTCAGAAAATAAATGTAAATAATGATTGATATTATTCTGTATTCAAAGTGGTATTCGATTTCAACATTTTGGAGCTTTTTTTTTTTGTAATGCTTATTTACTTAGGCCCTTCACTCCGGCTGGAGCAGAGGCCATCGACGAATCCCCTCCATCTTGTCCAAATTTGTGCCACCTTCTCAGCTTCTCTCCATGTTAAACCTTCAGTTTTTAGATCCTCCATCTATGCCCTCCTCCTCCCATAGTGGGCAGGGAGGTACATACTACGTCTTCTATCCCCTTATATCAGTTTTCCAACATGCTTTCTGTCTTTGTCTTGGAATGAGATTACTTGGTTTTGTCTTGGCCCAGGCCAGAGTCCTTGTAAATCATCTCTCTGTTATGAATTATTATATTTTTAAAAAATGTATAATGTAAGTATTTGAGTGTATTCCTCTTTTTTGGATTTTGTGTTTGTGTCCGGATGAGACCTATAGGTGATCTCAAACTAAGTACATTGGTGGTATGCTCTTGGAATCTACATCTGATCCCTATTTGTTCCCAGTTCCCCTTTGTCTTACTTTCTCTTGGCTGCTTTAATTGTAATTCTATAACTTTTTACTATCCCATTTTCTTCCTTTTTACTGGTGCTGATATAACCTAAATGTGTTGCAAGCGCCGTAAAACCCTTAAAAACAAAACAAAACAAACATATGCCCTCCTCCATCTTCCTAGGCCGCCCTCTTTTCCTTGTCCTTGCAGGTTCCATGTAAGAGCCTGGTAATATTTGTTGCAGGCCTTCTCAGTGTGTGGCCAAGCCATTTCCATCTCCTCCTCTTTAATTTCTACCTCTATTTCTTCTCGGCCTGTCATTTCCCATAGGTCTGTATTCTAACTTTGTCATGCCATTCTATTTGTAGTATTCTTTTTTATATTGCAATCTACACCTAATGTGCTCAAAACACTTCAGACTCCCTTTGCATGGTGTCACAAGCCAACAGCGATCTTTTAACATTCAGGACGAGACGTGATTCCTGTAAGGCATAATCACAATATTTTTTTTTCAACAAAGCATGGCCAGTTCCAGTGGAATCTGCACAATGTCAACACTCTTAAAGACAGTCTGCACAATGTCAACACTCTTAAAGACAATCTGCACAATGTCAACACTCTTAAAGACAATCTGCACAATGTCAACACTCTTAAAGACAACTTTTGCTTAAAGTCAACACCTCTTTCGGTCCCAAATTCTCTGTTCATGACCTCAGTGTGTTCCATTGATACTGGATAAAGTCAACCTGGGTTAAAGTCCAAAATTCTTTCTGGGTCGGCAGTGTGTGGTCTTATGGTATTACACTCGCTTTCGGATCGGAAGGACCTGAGTTTGAGCCTCACTTGGCGCATAGTTGAATCTTTGGAAAATGCTCTTTACTCATATTCTCTCTCAATACTTGGTGTGTAAATTGAGTACCTGGCTGTTTCTGTCTTAAAAAACGTTGTAATATCGCCTAACAGGCATCACGTCTCGTTTCTTGTTGCTGTTGGTCCGGGACCCTTTGTAAAGCGCTTTGAGCATGTTTAACGGACATTGCTCTATATAAAAGCTCAAGTTTTTTTGTTTTTTTTTTTAACATCAACTTCTCCTTAAAGTCAACACCTGTTTAGGTCTCAAATTTTCAGTTCTTTCTAAGTGTGTTCCATTGGTAATGGTTAGAGTTAACCTTGCTTAAAATCAACAACCAACCATTGGTGCCAGTTTTCCGGTTCATGCCGGAATTCCGGTTTCGCGATATCTCAAAGTCAAATACCTCCGGTTTCAATGTTTTTAGTAAAATAACTTAAAAGCATCAGTAAAAATTCGAAAACGTGATTCAGCCACCTTTTCTGTGTATGGAGGTAGATTCGTGAAACCGGAACTCTCTTTGCTATGTAATCATTTAATAATGGTATAAAAACGGTGATGAAATAAGAGTAAGTTTAGACTGCATTTTCAGTAAGAACATTTTCAGGTTTGGCAAAGTGTTGAGATTTTAGTTTCAGGTTTCAGCACTTCTTCCTGCTGGCACCATGATGGATAGAGTACACCTGCCTATTATCACGGACCGTCCGTAATTGTTAAGGAAGTGTAAGGACAATTACGGACTTAAGGAAATAGAAGAAATATAAATAATACAAATGGTTGTAACGTTAAATTAAATTAATTTTTTTTTTTTTCATTATTTCAATAAACAATCTCAATGCTAGGGAAAGACAACGGTGTGATAGCTTTTTGTAAGGAAAAGAACCCCAATATTATTTTATTAGGCTGTCCTCTATATAACATGGTAAGATTATTTTAGATATATAAAAGGGTGAATTTATCATTATTTTTGTTTGCTTTAGTATTACTGAAATTTGACCATTAATTACTGATGAATTTTGTATTTCTCACTGAATTTGAAATTTTTAAGTTGGCAGGTATGATAGAGTGAACCTTGCTTAAAATCAACAACCAATCTTTCTGGTCCAGCAGTGTTGGCTTTATCTGGATTTCAATGGGGTTTTTTGGGTTTTGTTTTTAAAAGTGATTTTTATTTCTCATTTGCAGCTTGGAATGGGATGTGCTGTTTGCCAAACAGACAGAATGATGCTTTAAATTGAAAGAGAAGGCCATGGCTGGAGATCTTCGCAGTAGTCGGTTCAGAAGTGTTGTCTGGAAGGTTTGTACCTACATGAAAACAACCTAGTCTTTGACCTTTGGGTGTTTAAGCTGGGTGGGGTCTTCTGACCTCCCATTGTGGGAAAGAGGTCACCTGCTGCATATTCTGTTCCCCATATCTGTTTTCCCTCCCCATGTTGCTCTCTGTATTTGTTCGTGATTGAGATTGCTTGGTTATGTCCTGGTCCTGGTGGGAATCCTTAGCTGGAATGGAGACAGTCAACTGAGTAGTATCTTTGTTTTTGAGAGATGATATTTTCTTTCCCTTGTAAATTATCTCTCTGTTACTGTTTTATGTTCTATTGTCATTATTAATTATGATTATTGTATCTTGTACTTTGCAAACATTTGAGTGTATCTTTCATAGCGGGATCCTTTGTTTGGCTGGGACGTTTAGGTCATGTCAAACGTGGCATATCGGTGGATTGGTCGTGGAATATTCTGTTCTTATTTAATCCAGCCCCTTCGTCTTCCTTTTTCTTCAGTGCTTTCAACTTCATATCGACTACTTTCCTCTATCATCTTCCTTTTACTGGCGCTGAAATGACCTTAAACTTTAGTGATGTTACGCTAGATAAACAATCGAGATTTTAAAAAATTTATTCCCATTTTACTTGGTTTTTGGTTATTGTGGATAAAGTATCCTTTATGGTTATGCTGTATCAAATTATGAAATAAATACAAATTCCCTTTATTCATCCCATAGGGGAAATTTGTCTTCAGGGTCTATTCCAAGGAAGACTGGAATAACCCAGGCATCAGCTGCAGTGCAGCACCGCAAATGAGCCAGGGCGAGGTCACTTTCTCAGGCCACACAGCACAGCGGGTATTCAAACTCAGTACCTTTCGGGTACGAAGCAAAGACTGTACCGCTTGGCCATACTGCCCCTCTTTATCCTTTTTAAAAAATGTTTTTTTATCTCTTATTTTTACATTAAAAAAAAAATTATTAAAGAAAAAAACAAAAATGAAATTCCCTTCATTTCTCCCATTTTGTATCCTAGTTGTTTCTGGAAGTGCTGCCTCCTCAGCTGAACAAATGGGTGGAGAAAAAAGAGAAAGCAGGGCAAGATTTGAAGAGCTGAAAAATAGAGTAAGTTTCCACTGTCCACAGTTTGACCTTCACCTTACCATCTACTCTACTGTATCAAAAAGATCCCCCCCCCCCCACCACCCCTCTGTCTGTCCCGACACCCTCCTTACCAGGTACTCTATAGACCTGTACATTAAAATGAAATCAGTCAATTCGTCAAATTCAAATATTTTTTAAAAGGAAAGAAAGAAATGAAAAAGAAAGAACGAATTCATGATCGTAGTCGAATGACATGAAGTAATTAGGAATGTTCCTCAGCGCTATGCATAGCTCAAGGGCCGTTTATATTTATGATGGATATATTGCCAAGGCTAAGCGACGCTTCTTAGAATTGCCGTGTCTGAACACACCCCAGTGTATTTTCACACAGCCTTCGTGAAATTATCTTTTCACTTTCCAAACTTGTTCGTGAGCGGCCGAGCGATGAATTTCACTGTTTCGTCCAAACCAAAATTGACCACATTTACTTGGTAGAACCTAAAAGTATGAAAAAGTTTAATGCGAAAGCCGGAAGTGCATTATGAAGACACCCTTTAAATTGAAAGTTATATGATTGCTACAAGCACATCTCGATTGCCTCACGTTGTAAACAAATTGGTTGACTGTTTCTTCACTGAGTTGGGTACCTAATTATAAGAAACAATTGTAAGTAGCTTAATAATTCCCACGTAAATTAGTTTTCTGCCATTGTTTTGCTCAAGTGAGCTTGCTGTTTACTATTCATCTCGATTCTTTGGATTTTTCTGATACGATACGAAGAGTTTCAATGAGGTTCAGTTTCAGTCTCAGCCAATTTTTATAGAGCTCATTTACAGGGCTAACTCTACTCTAACAAAAAGATCCCCCCCCCCCCCCCCCCCCCCCAAAGCATTATCCGCACCACCCCTTCTATTGAATTTTAGAATGTGTCTGTGAAAAAGATACTCTCGTGCTATGGCTGTTATTTTATTTGTGGAAAGAAAACCTTCTTTAAAAACATC
>NC_088371.1:33722548-33800048 GCF_034508935.2 Berghia stephanieae | reverse complement strand
AAAGACTGGCAGTTTGACGTCATTATTTGTTTTTGCACGCCTAGTGATTGTCGTTAGTAGAGCTCATGAAACAAATATTTCATGGTTGAACTATTGAATAAAAATCACGATTTGTTTTCTTTGTGGCAAGACTGCATTTTGAGTCATTTTTTTTTGGTCATATCAGCGTAGCCTCGTTATGTTATAGCCTGATACTGAAATCCAAAAGGACTGGCAGTTTGACGTCATTATTTGGTTTTTGCACCGCCTAGTGAGTTGTCGTTAGTAGAGCTCATGGAAACAAGTTATTTCATTGGTTGAACTATTGAATACAACTCACGATTTATTTTCTTTTGTGGCAAAAGACTGGCATTTTGACGTCATTTTTTGGTCAGTGTCAGGCCCTAACTTTACGAAGGCCACGGGATCAGACCATAACTTTACGAAGGCCACGATCCAAGAGGGTTCTAGTGTCAGGCTATAGATCGTATGCGCTTGGCTAAGAAGCTCATAACATTGCCATCCGGAAGTATAATGGACCAACACACAAAACTGTGTGTATCCATGAACGTTTATAGTCTGGTTAATACAGTTCAGTGAGCATTACTCATAAACGAGGATGGCAAAAAACAATAACAAAGACCTGAGTGACGTCATCTTCGAACTATCTATAGGTTAACGATAGCTACGGATAAACTCATGCTTTATGGGCCTAATGGCTCTGAAGGACAACTATCTTTTAATTGACCAAAAATGGCAATGAAAACAACAACAAAAACCCAACTGATTCATGACCGCACAGCTGGATATTAAAATGTGACCCATCGTCTCAAAACGGTATTATGTCGGGATGGTTAAGATGCTTAAAATGAAATTTGTAGCCAGAAATATCGTGCTTAAGTTAAGTTTACATGCTTTATGGAGGAGAAGGAATATCATATTTTACTGTGGTAAATACCAACGTTTCATATTTTTGACCAGTTTAACTATAATTTGACTTTTTAGCATCTGGTCCATTCCGACATAATACAGTTTTGAGACGAAGTGTCACAAGTGTGTTGTTCACGATATTAACGAAACTATACTCAGTAACAAAATCATAAAATATTTCTTCATAGAAATCTAGGAATCGAACTCGAGTTGATAGCGTTATGATAGCGTCATTCTTTGGTCAGTGTCAGGCCCTAACTTTACGAAGGCCACGGTATCAGGCCATAACTTTACGAAGGCCACGGTATCAGACCATAACTTTACGAAGGCCACGGTCCAAGAGGGTTCTCGTGTCAGGCTATAGATAGTATGCGCTTGGCCAAGGAGTTCACAACATTGCCATCCGGAAGATTAACGGACCAACACACAAACTCTGTGTAACCATGAACTTTTATAGTCTGGTTAATACAGTTTAGTGAGAACAACTCACAAACGCGGATGGCAAAAACAATAACAAAGGCCTGAGTGACGTCATCTGCATACTATCTATAGATAGTATGCGCCTGTTATCAAACACTCTACAAACTGGGCTCCTGATCTCCGTGTAGCACGAATATCGATCAGAATTGGGCAACGAAAAGAACGACTGTTTCATTTCATCGAAATATCTGAATAATAAATGAATGAATGCCTGGGTAGGATGTCCCATGGTAAAAGGGGTCTGTGTGAGTTATCAGAAAGAACTTTTGTCTTCTTCTTCTATTTCTTCTTCCTTTACTTGCAGTCCACCTTTGGTGTGAATTGTGTGTGTGGCAAGTTTTACATAAAAGCACATGGCATAGTTGTATGTGTGTAGTAGTATTCATGTAACATGATCCAAATTATGTGTGTGTGTGTGTGTGTGTGTGTGTGTGTGTGTGTGTAACTCTTCTGTCTTCACAACAATACCTAATGATAATAATAATACTAATAATAATAATAATAATAATAATAATAATAATAATAATAATAATAATAATAATAAGAGTAATAATAATAATAATAATAATAATAATAATAATAATAATATAATAATAATAATTAATAATAATAATAATAACAACAATAATAGTAATAATAATAATAATAATAATAATAATAATAATAATAATATAATAATAATAATAATAATAATAATAATAATAATAATAATAATGATGATGATGATGATGATGATGATGATGGTGATGATGATGATGATGATAATAATAATGATGATGATGATGATGATGATGATGATGATGATGATGATGATGATGATGATGATGATGATGATGACGATGAGGACGTGGAGGAGGAGGAGGAGAAGGAAGAGGAGGACGACGAGGAGAAGAAGGAGTAGAAGAAGATAGAAGGACAGAGATGGAGAGGGGGTATATTATATAAATAAACTGGGTGAATGGAAACAGATGGTTGTCGACAAAACGATAAAATGAAGAAAAAAAATAGAGAGATAAAACATAATTACACACACACACACACACACTCACACACACACACACACACACACACAAACACAAATGCACACATAAATCGAGGGGGGGGGGGGGGGGGGGGGGGGAGTATATTGTGATATATGTGTACAAAGAGATGGGAGAGAAACAGTAAAGTAGAGAGAGAGAAAGGGAGAGAGAGAGAGAGAGAGAGAGAGAGAGAGAGAGAGAGAGAGAGAGAGAGAGAGTGACAGGGAGAAAGCGAGGGAGAGAAAGATAGATAGAAAGAGAATGCGAGTGATAAGAAAGAAAAATAAATAAAGAAAGAGGGAGAGAGAGAGAGAAGAGAGAGAGAGAGAGAGAGAGAGAGAGAGAGAGAGAGGAGAAGAAGGGAGAGAAAGATAGACGGAGAGAGAGTGCGAGTGATAAGAAAGAGAGAAAGAAAGAAAGATATATATATATATATATTATATATATATATATATATAATATAAGAGAGGAGAGAGAGAGAGAGAGAGAGAGAGAGAGAGAGAGAGAGAGAGAGAGAGAGATGAAAGAAGGAAATCAACTCATTATAAGAAGCTAGTAATTTCCTTTGATTCCGCCTCAACAGTTTATTTGCATAACTGTCTCCAGGGGGAATGAGATGAGCTCTTATAACGTTAAGGTCCGCTCACACCCCAGACCGCCAACTAGCAACTATAGGATAAGATATTTCCTCAGAGCGTTAAAAGCTTATTAAGAGTCGTCATTACACAAATAAAAAAAATTAATAAATAAAATTGAGCTTTATATAGCGCAATATCCACTAAATGTGCTCAAATCTTTTTACAAGGGGTCCCTGGTAAACAATAACATTTAACACGTAGGACGGGAATGTCGCCTGTTACTGTTAGGCGATATTACAATTTTTCGGACAAAGACAACGCTGTTAACGGCCAGGTACTCATTTTACACCTGAGTACGGTGAGAGAAAGTGAGTAAAGAGCCTTTTCCAAGGACTCAACTATGCGCCGAGCGCGAGACTCGAACCCAGGACCTTCCGATCCGAAAGCGAGTGTCATACCACAAGACCACATAGCCGCACGTCGTCATTACACAAAACTATGTATAAAACAAATAATTAAACAATCATGGATGTGAATAAATCATATTCTCACTTTATTGCTCAATAGGTTGTGTTTTTTTCTTTTTTTTAAATTTTGTTGTTTTGCATTGTTTAGTTTTTCTAAAAAACAATTGATGCATTTATTGTTTCTCTTCTAGTGTATTTAGATACTGATTTCGTCGACATTGCTCCGTTGGGCTCTTCGTCCCCCCCCCCTAACACACACACATCCCCTTCGAATGCAATCCTTTTGCTTTAGCTCTGCTACTAGAATAATTGTCGAACCTCCGCCACGAAGTTGGTACCAACATCGCTAAATTGTCAACCAGCCATGTTCATCAAACAAACGTAAGGCAACTATGCGTGTTTGTCGGATGATAATCATAAGACGAGTTATCGATCTTGTACGAGGGACAAATCGTCCAATAAATAATAAATAGTCGATCCCTAACTAGACTTCACTTTGTTTCATCAAGGCATGGAAATTTGATCTGTTATTTTCCAGTCAAAGAGATACGAAACTGCTAGAAGCTGTGGACTGTAAAAAGTCATTAACTCACTCAATCCTAGAGATTTTTGCTACTTTTCAAAATTGGAAAAAATGTATTAAAATGAACATGTGCACAGACTATGTTATTAAACTACCATTAACATGCACAAAACTAAAAAAGAAAAACCATTAGATATGATACTACGCCTATAATTTGTCTCAGAAGAATGTAATAAATAGGCATGGGGTAAAAGTAACCTGGGTAAACTACGGATATAGTCGGTGTTAGGCGTTAGGGTTGAGTGAGTTAACCCTCTCCTTACCACCCATAGGAAAATCGTCACATTCGTTACGATGCAACAGACAATTTTCTCAATCTAATTTCTCTTGTACTTGTACGCGACAAAATTTAAAGAAATGCTTTGATTACAGCTATTACTAAACACGGTGCTGTAGAGCTCACTTGTTACTTTTTTTGTTTGAATAAAAAAATCTATTCTTGTGTTGGTTTGGGGTGAATTTTCGGGGAAAAATAGCTGGGAAAGAGAGAATTAAACAAAAATAAATATAACAGCTTTAAAAAAACAAAAAACAAACAAGAACAGAATAACAAGCACTGAACGTTTAGGGCTCCAGACCCTACTTCAGCCAACAACAAAAAAAAAACAAAAAAAACAAACAAAAACAAAACAAAACAAAACAAATAAACCCAAACGAAGTAGTAGTAGTAGTAGTAGTAGTAGTAGTAGTAGTAGTAGTAGTAGCAGCAGAAGTAGTAGTAGTAGTAATAGTAGTAGTAGTAGTAGTAGTAGTAGTAGTAGTAGTAGTAGTAGTAGTGTAGTAGTAGTAGTAGTAGTAGTAGTAGTAGTAGTAGTAGTAGTAGTAGTAGTAGTAGTAGTAGTAGTAGTAGTAGTAGTAGCATTATTATTATTATTATTATTATTATTATTATTATTATTATTATTATTATTATTATTATTATTATTATATCATTATTATTATTATTATTATCATCATCATCATCATCATCATTCGATTATTACTGTGCTGTAATTTGAAACTGAAGAAACTGTTTTTAACAGCCCGGAGTGATCAATCGTCCCCAGCCAGTCTCCTGTCAACTCGTCAACCAAGTCAATAGACGACGAAGCTGTGTTTCTACACCGTTAAAAGGTCAATACTACTACTACAACTACTGACTGTTGTTACTGTTACTGACGACTGGTAGTGTCAGGGTTTCTTTCCTTCACTCATTAGCAGTAAGTAGGTAGCTAGTAGTAGTGTGAACTTCACATGGCATGAAATTACGTTATTGATTTTTTTTCTTCTCTCTCTCCTCACTTCTACACCTCTTACAATGAAATAGCCTGCGGGTTGACAGAGAAGGACATAGATAGTTCGAAGATGACGTCACTCAGGTCTTGTTATTGTTTTTTGCCATCCACGTTTATGATTAATGCTCGCTGAACTGCATAAACCTGGCTATAAACGTTCATGGATACAAACCGTTTTGTGTGTTGGTCCGTTATACTTCGGGATGGCAATGTTATGAGCTTCATAGCCAAGCGCACACTATATATAGAAACTTTTTCGTTGTTTTTTTTTTGTTAATTTTTTTTTTTTTTGATTGACGTGGCCGAGCGGTTAAGGCATTGCACTGTGATCCGGAAAGTCCCGGGCTCGAGTCCCTCTTCAGGCACTTTCGTTTTTTGTTATTTTTTTCCTTTAGCAATAGTATTAACCGTCAATTTGCTCACTGTGTGTGCGGCTATGTGGTCTAGTGGTATGACACTCTCTTTCAGATCGGAAGGTCCTGGGTTCGAGCCTCGCTCGGCGCGTAGTTGAGTCTTTGGAAAAGGCTCTTTACTCACATTCTCTCACCGTACTCAGGTGTAAAATGAGTACCTGGCCGTTAACAGCGTTGTATCCGTCCCAAACATTTGTAATATCGCCTGACAGGCGTCATGTCTCGTCCTACATGTCATGTGTTGCTGTTGGCCAGAGACCCCTTGTAAAGCGCTTTGAGCACGTTTAGTGGATATTGCGCTATATAAAAGCTAAAAACAAAAAAAAACATGGGTGATTCCTGTTGACATCAGACATCCCCGTTTGATGGATTATCTATATTCCTTCATGGAACGCCAAGGCGACGGGGTCTTATGGTGCCGTTGAAAGGGGTTAAAAATTTTTTTCATTTTTTTCTCATAAATGTGACCCATCGCCTCAAAGCGGTATTATGTCGGAATGAACTAGATGAGGAAAATTAAAGTTATAACCTTATAAATAAAACATGGTGTTTCCTTCTGTTCCTTATGGTAGAGTATAAATAGTATTTCTTGCATTGCCAAACGTTCTAAAGTTCTATTTCCCACCGTTTTATCTCTAAATTCACTTATTGTGGTACAACACATCCCGACATAATACCGTTTTGACACGGTGGGTCACAAATAGTAAGTTGAGCGATTTTTTTTGTCTAACCCTCCTGTCCACTCAACAGTGATTGGGTAGCTGGGTATGTTGAATCTGGCAGCAAGCACTTTGCGATAGACCAGCGTCTTATCCAAAGAGTAGCAAGCAATTGATATTGTCTGTTTCACGCTACAGAAATCGGGATAAACTCCGGGTCCATGATGCCTGGGGGCTCTGAAGGATATCTGTTGTTTCTTTTTTTTTTAATTTTGTAAAATAACCGATTTTGTTGTGCGTTAGCAAGAAGTTGGATGAAAAGGAAGATAATCCGATGACAGAACTCGAGTAAGTTTTTATGCATTGAGGACAAGCATTCTACCGTATGATGATGATGATGATGATGATGATGATGATGATGATGATGATGATGATGATGGTGATGGTGATGATGATGATGATGATGATGATGATGATGGTGATGATGATGATGATGATGATGATGATGATGATGATGATGATGATGATGGTGGTGATGATGATGATGATGATGATGATGGTGATGATGATGATGATGATGATGGTGATGATGATGATGATGATGATGATGGTGATGATGATGATGATGATGATGATGATGATGATGGTGATGATGATGATGATGATTATTATTATTATTTTGATGATGATGATGATGATGATGATGATGATGATGATGATGATGATGATGATGATGATGATGATTTTGATGATGATGATAATAGTGATGATGATGGTGATGGTGATGGGATGATAATAATGGCGATGATGATGATGATGATTTTGATGATGATGATAATAGTGATGATGATGGTGATGATGATGGGGATGATAACAATGGCGATGATGATGATTATTATTATGAAATTATAATTACGATACTAGTTACTATAAAAAAAAAAACAGGGATGCACGATTAAACTCAGATTTTTCAACTTTATACCCGCAACCACCATAATGATAATGTTTGAATGTTAATATCAGCGTGTCAAAATCTAAGGGCATATTATATTCTACAGAATTTTGAAATAGAATACAATAAAAATAAATGTGACCCCTCGTCTCAAAACGGTATTAAGTCGGGATGATAAAGATCCTTAAAATGGAATTTGTAGCCAGAAATATCATGCTGAAGTTGAGTTTATATGCTTTATAGAGGAGCAGGAATATCATATTTTATTTTTCTAAATACATACCAATGTTTCATATTTTTGACCAATTTAACTATAATCTGACTTTTTATCATCTGGTCTATTCCGACATAATACCGTTTGAGACGAGGGGTCACAAATATGGTCTCATTGCTAGGTGTACAAATTTGCCGGTCTGATAACCGAACGCAACAATTATGGGCCTGTTTCAACAATTTTGTTGCTGTTGTTGTTGATTTGACTTTTCATTACAACAATAGGCCCATAACAATTTGGATTATCAGACCTGCAAATAAGTACGCGTCTGCTCATTGCCATTGTTGTTATAAATTATAAGTGGGCAATCTATTTTGTGTTGGTTTGAGTACTTGAGTCTCAATAATAGAACCAAGACAATTTGGTTAGTAACTTCAATATAAGTAGACTTGAGGTTTTTTTTTGTTTGTTATATCATAGCGAAATATCTACTAAACGTACTCAAAGCGCTTTACAGAAGGTCCCTGTCAATTGCAATACTTAACATGTAGAACGGGACATGACGCCTGTTAGGTGATATTACATTTTTTCCCCCGACAGAGACAAGACTGCTAACGGCCAGGTAATCATTTTACATCTGAGTACGGTGAGAGAATGTGAGTAAAGAGCCTTTTCCAAGGACTCAATTATGCGCCGTGAGAGGCTCGAACCCAGGACCTTCTGATCCGAAAGCGAGTGTCATACCACAAGACCACATAGACGCACAAATGGAAAATACGAAGAACCTAATGAGAATCGAATGCATGCGTGGTGACGTCATTTGGAGATCTGGGGTCAAGTTCTCGTGGAGAATAGGATTTCTCTTTTTTTTTTTGTTTTGTTCTTTGTGTGTGTGTGTGTGTGTGTGTGTGTGTGTGTGTGTGTGTGTGTGTGTGTGGCAATTTTGCAGATTTAATGTCCCGCATAAATCATATTGGGTAGATTCATTTTTAAAATGGAATAAACTTGCTCCCACTACCATACAAATAACATCATATAATATCGTTGAAAGAATAGAACAGAAACTTTTTAAAAAATTGAAACCTTTTTCGAGGGCAAGGCCAGCCATGACCCGATCATCATCTCGCCTCAAAACAATATTTATTTAGACCGCATTAACTCACTCAACCCTAACACCGACGATATCCGTAGTTTTACCCGGGTTACTTTTACCCATGCACATTTATTACATTTTTATGAGACAAATTATAGGCCTGGTATCAAAGCCAATGTTTTTAGTTTTTACATGTTAAAGGTAGTTGAATAGTTATTCATGCACATGCTCGTTTTTAATACATTTTTTTCCAATTTTGAAAAGCAGCAAAAATCTCTAGGGTTGAGTGAGTTAAAGAATAATCCTAGATCATAAATTTACATGAAACAAAATGCCAATTTTATATATTTGACGCTGGGAACAAAAGGGTTTTGAATTTGGAAATTTGATTTTGGATCGCACTTCTAAATTCCAACATGGCGTCGCATTCTTCGAACGTAGGGGCAACTCAATGTAGCTATACATAACATTATGTATGCCACGATTTATTGATTTTAAACATGTTACTTTCAAGAAGCCGACAAGTAACAATGCATATTTAAACGAATCAAATTCCAATTATTTCTGAAGACTTAAGTCAATAGGACAGATATAAATCTTAGAGGGGAAAAAAAGATGAGTAATTGTTCCACAACGTTCGAAGCAGAAGTAAGTATTTGGACCACTGGGGTTTATTTTTAGATGAGGAATGATACCTCATCACGAGAAATTTTTCATTGAGCCACATCTATACAAAGATAAGTCTACACTTTAAGATGAAATTATTGATATTGTGCTAAATTTAAGCATAAAGAACTAAATCTTTACTGCTCAATAAAACCTGAGATGAATTTTTAAAAATTGATAGATGGAAAAAAATATGCCAAAATTGCGTATTGATTTCAACTGCCATTGCCTACAAACACAAACGAGGATTTACGTCAAGTAAAAAGCTATACACACAGAGCAACAGAAAAGATGATGATGATGATAGTATTGAAGGCAAAACATTAATTTCTATGGCATGGAATGAAAAAAAAATTTTTAATGATAATGAACAAGAACAACAATAATTATTAAAAAACATACACATCAACTACTTACCAGGTGTAGAAAAGTTGATATAAAATAACTCCACCCCTAAACTACAACATTTGTTCACATTATAATATTCCCACAGGTCAATAGTATTATTTTAACACACAACTGACACGTAGAAATACGTTCAGGCTAATGCAACAGATTTGATAAGAAAAAATAAATAAGTCAACGTCCTATTTTATAACAATTTATTGAAAATATTACATCAAAAATCCTAATTGGAAAACTCCATGCACTTGCACTCTCTAAAACTCCTTACAGCATGAAAATATTATTCTAAAAATCCTCAATTGAGAATTTCTTGCACTTTCTAAAACGCCTTTCACTTTCAGCATGAAAATATAATCATTTTAAAATCCTAATTTGAGAGCTCTTTGCATTCTCTACAACTAAAAGACCAGGTAGAAATGGATATTATCATAATTATTGTAGTTGTAGTCCAGTCGGCATCTGGCGTTCTAATCTCCTCCGGTAGAAGTAGAAGCTGCGGGACTTGTCGATGCTGATAACAATCCCAGCTCTCCCGTTCGTTATCTTGAACTTGAGCGCGCGTGCACGGAGGAGCGAAGCTTCGTGCGTCTGACTGCCAGTAGCTTGCTGGTTCCACTGGTATTTAAAATTGATGTACATGTATTTACTACTCATTTAGCCGTCTGTTTGAGTTAAAGCACCAAATCAAATATGTATGTATGTATATACCTGTATATATATATATATATATATATATATATATATATATATATATATATATATATATATATATATATATAATATAAATTGTGCATCGATCATTATATTTTTATATTAAAAGTGAAAGCTGCTGTTTGGAGTAATAAGTAATCAACAAAAATAAATATAACAGCTTTAAAAATGAAAAAAAAAGAACCAAATCAAAAAACAAAAACAAAACAACAACAAAAAAAACAAAAAAAACAAAACAAAACAAAACAAAACAAACAAACAAACAAAAACCCAAAAAAAAACAAAAACAAACAAACAAAACACACAAAAAACAACAACAAAAAAAAAAAAAACAACAACTAAAAAGCAAAAACGAAAAAAAAAAAACAAACAAACAAAAAAGGACGAAACAACAACAAACAAAAACAAAAACAAAAAAAAAACGAAACGTTTTGGGCTCAAAACCTTCTTCGGTCAATAAGAAAAATAATGTTTAAATATTAAATAATTATAATATTGCTTTTTTTTGTGAGGTTATTTTTGAGATCACATTTTTGTTCCTTGTCGGCTAGTTAGGAATGAATATCTGTAGCTTATTAGTTAGAGTTAGAGTTAGATCAGCATTTTCTTATTTGAAATAAAAGGGTAACAATATAATATATGTCGTTTAATTGTTCAGTATAACCTGTACATATATGGCAAAATAAATAAATAAATAAATAAATAAATGAATAAATAAATAAATAAATAGATAAATAAATCTAAAAAATAAATAAATAAATAAATTATTGCACATGCAAGAAGACGTTTGTTGAACATTCCCGTCAAATAATAGATTTATAAAACAAGTTACTCGTAGTGGTAAGGCTGGATGGTCCAGTGATATGACACTTGAGAGTTTATAAGCACACTATCCATTTAATGTGCTCAAAGCGCTTTACAAAGGATCCCTGACCAACTGCCGCACGTAACATGTAGAACGAGACATGACATGACGCCTGTTAGGCGATATTACCATTTTTTCTGACATAGACAACGCTGTTAACGGCCAGGTACTCATCAATTTACACCTGAGTACTGCAAGAGAAAGTGAGTAAAGAGCCTTTTTCAAGGACTCAACTATGCGCCGGCGAGACTCGAACCCAGGACCGTCAGATCTGAAAGCGAGTGTCATACCACAAGACCACATAGCCTTCGGATCGGAAGGTCCTGTGTTCGAGTCCCTCTCTGAGTGGTGTATAGTTGAGTCTTTGGAAAAGGCTCTTTACTCAAATTCTCTCACCGTACTGACGGGTAAAATAGCACATGGTCTTTAACAGCTTTGTCTCTGTCGAATCCCCGTCCCTCCCAATAAATTGTATTATCGCTAACAACAGGAGTCATATCTTGTCCTTCATGTGTTGCTGTCGGCTAGGGACACTTTGTAACGCTCTTAGAGCACATTAAGTGGATATTGCACTATATAAATGCTTTAAAAAGCAATACCGATCATTTTTACCCGGGTTTTCCCCGAAACATCATGAGGCATGAATCCAGTCCTCCGAAGGAGTGGTTTACACTTCCAATGAAATAGGAACCTGCTTTTTGACATCACTCTTTTCTTCCCTATTAGAAAAGACAGAAAGTCCCCTTCGTGTCCCTTATGTCAACATCTCAATGAAACAGTAACACACCACTTGATTGTGCGGCTATGTGGTCTTGTGGTATTACACTCGCTTTCGGATCGGAAGGTCCTGGGTTCGAGCCTCGCGCTCGGCGCATAGTTGAGTCCTTGGAAAAGGCTCTTTACTCACATTCTCTCACCGTGCTCAGGTGTAAAATGAGTACCTGGCCGTTAACAGCGTTGTCTTTGTCCGGAAAATTGTAATATCGCCTAACAGGCGTCATTTCCCGTTCTATATAATTAAATGTTGCAGTTGACCGGGGACCCCTTGTGAAGCGCTTTGAGCACATTTATTTATTAGTGGATATCGCGCTATATAAAAAGCTCATTTTTTTTGGATTGACTGTCGCCCTCTTGAAGACCTGAGATGCACATTCCTCCCACCAAATCCAAGCATCAGTAACACACTGTGTAAACTCACCTGGAACAACTACAAAAGACATCTACGTCATGCACAACACAAAAAGGGCTAGAGCTAAGTTGGTTTCTGGTTCTGATAAGTAGATAATGGCAGTGAATAGAAATTATAATTATAGATGTATGGTTTCAACTACAATCGAACTTGTAAGTGAGAGAAAAAGAACGTTGTGTGTGTGTGTGTGTGTGTGTGTGTGTGTGTGTTTGTGTGTGTGTGCGCGCGTGAAGGAGTGAGTGAGTGAGTGAAACAAACAAACACACACACACACACACACACACAGAGAGAGAGAGAGAGAGAGAGAGAGAGAGAGAGAGAGAGAGAGAGAGAGAGAGAGAGAGAGAGAGTGTTTGGAAGGTATAAGAGATTTTTGTTGTTTTGTTGATTTACTTCTGTCATCGTGGCTATGAATTTCCGTTTTATTATAATTTTGCGCAATTATTTTTTGAAATCCATTAGTCTATGGCAATAAACCCAATGTAAATTTCCAAAAGTGGATAAACTACAATTATTAAATAGACATGTTTGTAATTAAAACGATTCGCCTGTTCTATTTGTAGAGGGAAAGCGCAGACTCTCGATATCAGTCAAGGGGGGCAATCGTAAAAATTCGAAACATTGGACATCTGTTGTTATTTCCCTTGTCCTCTTCACAATATTATATTTTGACTCCAGTTTTCTAACTTCACCATTAATTTTAATTTCATAAATCTTGTTCATCCCAATAAAATATCGTTTTAAAATCATTATCATAAATATCATTGATATTTCTAAATACATTTTCTGTGTTTATTTAATCCCAGTGTGCATCAATTTTTTTTTTTTTTTTAATTTGAAATTGTTATATTCATGTTTATTTATTACTTTTTAGATTGTAGTTAAAAGCACCCAAGAAAGAGCAAGCAGACCCAACGACCTGGTTCAAACAGGGAACAGGAGATGTTTCTGGTATTATGACAGTGGAATCCACCAACCATTTAAAATTTAAGCAAAAAAAGATTTCAAAATTAAATATAATAATAATAATAATAATAATAATAATAATAATAATAATAATAATAATAATAATAATAATAATAATAATAATAATAATAATAATAATAATAATGATATGATATGATATATGATATGATATAAGTCCAGATTTATGTAGGCTTTTACAGCCTTTTATCTGCTCTTGTGCATTCGTGAACTTATATAATTCAAGTCTCTCAAAACTGGGCATGCCACATAGTGGAAGGAGGTGTCTGAATTTAACTTTACAAACAGTATTTTTCTGTTTCACAATGAGCATCAAGACGGCACTTGAATGCCTGCAATGAAGGGGCGTCGACAACTGTTTGCAGGCAGGCGGTTCCATTTGTCGACTACCCTAACTGAGAAAAAGTTCTGCCTAAGGTTTAGAGAACACCTTTCTTTGGAGAGTTTGAATCTGTGTCCTCTGGTGGTGCTGGTGGAATCAAGATTTAGAGGGCTCGTGCTAACAGAGTATAAATTATGTGTGTATTTGTACGCTTCAATTAGGTCTCCTCTGTCTCTCCTATACTGCATGCTAGGTATTCTTATCTTTTTCAGTCTTTCTGTGTATTCTAGATCTTTGAATCCCGGAATGACCCGAGTTGCGCGTCTTAGAACACTTTCTATGAGGTCTTTGTTTTTCTGTAGTCGTGGTGCCCATGCTACATTGCCAAATTCTAAGTGGGGACGTACAAGTGCAGTGAACAATTGTCTCATGTTATCTCTATCAAGATGAGTGTACGACCTCCTAATGAGACCAACGATTCTGTTTGCTTTATTTACTTGGGTTTCTATGTGCTTAGAGAACTTCAGTTCCTGATCTACTAGCACACCTAAATCTTTTTCCTCTTCAGTAGGCTGAAGTTTGACAGTCTCGCTAGAGTCATGATTTCTCATTGTGTACTGATGGTGCGGGTTTCTATATCCCAAGTGCAAGACATGGCACTTGTCTGCATTAAAACTAAGCTGCCATTTATCAGCCCACTGTACCAAGCTGTCAAGATCACTTTGGAGCTGAGTTATGAACTCTTCCTTGTCTACTCTAGAGAACACCTTAGTGTCATCTGCATACATTTGGCACAGAGAGTCCACAACGTCTGGAAGATCGTTAATAAATATTACAAACAAAACTGGACCAAGGCAGCTTCCCTGCGGAACACCACTCGATACTGGTGCCCAGTCCGAAAAACTGCCGTTCACCCTAACACGCTGTCTTCTCCCAATCAGGAAATCTGAGATCCAAGCTAGCAAACATGAACTGATGCCATATGATCCAAGTTTCTTAATAAGGCGTTGATGTGGAACACTGTCAAATGCTTTGGCGAAATCAAGGTACACTGCATCAACAGGTATGCCACTGTCCAAATACCTAGTCCAAGAGTCGAGAGCAGCTAACAAATTAGTGGTACATGAGCGTCTGGATATAAAACCGTGTTGATACTCAGACAGCAACTTTTGTTCCATTAAGTATTTGACTACATTGTCCCTAATCACGGATTCCATTATTTTGCAAATCACACACGTTAATGATACCGGACGATAGTTACTTGCTTTGCTCTTCTCACCCTTTTTAAAAAGTGGAGTTACATTTGCATCTTTCCAGATGCTGGGCAGCTTCCCTTCCCTAAGTGACTTGTTGAACAACTCTGCTAAGGGTTCTGCTAGCTGTTCTGCCAGTTCTTTTAGTACACATGGGTGTATCCCATCAGGGCCAGAAGATTTCGAGGAGCCTAAATTTTTAAGCTTATTCCACACATCTTTACAAGTGAATATAATGTCACTAAGAGAAGAGTCAACTTCAGATTTTTCACAATCAGGAATATCCCCCACTCTCTCGTTTGTGAATACACTACAGAAAAATGTATTGAGGAGGTTTGCCTTTTCTTTGTCAGCTGACACAAGTTTACCATCACTGTCCTTGAGGTCGGCTAGGCCTTCTTGCACTTTCATCTTACTCTTAGCATAGGAGAAGAATGCCTTTGGATTATTTTTCGCATCTTGCGCTATAGACTTTTCATAGTCTAGAACTGCTTTCCGGCACGCCGCTTTTGCTTGGTTCCTGGCTCTTGTGTAGGCTAGCCAGTCTTTCTGGTCTAGTGTTCCCAAGTATTTCTTATATGTCTGTTTCTTATTACGTAACTTAGACATAGCCATCTCACTCCACCAGAAAGGTGTCTTGCGTTTGCCTGCAGGCCCTGATCCACTTTTAGGAATACATTCCTCAGTTGCAGTTTCTACAGTCTTTTTGATGCAGTTCCATGTATCATTTGCATCCTTATCCTGAATTTTGGCAAGTAAATTGCTGTCATTCACACACTTTCTCAGTTTATCAAAGTCGGCTTTTTTGTAGTTATACCGTCTTTCTTTCTTTACTTCAATTGTTGTGCTACACACAAAGTTAAAAGCTAAAACATGATGATGACTTTTGCCAAGGGGAGCGTTATGAGTCAAATTTTTCACCATGCTCTCTTCAGATGATAAAACTAGGTCTATAAGTGTTGGTTTCTGATCCCCTCGAAAATGCGTTGGCGACTTAACATGCTGATAGAGGAAAGAGTCTCTATAGAACTCGTTTGCCTGCAGGCCCTGATCCACTTTTAGGAATACATTCCTCAGTTGCAGTTTCTACAGTCTTTTTGATGCAGTTCCATGTATCATTTGCATCCTTATCCTGAATTTTGGCAAGTAAATTGCTGTCATTCACACACTTTCTCAGTTTATCAAAGTCGGCTTTTTTGTAGTTATACCGTCTTTCTTTCTTTACTTCAATTGTTGTGCTACACACAAAGTTAAAAGCTAAAACATGATGATGACTTTTGCCAAGGGGAGCGTTATGAGTCAAATTTTTCACCATGCTCTCTTCAGATGATAAAACTAGGTCTATAAGTGTTGGTTTCTGATCCCCTCGAAAATGCGTTGGCGACTTAACATGCTGATAGAGGAAAGAGTCTCTATAGAACTCTAAGAATTCTACTGCTTTGTTGCCTGAGGCTGTCTCATTTACCCAATCAACATCTGGTTGATTGAAGTCACCGGTGATTAATACATATGCCCTATCCTTAGTAAGGTCCAGCATAGTCTGATACAACTTATTGGTGTTCTCTGGGGAACTAGTTGGAGACCTATACGCACATCCAGCTAGTAATTTTTCACCATCCCTCACTTTCACTTCGATCCAAACACTCTCATTAGCTAACTTTTGGTCAGGTGTCAGGGTGATTTCTTGTGCACCTATCTCCTCTTTCACATAAATGATGATACCCCTGTGGCCGTTAATTTGGTTGTCAAAACAATTAGAAAAATAACAATAACCATCCATGTCAACTTCAGCCTTCTGTACAGCCCACTTAAAATGTTTTGGTAAAACTTCTGATACAAAGAAAATATCTGGCTGCTCATGTAAAAGAAAATGAGACAACTCTAAACGCTTGTTTAACAAAGTATCTACATTTGTACACATGCATTTTAGCATTGATTTTGGACGTCCTATTCCATCCTGTCCTTGCCCGGGTTGAGGATAACCGCTGTTGGTGTATCCCTGAAGGCGTTTACTATTCTCATATGTCTTATGACCCATTTGGCCTTCTCCCCGTTTCTGTCTGATTCGGCTTGCTTCTGTTGTTTTAGCTTGACAAGAGCTCGCGATTCTTCTCTTTCTAAAGGGGTACGATCACGTCCAATACTAATTTGTTTAAACTCAGGCTTTGATCCAAGGTTCTTCGCTGCTTTTAGGATTTGTGATACTTGATCACTGTTAATTAATATGATCTTCATAGGTCTATTATCGTCATTCTTTTTCCCTAATCTGACAATCTTCCTGTACTCAACTCCTGTCTCAATCTCTAGACCCTGTCTACAAAGCTTCTGAAAATATTTGGCATCCGCCTCCTTGCGAGCTTCAGGATCATCACATTTGTGAACCGGAACATTGAACACAATTAGATTGTTTTTTCGTGCTTCACGTTCAGCCATCTCTTTGACACCGTCAGATGCTAAATTTGCAGTGGCTTCACCAATCTTTGTTTCAACTTCATTTTGGGTGCTTGATAGCTTGCCTATTTTCTCCTCCAGTGACTTCACATTATTTTCCAACTTTTTGAGATCCACTATTGAAGCTTTGTGTGTGAGTTCAGATTCAATATTTGAAATTCTAGCTTCTACAGCTCCAAGAAATTCACTGCACTTATCCTCAATGGCTTCATCTGTTTTTACTGAGAGCAGCGCTGGTTGCACACAATATTCACAGAACCATCGAAGGTCTGGCCTTGCAATGGCACAGTACGTCTCGGGCGACATGTTCAGACAACCAGTACATGCCCAACCATCACATCTATCACACTGCAAAAGGCTATCTGATTGCTCTGTAAATTTTTTATCGCACAAGATACATATATGAAAATCAGTCTCATTAACAACAACAACAACAACAACAACAATAATAATAATAATAATAATAATAATAATAATAATAATAATAATAATAATAATAATAATAATAATAATAATAATAATAATAAACCGTTGAAAATGGAGAGGATTAAGATGGATACAGTAGGTACAACCAACGGATGTTTCGAGTGTAAACCCTTCGTAAGTAGAGTTGAAAACAAATAAAACAAAAGGTAGTGAGGATTGTAGCCTATGTACTAAGACCACACTAAGGAGTACACACGCTACAATTCTCAATACATTTCGTTTTATTTTTAAATTTGTTTTCACGTTTCCTTTCTTTATTGTTTTCATGACGAAGGGCTACACCCGAAACGTCAATTAGGTGTATAGTTTCCAACCTGACGCCTTTCCATTTTCACCTTTTCTCCAAATCAGAACCTTAAGAATATGAAGATTTATTTCTACTTGTATGTTCATTTCAGTATTAAAAAATAAATACGTAAGCGGTCTATCTATGCAAATAAAATACTTTTCAGACATTATGTGTATCAATTAGGAGACACAGAACCTTATTACGTGCGCATAGCAAATTTCATTGTGGCTGCATACGCATTATTACGTGCGTCTAAACAGTGCATCAGAAATATCTACTTCATTTACTTTCAGGTGCGAGACCTTGTAGATATTTTAAAAAGCCACTCAAATACAAACAACTTGGAAAAAACAGCAGACGTCAAAACTTGTTATAATAATATTATGTCATGTGACTGGTCATGTGACTTGTTGACTACTTTGGCCTTCTTTGTGGGAGCGGACTGCGTTGCATATTTTCCTCTAGTTTATAGAGTGTAATGGCACAACTTAGGTATGCAACAGTTATTTTAGTTCATTTTTGAGGATATCATATCTTCCTGCATTCACAATTTGGCATTGCTCAGATTATATGAACAAAAACGATCCTTTTGTTTGGTCTTGTCATTGCCAATGGCCTGTTGCCCATTGTTTACACCGGAAATAGTGATTCACCGCAGCTCACAAGATGATGCATTTGCAAAAAAAAAAAGTAAAAAAAACAAAAAATAGAGAGAGAGAGAGAGAGAGAAAGAATCAATATCTGAAGTGTAACGATTGATCCATGTCCATACTGTTGTTAGATTAAGTGGCTTTAAATGGTTTTTGACGGATACGCCAGATGTTACTATTTTGAATGGGATAACATATCGGCAAGTTATTGAATTGGAGTGAGAGTAGTATGAGACGTGGTCTTGTCCTTGTCCAGTCCAATGTGTTACTTGTATTGTGGTCTACTATGATTGATGATGATGCTATATTATTCACTATTACAATATCGATCATAAAAAATCACGCAAAACATTTGTAATTCTGACCCCAATCATCTGGTTGCTGTTATATTCACATTTCCACATAAACCGCAATAAACTCTTTTACTTTTGCTTTATCACAAATGTCAGTAAAATGCTTACTTGTTCAGCGTAAAAAAGACATCGCACAGAGTAGCAAGAGCTAGAGTAGCAATATAGTACACGACACATTGAATTACTGTAATTTACGTCAAAAACCCACGAAGATACCCAGCCATCTCCCTGGTTAGAGAGAAAAAAATAAAGAAAGAAAGCTAAAGACAAAAGTCATAAGCGATCAATATTCCTATTTCAATAGTTCAATAGACCAAATTCCATTGCACATTAGACATTAGGAATTTCGTCACCCCCCCCCCCTCCCCCCAACCCTACTGACTTGGTTAAGGATATATGATAAGAAGAGAGGAACAATAAGGTCGTCATTGTCATTGATTTATCAGTGTGTAATGTATATATAGATCCTTTTGCATGGCTCATATCATTTAATCAAAACAATAAGACATCAAATGCAAATATAGAACCTGTCATTTTGGTAAATTTAGACCACTCTCGAAATGGTTTGATTCAGAGTTATCATCACAAATTATCTCAGTTGACAAAAACAACGCTTTATATTCGCAAGAGGATAATAAGCATTGTTTTCCAACTTGAATATATTACTGTTAGGTGCATTCTGTCGACTTGCAGATCTACAGAATGCGTAATACTTGATTGATTTTTGCGAGTTCTGTGGATTCACAAAAAGCGCTGAGATCCATCAAGTATTATGAATTCTGCAGATGGCTTCTACAAACTACTTCTTCTACCACCACCAACACTACCACTACTACCACTATTACTACTTGATTGTTGAACATTCGGTGGATCCACAGAACGCACCTAACATATTGAACGGACAACTATGCTTGTTTAAACAATAACTTTGAAGTATATTGAGATATACAGTACTCGCCAGATTTTTGCTCTGCAATGCAGCAAGCTGGAGCTGGCAAATTTTATCTATATAATTATAATAAGTCATTGCCTCTCATGAGCATCAGATTTTGGCACACTCGAATTCTAGCACACTGTTTGGCTTCTACTGAGAACATGCTAGAATCCAGCGAATACTGTATGACAAGTTGTAACATACATCATCAGTCATAATATTTTTCTCAACAAGCATATTTATAAACAGAGAGGATAAGCACTAGCTCAGAATGGCTAGTAAGTTGAAGATATCCGGTGTGAGCAAGGAAGACATCCTCAGCACACTTGACAACTATCAGTCAGCAGACCCAGGCTAGAAAACAAAGGTATGTGAGTCGAGATGATATTTGTTGATCTGCGTCACCTTTTCATTGATGTTCTCTTCTATCTCAGTGCACTATCACCAATGTTGATAGGTGAGGATTCATTACTGTTTACAGGATGTGAAGGGGGGGGTGGGGGGGCGGGGTTGAGGTGGCTGAATGGTTAAGGTATTGCACTGTGACATGGAAAGTCTGGGGTTTGAGTACTGCTACGGGTGCTTAGATTATTTACCTCCAACTCTACCTCGTACCCCAATTCCGAATTGGGTTACAAATGAAGAATCACGCCGTGACTGTCAGTTCACGTTCGACTGTCAAGAAGGCTGGACGCGTCTTGTTTTGTCTATTTAATGCAAACAATTGTGTTAATTTCTCCTTATCCTTATTGGATTTTTAATCTGTTATTAGACCTGTGACATACCAATTCCATTGGAGCATATTATTAACACTGTGAAAGTGGTGCTTAATGATTTAAACTTTTGAAGAAAAATGTTTAAATTACTTCTAATAAACAATGGAGCCAGATAAAGTTGAAGAGTTGAATAGGGAACTTTCTACCCCCGCGGGGGAGAAAACTAAAACAGTTCCCATAACATCTCCCGAGGGAGTGTTAATTCATACAAAAGTATATTATTAACACTGTGAAAGTGGTGCTTAATGATTTAAACATTTGAGGGAAAATGTTTAAATTACTTCTAATAAACAATGGAGCCAGATAAAGTTGAAGATTTGAATAGGGAACTTTCTACCCCCGCGGGGGAGAAAACTAAAACAGTTCCCATAACATCTCCCGAGGGAGTGTTAATTCATACAAAAGTATATTATTAACACTGTGAAAGTGGTGCTTAATGATTTAAACATTTGAGGGAAAATGTTTAAATTACTTCTAATAAACAATGGAGCCAGATAAAGTTGAAGATTTGAATAGGGAACTTTCTACCCCCACGGGGAGAAAACTAAAACAGTTCCCATAACATCTCCCGAGGGAGTGTTAATTCATACAAAAGTATATTACTAACACTGTGAAAGTGGTGCTTAATGATTTAAACTTTTGAGTAGATAAAGTTGAAGAGTTGAATAAGGAACTTTCTACCCTCGCGGGGGAGAAAACTAAAACAGTTCCCATAACATCTCCCGAGGGAGTGTTAATTCATACAAAAGTATATTATTAACACTGTGAAAGTGGTGCTTAATGATTTAAACTTTTGAGAAAATGTTTTAAATTACTTCGAATAAACAATGGAACCAGATAAAGTGGAAGAGTTGAATAAGGAACTTTCTACCCCCGCGGGGGAGAAAACTAAAACAGTTCCCATAACATCTCCCGAGGGAGTGTTAACTCATACAAAAAACCCAATTTCTTCTCCCGCGGGAGAGAAAAAGAGGGGTAAAAATGGAGAATGTAAAAAAGACAGTAGAACATATAAAAGGAAATTAGAATCTAAAACAAAAACAATTGGAAATGAGGCAGTTAATCAGGGGCCATCACATTTAGTGAGCAAGGAAACCCACTCTAATACCCACGCCCATAGCAATCCCCACGCCTCAAATTCGGAATTGGGACAGTTAATTGTAGAAGGTTTCAAGTCACTAACGCATCTATTAATGACTAATCACGACTCCAGCGAGCCGTCGTTAAAGAAACGAAAGCCGAATGAGAGCGAAAAGGGGGGAGAAGGCACGCACACAATGACCGCAACCAGTGACCTCGACGAGCTAGAGATGCTCGAAAATGATATGACATACGAAGATGAGAAAGAAGAAGAGGTGGAAGAAAGTGAGGACAAAGATGAAATTGATAATGAAATAAAAGAACTGGAACAGTTTTTTTTAATGTACCAGAATCGTTTGGTGAAGACATTCACGAATCGGTGGCAAAGATAGTCAATAATGGAGTGTGCGCTAATGTCAACAGGGAAAAAACCAAGAAAGTGTTGGATAAACACCTTTGCCCTAAAAACACCCCCAATCTCAGAGTCCCTCGAATTAACCCTCAAGTATGGCGTATACTGCCTACTTATGCAAAATCTAAGGACACGACCATCAATAACATTCAATTGTTAATGAGCAAAAGTTTAACCATAACAGCTAAACTGCTGAGCGACTTAGTTAAAAGGAGCCAGGAAAAGGATAATAAGAGGGTAATAGAGGTCAAAGCAATGACTCCATTAGTCACGGTTTTGTTAAGAGTGGGATCAGCTGTATATACTAATTGCAGCCAAATTCGAAAAGAAGCACTTAAGCCTTTTCTGAATGAAGAATGTAGAGAATTGTGCAAACAGAAAGAAAGCACATCAACGGAGTTCCTTTTCGGAGATAATTTAGACGAAAGCATTAAGACAATTAATGATACCCACAAGCTTTCGAAAGCCGTGACAAAACCTGGCACGTTTCACTGTGATGGAAAATCAAAAAATGGTCAAAGGAGGATGCCTTACCCCTCACCATCCAGAACCCACAAAAGCAGAGGGGGAGAGGATGGCGACCGATAACAAGAGGAGGACGGGGAGGAAGGAAACACTTCTCACAGAACCAAATTTAACTTTAGGACAACAATGATAAATTATGAAGGGAAAAGAAGACAATAGCGCAAGTTTAGAATTTAAGAATACTATAGATCATTTCACAGAGGGGAAAACAAGATTATATATACAGAAATGGCAGAAAATCACTAAAGACCAGTGGGTGTTAAACCAAATTAGGGGAGTTTACCCAGAACTTTGTTTTACCCCTGTGTAAACTTTTATCCCAAAAAGCATAACATTTTCGGAACAGGAAAGAATACTAATTGAAAGAGAAGTTAGAGAATTGAAAGAGAAAAATATTATCCAAGCAGTCAGAGGGATGACGAGGATAACCAGAATCAATTGTATTCTAATATATTCGCTAGAACTAAAAGTAAGGGGAACCTTAGAATTATTCTCAACCTTAAGCATTTCAATAAATACGTTAAATATACACATTTTAAAATGAGCAGTCTTCAAGAGGCAGTATATCATTTCAGGAACAATGCTTTGCTAGTTCCTGTGACTTAAAAGATGCTTATTTCAGTATTGCACTACATGAGAAAGCTAGAAAATTTTTCAGATTTATGTTTTCAGGGGAAAGTTCGAATTTACTTCATTCGTAATGGGTTTCACTGATGCTCCGCGGATTTTTACAAAAGTCATAAAACCAGTACTTGCTCGCCTGAGAGACGAAAACATTATCATAATTATGTATATATAGACGATGCCCTCATATTGGGGAGAACAGATTTGGATTGTTTACAGCTTGTAACAGAGTTTGTAAACTATTTGATGAACTGGACTTCACAATAAATACCAACAAATCTCGCCTTATACCAACCCAAGAGATTACATATTTAGGGTTTGTCTTATATTCAAAGACAATGACCATTAGACCAACAGAGGAAAAGATTAAGAAAATGAAAAATCTTTGGGATCATTACATTCGTGAAGAATTTATTACCATCAGAAAATTAGCGGAAATCATAGGAACACTGGTTGCGGAAATCATAGGAACACTGGTTGCAGTTTGCCCTGGTAACTAATATGGAAATATGTTTTATAAAAGATTGGAGATTTATAAAAACAAATCGTTAACAAAAAATAAGGGTAATTTCGATAATATTATTGTTATAACAGAGGCTATAAAGAAGATTTAAAATGATAGCTTTCTATGGTGGGCAGTTAACCTATTAAGATAGGACCACAACCCGAAGGATTTATCTTAACATCAGATGCCAGTAATACTGGATTGGGTGGAGAATTTGCAGGAGTTAGAACTGGAGGTTTATGGTCAGAAGAAGAAAGAAGATGGCATATAAATTATCTTGAATTGAAAGCGGCTCTTCTCACTTTGAAAGCATTTTCTTCTGATTATAAAGGCCACTCTAAGATTACTTTATTTTGCGACAATACGACAGCTGTATCATGTATTAACAAAAAAGGCAGCATGAAAGAAGAATGCAATAATATAACCAGAGAACTATGGTTATGGTGTATAGAGAGAAATATGACAGTCACAGCTGTACACATACCAGGAAAAGAGAATACTGAAGCGGACAAAGCTAGTAGAGAAAAAGGGCTTGAAACAGAGTGGTCTCTAGAGAAATCTGTCTTTGACGACATTAACACAGAATATGGGCTCTTCCAAGTTGACGTATTTGCTAGTAGAATAAATCATAAAATAGAACAGTGTGTCTCAGAGAAAAAAGATGCAGATGCATGGAGAATAAATGCTTTTTCATTTTCTTGGTCTCATTTATATGCTTATATTTTCCCTCCTTTTAATCTAATTATCAGAATCCTACAAAGAATAGAAACCGAAAAAGTGGATTGTGTCATGATTGTTCCGGTTTGGAAATCACAACCATGGTTTCCAAAACTCATAAACTTATTAACAGATGTTCCACCCCTATTACCAAAGAAAGCCAACCTTCTTCATCATCCAGTAACAAAACAGAAGGTTCACCCCATATTACACAACAGCAGAATGATAGCCTGCCGCTTGTCCGGGAAATTCTCGAAAGTGCAAACACTTCAGAAGAAATTAGTGAAATCATTATCAATTCATGGCGACGAAATACCAGAAAACAATATACTACATACATCAGGAAATGGCTGGTATTTTGTAATAAAATCAGTAAAAATCTTTTCCGCCGTTGGCATCAACACTACTTAAATTTTTAAAGAAATCTCTATAGATACCACGAGGAGAGGGACAAAAAAGACAATGGAGTTAGCGGGCATTGATATCAGTATTTTTAAGCCCCATTCCACCCGGGCAGCATCTACTAGCAAAGCGGCCACAAAAGGAGTTCCACTTTGTATAATACTGAAAGCGGGAAGATGGAGGTCAGAGACCACGTTTAAAAAAATTTTATCATAAGCTAGTGGAGAGAACGAAAAAGGATTTCAATAGGGCAGTACTGGATGAACAACAAATGAGTAGTGCTACGTGGATTTCGTAATTTACGTCATAACAGACAAACGCTTTAAAGCTTCATTTGTAACCCAATTCGGAATTGGGGTACGAGGTAGAGTTCGAAAATTAAACGAACTCACCTGTGATGTTTAATTGAAACTCTGACGAGTCCAATTCCGAATGGGGAACAAATGCCCACCCATTGGTAAATATCATCGAAACTCATTAGACTATAATATACTTGATTATACTTGTATGTATGTGTCCCATCCCGTTCCATTTGTTCCGTATGTCTGTTCTGACGCGTTAAAGCCTGACAGTCACGGCGTGATTCTTCATTTGTTCCCCATTCGGAATTGGACTCGTCAGAGTTTCAATTAAACATCACAGGTGAGTTCGTTTAATTTTCGAATTTGCTCTCTTTGGAGAAGATTGGGTGATTCTTTTTGACATCATCAGACATTTGTTTGCATGGAAGAGCGTCATTTTTTAATTAGAAGTTTACTTGCCAAGTGGTTAAGGCATTACACTGTGACCTGGAAAGTCTGGGGGTTTCAGCCTGCTACAGGTGCTTACATTTATTTTGCCTCGGTCAAGATTATTAACTTAACCCCCAATTTGCTCGACTTTGGGCAACATGAGTGATTCATGTTGACATCAGAAGTTTGTTTGATGGATTATCTGTATTCCTTCATGGAATGTCTAGGCAATGACATCTCACTGTGACAACATAGGTGATTCCTGTTGACATCAGACGTTTGTTTGATGGATTATCTATATTCCTTCACGGAATGCGGAGGCAACGGGATCTAATGATGCTAAGCAGAACAGTGTATTTTTTTTTTCTCTTGAAGAGGTTTAAACTGCTATGTCTGAGTGGGGTTCCTGACTTCCCATAGTGGACAGAGGGGGGGGGGGGGGCACTTACTGTGTCTGGGTGGGATTTCTGATCTCCCATAGTGGACAAGGAGGCACCTACTGTATCTTCTATCCCCCTATATCTGTTTTCCAACATGCTTTCTGTCTTTGTCTTGGAATTAGATTACTTGGTTTTGTCCTAGCCCTGGCCAGACTATGACTAGGAGGGAAACGGTTAAATGTATAGTTATTGGAGATGATTTTTTTTTGTCTTATAAATCATCTCTCTGTTTTGCATTGTATTATTTTGTTTTACATATATATGATTTGTAAACATTTGAGCGTGTTCCTCTTAGTGATGAGACATTAAGGTGATCTCAAACTAAGTACAGTAATAGTGTGCTCTTGGAATCTACATCTGTTCCATGTTTGAACCAATTCCCCTTTGTCTTACTTTTTCTTGGGTTCTTTCATTATAATTCTAGAACTTTTTACTCTCCCGTTCTCTTCCTTTTTACTGGTGCTGATATGGCCTAAATGTTTTGCAAGCGCCGTAAAACCCTTAAAAACAACAACAAAAAAACTACAACACACACACACGTAAAAAACTGCTCTGTTCAGACTTCATTTTTTTCATAGTGACATTTTTTGAGTGAAATACTTGTATAGAGGGTTTAGATTTTGCAACTCTTCATGGAGGAAGTTCATGTCCTGTTACTTTGTGAATTGATATTTTATTCTCTCCTTGGCGCATAGCTGAGTCCTTGAAAAAGTCTCTTTACTCACATTCTGTCACCATACTCAGGCGTAAAATGGGTCCTGGACGTTAAGATCAATGTCTATTTCAGAAAGAAATGTGATATCGCCTAGCAGGTTTTATGTCTCGTCCTATGTGTTAAGTGTTGCTGTTGGCTGGGGATTTCTTGTAAAGTTCTTTCAGCATGTTTAGTGGATATTGAGCTATATAAAGGTTCAAGTTAAAAAAAATAAATTTAGTTTTTGAGAATGAATGCAGAGAGAGAGAGAAAGAGAGAGAGAGAGAGGGAGAGAGAGAGAGAGAGAGAGAGAGAGAGAGAGAGAGAGAGAGAGAGAGAGAGAGAGAGATATTGCTGTGTGTGTCTGTGTTGGTTTTTTTTGTTTTGTTTTAAAATAAATTTAAACAGAGCTGTAATTTGTAACTTACCATCAATTGCCTCTTGGGACAAGACACTATTATTGTCATTATTATCATTCCTTATCATAATAACTTATATCAGTACATATAACGTTTGATTTTGTGCGGCTATGTAGTCTAGTGGTATGACACTCGCTTTGTTATCGGAAGGTCCTGGGTTTGAGCCTCGCTCGGCGCTTAGTTGAGTCCTTGGAAAAGGCTCTTTACTCACATTCTCTCACCGTACTTGGGTGGAAAATGAGTACCTGTCCGTTAACAGCGTTGTCTCTTTCGGAAAAAAAAATTGTAATATCGCTTAACAGGTGGCATGCCTCATTCTACATGTTACATGTTACTGTTGGTCAGGGACGCTTTGTAAAACGTTTTGAGTACGTTTAGTGGATATTGCGCTATATACAAAAAAGAAAGCTCAACATTTTACTGTCCTCATTCAGAAAACGATAGCGTGAACCCCAATGGGATCAACTGCTTCAAGTCTGATCAAGACGGTCACAGTGGTAGCTGGGATTTCCTGGACGTTCAGGAGGGAGCATCTTCCCCGCCTCCGGCCAGTCTGTCTCACTCATATAGGTTGGTATTTAGCCCTGAACTTAAATGAGTAGAACACCTTAATAGTGGGCAGGGAGGTACATGCTGTGTCTTCTATCCCCCCATATCCATTTTCCAATTGTTCCTGTCATTGTCTTGGAATGAGATTACGTAGTTTTGTCCTGATCCTTGCCGGAGTTCCTTGGCTGGGAGGGGAACAGTCGAATGTATAGTTATAGTTTTGGGAGATGATATTGATTTCCTTGTAAATCATCTCTCTTTTATGTATTGTATTATGTTTAGTCTAAATATTATATTATATGATTGGTAAACATTTGAGTGTATTCCTCTTAGTTGGGACCTGTGCTTGTGTCTGGGTGAGACTTTTAGGTGATCTCAAACTAATTATTTTGACGGTGTGCTCTTGGAATGTACATCTATTCCTTATTTGAACCAATTCCCCTTTGTCTTACCTTTTCTTTTGTGCTTTAATTGTAATTCTAGAACTTTTTACTCTCCCATTTTCTTCCTTTTTACTGGCACTGATATGACCTTGATGTGTTGCAAGCGCCGTAAAACCCTTAAAAACAAAAACAAACAGAACACCTTAAATAAAAAAAAAAAGAACAAAACACAAGGTTGTCAATTTTCCATATATTTTCCAATCATCTGCTAAACAGTAAACAGTAAGTAGTACATAATGTCTTTTTAACTGGAGTTCAACACTCAGAAGAATGGGGTTGGTTGGTCTCTATGTTAGTGTAAAAGTTCAGTAAATTCTTACCTCCTGAATTGGAAACCCTAACAATACCAAATAGATAACATTTCGGGCTGCGTAAATTACTTGTGGACAGCCTTGCCAACTATTTCCCTGCTGTCCGTCTGGTTTTTAAATGATTATATTATTAATGTCTTTGTAGTTTTTGTTATTGGTTTCAGAAGGGTTTTGAGCCCAAAACGTTCCAGTGTTTGTTAGTTTGTGTTCTTTTTTTTCGAAGCTGATATAATCCTTTATGTTCCTTTCTTTTTTACAGTCCACAGCTTAGCATCGGATTGGTATTTCAAATTTATGAAATTAGAAATAATCTCAGAGGAGTCGCACCGTGAGTGGAGTCTTTTATGTCTCCTTGGTGGGCAGGAGGTCACTTGCTCATACCTGCCGAATCTTACGAATTTTTCGTAATTTTACGAATTTTTGGACAAATTTCATGGCCAAATACGAAATTTTTGGGAAAATTACGAATTTTAAATTCTTAGTAATACTTAAATAATAATATATAATAATAATAATAATAATAATAATAATAATAATAATAATAATAATAATAATAATAATGATAATAATAATGATAATAATAATAATAATAATAATATAATAATATAATAATAATAATAATAATAATAATAATAATAATATATAATACAATAATAATAACAATAATAATAAAATAATAATAATAATAATAATAATAATAATAATAATAATAATAATAATAATAATAAATAATAATAATAATAAGTAATAATAATAATATAATAATAATATAATAATAATAATAATAATAATAATAATAATAATAATAATAATAATATAATAAAAGAAGAAGAAGAAGAAGAAGAAGAAGAAAAACAACAACTTCTACCACTACTACTACTACTACTACTACTACTACTACTACTACTACTACTTCTACTACTACTACAATAATAATAATAATAATAATATATAATAATAATAATAATAATAATAATAATAATAATAATAATGTGGTTGTTCCTACACAATTTCAGAAATTACGAATTTCCTTGTCAAATTACTAAAGCATTTACATAAAAATGACTAAATTTGAAGTTTTCAATTTGGCAGGTCTGCTTGCTGTGTCTTTTATCCTTCTATTTCTGTTTTCTGAGTTGCTTTCTGTGGGATTAATTGGTTTTGTCCTGGCTCTTACCTGAGTTTTTGGCTGAGAGGGAAACAGTCAAATTTATTGAGTTGGTTTTAGGAGGTGATAATTTTTTCCTTGTAAATCATCTCTCTGTTATGAACTGATAGTTACAATTTTGTTTTTAACAAATCTTGTAAACAGTTGAGTGTGTTCATCTTCGTGGGATCCTGTGCTGGTGTTTGGATGAGACTTTTAGGTGATTTCAAACTAAGTACAGTGATGGTATGCTCTTGAAATCTACATCTGTTCCCTATTTGAACCATTTCCTTTGTCTTACTTTTTTCTTGAATGCTTTGATTGTAGTTCTAGAATTATTTTATCATCCCATTTTCTTCCTTTTTACTGGCTCGGATATGACCTAAATGTGTGGGGACATGTGCTTGTGTCAGGATAAGACTTTTAGGCGATCTCAAAAAGTACACTAATAGTGTGCTCTTGGAATCTACATCTGTTCCCTATTTATTTTTATTCCCCTTTGTCTTCCCTTTTCTTGGGTACTTAAATTGTAATTCTAGAACTTTTTACTATCCCATTTCCTTCCTTTTTACTTGTGCTGGTATGACCTAAATATGTTGCAAGTGCCGTAAAACTCTTAAAAACAAAAACAAATAAACAAAATGAAAAAAAAAATTATATACTCAATTTACTACCAGAATATTGGTATGTGCCTTGTTTTTCTCAACCACCATTAATTTGTAAGAAAATTAAAAACAGTAGCTTTTTATAACAGGCCTATGATTTGTCTCAGAAAATAAATGTAAATAATGATTGATATTATTCTGTATTCAAAGTGGTATTCGATTTCAATATTTTGGAGCTTTTTTTTTTGTAATGCTTATTTACTTTGGCCCTTCACTCCGGCTGGAGCAGAGGCCATCGACGAATCCCCTCCATCTTGTCCAAATTTGTGCCACCTTCTCAGCTTCTCTCCATGTTAAACCTTCAGTTTTTAGATCCTCCATCTATGCCCTCCTCCTCCCATAGTGGGCAGGGAGGTACATACTACGTCTTCTATCCCCTTATATCAGTTTTCCAACATGCTTTCTGTCTTTGTCTTGGAATGAGATTACTTGGTTTTGTCTTGGCCCAGGCCAGAGTCCTTGTAAATCATCTCTCTGTTATGAATTATTATATTTTTAAAAAATGTATAATGTAAGTATTTGAGTGTATTCCTCTTTTTTGGATTTTGTGTTTGTGTCCGGATGAGACCTATAGGTGATCTCAAACTAAGTACATTGGTGGTATGCTCTTGGAATCTACATCTGATCCCTATTTGTTCCCAGTTCCCCTTTGTCTTACTTTCTCTTGGCTGCTTTAATTGTAATTCTATAACTTTTTACTATCCCATTTTCTTCCTTTTTACTGGTGCTGATATAACCTAAATGTGTTGCAAGCGCCGTAAAACCCTTAAAAACAAAACAAAACAAACATATGCCCTCCTCCATCTTCCTAGGCCGCCCTCTTTTCCTTGTCCCTTGCAGGTTCCATGTAAGAGCCTGCCTGGTAATATTTGTTGCAGGCCTTCTCAGTGTGTGGCCAAGCCATTTCCATCTCCTCCTCTTTAATTTCTACCTCTATTTCTTCTCGGCCTGTCATTTCCCATAGGTCTGTATTCTAACTTTGTCATGCCATTCTATTTGTAGTATTCTTTTTTATATTGCAATCTACACCTAATGTGCTCAAAACACTTCAGACTCCCTTTGCATGGTGTCACAAGCCAACAGCGATCTTTTAACATTCAGGACGAGACGTGATTCCTGTAAGGCATAATCACAATATTTTTTTTTCAACAAAGCATGGCCAGTTCCAGTGGAATCTGCACAATGTCAACACTCTTAAAGACAGTCTGCACAATGTCAACACTCTTAAAGACAATCTGCACAATGTCAACACTCTTAAAGACAATCTGCACAATGTCAACACTCTTAAAGACAACTTTTGCTTAAAGTCAACACCTCTTTCGGTCCCAAATTCTCTGTTCATGACCTCAGTGTGTTCCATTGATACTGGATAAAGTCAACCTGGGTTAAAGTCCAAAATTCTTTCTGGGTCGGCAGTGTGTGGTCTTATGGTATTACACTCGCTTTCGGATCGGAAGGACCTGAGTTTGAGCCTCACTTGGCGCATAGTTGAATCTTTGGAAAATGCTCTTTACTCATATTCTCTCTCAATACTTGGTGTGTAAATTGAGTACCTGGCTGTTTCTGTCTTAAAAAACGTTGTAATATCGCCTAACAGGCATCACGTCTCGTTTCTTGTTGCTGTTGGTCCGGGACCCTTTGTAAAGCGCTTTGAGCATGTTTAACGGACATTGCTCTATATAAAAGCTCAAGTTTTTTTTGTTTTTTTTTAACATCAACTTCTCCTTAAAGTCAACACCTGTTTAGGTCTCAAATTTTCAGTTCTTTCTAAGTGTGTTCCATTGGTAATGGTTAGAGTTAACCTTGCTTAAAATCAACAACCAACCATTGGTGCCAGTTTTCCGGTTCATGCCGGAATTCCGGTTTCGCGATATCTCAAAGTCAAATACCTCCGGTTTCAATGTTTTTAGTAAAATAACTTAAAAGCATCAGTAAAAATTCGAAAACGTGATTCAGCCACCTTTTCTGTGTATGGAGGTAGATTCGTGAAACCGGAACTCTCTTTGCTATGTAATCATTTAATAATGGTATAAAAACGGTGATGAAATAAGAGTAAAGTTTAGACTGCATTTTCAGTAAGAACATTTTCAGGTTTGGCAAAGTGTTGAGATTTTAGTTTCAGGTTTCAGCACTTCTTCCTGCTGGCACCCATGATGGATAGAGTACACCTGCCTATTATCACGGACCGTCCGTAATTGTTAAGGAAGTGTAAGGACAATTACGGACTTAAGGAAATAGAAGAAATATAAATAATACAAATGGTTGTAACGTTAAATTAAATTAATTTTTTTTTTTTCATTATTTCAATAAACAATCTCAATGCTAGGGAAAGACAACGGTGTGATAGCTTTTTGTAAGGAAAAGAACCCCAATATTATTTTATTAGGCTGTCCTCTATATAACATGGTAAGATTATTTTAGATATATAAAAGGGTGAATTTATCATTATTTTTGTTTGCTTTAGTATTACTGAAATTTGACCATTAATTACTGATGAATTTTGTATTTCTCACTGAATTTGAAATTTTTAAGTTGGCAGGTATGATAGAGTGAACCTTGCTTAAAATCAACAACCAATCTTTTTGGTCCAGCAGTGTTGGCTTTATCTGGATTTCAATGGGGTTTTTTGGGTTTTGTTTTTAAAAGTGATTTTTATTTCTCATTTGCAGCTTGGAATGGGATGTGCTGTTTGCCAAACCAGACAGAATGATGCTTAAATTGAAAGAGAAGGCCATGGCTGGAGATCTTCGCAGTAGTCGGTTCAGAAGTGTTGTCTGGAAGGTTTGTACCTACATGAAAACAAGCTAGTCTTTGACCTTTGGGTGTTTAAGCTGGGTGGGGTCTTCTGACCTCCCATTGTGGGAAAGAGGTCACCTGCTGCATATTCTGTTCCCCATATCTGTTTTCCCTCCCCATGTTGCTCTCTGTATTTGTTCGTGATTGAGATTGCTTGGTTATGTCCTGGTCCTGGTGGGAATCCTTAGCTGGAATGGAGACAGTCAACTGAGTAGTATCTTTGTTTTTGAGAGATGATATTTTCTTTCCCTTGTAAATTATCTCTCTGTTACTGTTTTATGTTCTATTGTCATTATTAATTATGATTATTGTATCTTGTACTTTGCAAACATTTGAGTGTATCTTTCATAGCGGGATCCTTTGTTTGGCTGAGACGTTTAGGTCATGTCAAACGTGGCATATCGGTGGATTGGTCGTGGAATATTCTGTTCCTTATTTAATCCAGCCCCCTTCGTCTTCCTTTTTCTTCAGTGCTTTCAACTTCATATCGACTACTTTCCTCTATCATCTTCCTTTTTACTGGCGCTGAAATGACTTTAAACTTTAGTGGATGTTACGCTAGATAAACAATCGAGATTTAAAAAAAAATTATTTCCCATTTTACTTGGTTTTTGGTTATTGTGGATAAAGTATCCTTTATGGTTATGCTGTATCAAATTATGAAATAAATACAAATTCCCTTTATTCATCCCATAGGGGAAATTTGTCTTCAGGGTCTATTCCAAGGGAAGACTGGAATAATCCAGGCATCAGCTGCAGTGCAGCACCGCAAATGAGCCAGGGCGAGGTCACTTTCTCAAGGCCACACAGCACAGCGGGTATTCAAACTCAGTACCTTTCGGGTACGAAGCAAAGACTGTACCGCTTGGCCATACTGCCCCCTCTTTATCCTTTTTAAAAAATGTTTTTTTATCTCTTATTTTTACATTAAAAAAAAAATTATTAAAGAAAAAAACAAAAATGAAATTCCCTTCATTTCTCCCATTTTGTATCCTAGTTGTTTCTGGAAGTGCTGCCTCCTCAGCTGAACAAATGGGTGGAGAAAACAAGAGAAAGCAGGGCAAGATTTGAAGAGCTGAAAAATAGAGTAAGTTTCCACTGTCCACAGTTTGACCTTCACCTTACCATCTACTCTACTGTATCAAAAAGATCCCCCCCCCCTCACCACCCCCTCTGTCTGTCCCGACACCCTCCTTACCAGGTACTCTATAGACCTGTACATTAACTGAAATCAGTCAATTCGTCAAATTCAAATATTTTTTAAAAGGAAAGAAAGAAATGAAAAAGAAAGAACGAATTCATGAATCGTAGTCGAATGACATGAAGTAATTAGGAATGTTCCTCAGCGCTATGCATAGCTCAAGGGCCGTTTATATTTATGATGGATATATTGCCAAGGCTAAGCGACGCTTCTTAGAATTGCCGTGTCTGAACACACCCCAGTGTATTTTCACACAGCCTTCGTGAAATTATCTTTTCACTTTCCAAACTTGTCGTGAGCGGCCGAGCGATGAATTTCACTGTTTCGTCCAAGCCAAAATTGACCACATTTACTTGGTAGAACTTAAAAGTATGAAAAAGTTTAATGCGAAAGCCGGAAGTGCATTATGAAGACACCTTCAAATTGAAAGTTATATGATTGCTACAAGCACATCTCGATTGCCTCACGTTGTAAACAAATTGGTTGACTGTTTCTTCACTGAGTTGGGTACCTAATTATAAGAAACAATTGTAAGTAGCCTAATTAATTCCCACGTAAATTAGTTTTCTGCCATTGTTTTGCTCAAGTGAGCTTGCTGTTTACTATTCATCTCGATTCTTTGGATTTTTCTGATACGATACGAAGAGTTTCAATGAGGTTCAGTTTCAGTCTCAGCCAATTTTTATAGAGCTCATTTACAGGGCTAACTCTACTCTAACAAAAAGATCCCCCCCCCCCCCGCAAAGCTTATCCGCACCACCCCTTCTATTGAATTTTAGAATGTGTCTGTGAAAAAGATACTCTCGATGCTATGGCTGTTATTTTATTTGTGGAAAGAAAACCATTCTATACATGACATCTCACCGGGCCTAAATTAGATGCCCTTAGTGCCCACTATCCCCCCCCCCCCACCTATCTTACTATGGGTTGGTCAAACATTTCATTGAGTTATTGTTTTAGAAAAATCAATTTTAATGATGGATGGTTATGACGTTTTGTAGAAAATCCGGTAAATCGTCAATAAGTAGAGAGTAAAAATTAGAGCAAGTTTCTTCTTTGTGCCCTATACCTTGTATTGTAAGTTTTTGTGACTGTTCCTTTTTTTTTGCTTTGTATAAATTGACACATTCTGTGTTTTTGATATTTTGTTCTTTTTATTTTTCCAAAGCTTATATATTCATTTTTGTGCGGCTATGTGGTCTAGTCGTATGACACTCGCTTTCGGATCAGAAGGTCCTGGGTTCGAGCCTCTCGCTTGGCGCATAGTTGAGTCCTTGGAAAAGGCTCTTTACTCACATTCTCTCACCGTACTCAGGTGTAAAATGAGTACCTGAACATTAACAGTGTTGTCTTTGTCCGAAAAATTGTAATATCGCCTAACAAGCGTCATGTCCTGTCCTACATGTTAAATGTTGCTGTTGACCAGGGACCCTTTGTAAAGCGCTTTGAGCACATTTAGTGGATATTGTGCTATGTAAAGCTCAATTTTTTATTTTTTTTTATTTAAAAGATAATTTATAAAAAATACATTGTATTGTAAGTTTTGGTGACTGTTCCTTTTTTTTCTTTGTATAAATTGACACATTCTGTGTTTTTGATATTTTGTTATTTTTATTTTTCCAAAGCTTATATTATATTTATTTTTGTTCATTGTTACTGGTCTAGGTCGAGAATTACATCTTTTATTATTTTGTGCTTGTTTTTTTTTCTTTCTTTCTGTTCACAGTTGATAGTCAACCCCCGCAAAGCTGTGGATTCCGTCAACCTGAAACTTCACAACCCATTGTCTCAGGATGAAGAGGTGGGGTGGGAAATCTTTATACTTTTTATATAGAGCTCATATCGAACGCAAACAGCAAATTCTCTTAACGAAGAATTTCCGAAAAGATGAAAATATAGTATTTATTATTATTATTATTATTATTATTATTATTATTATTATTATTATTATTATTATTATTATTATTATTATTATTATTATTATTATTTATTATTATTATTATTATTATTTTATTTATTATTATTATTATTATTATTATTATTATTATTATTATTATTATTATTATTATTATTATTATTATATTATTATTATTATTATTATCATTATTATTATTAATATTATTATTATTATTATTATTATTATATTATTATTATTATTATTATTATTATTATTATTATTATTATTATTTAATTATTATTATATTATTATTATTATATTATTATTATTATTATTACAAAGGGTCCCAGGCCAACAGCAACACTTAACATGTAGGGCGAGACATGACGCTGTTAGGCGATATTACAATTATTATTATTTTTTTTGGACATAGACAATGCTGTTAATGTGCTGTTATTGTGCCTTTTCAAACCTAGTACCATTCAATCTGAAGGCAATTGCCATACCACAAGACCACATAGTCGCAAAATAATTCAACAGGCAGTTAGTTACCGTTGAGCTCTCTCTTTGTGATTGGATGCTTGTTGGTCGTACAGTTTATATTCCACCAGGTCTACAAACCCACCTGGCCAATCACTGCTTGGTGGGTGGACCACCATTCTATAGCCAACCAGTCCTTGGTGGGTGGACCACCATTCTATAGCCAATCACTGCTTGGTGGGTGGACCACCATTCTATAGCCAACAAGTGCTTGGTGGGTGGACCACCATTCTATAGCCAATCACTGCTTGGTGGGTGGACCACCATTGTATAACCAACGAGTGCTTGGTGGGCGGACCACCATTCTATAGCCAACCAGTGCTTGGTGGGTGGACCACCATTCTATAGCCAACCAGTCCTTGATGGGTGGACCACTATTCTATAGCCTTCCAGTCCTTGGTGGGTGGACCACCATTCTAAAGCCAATCACTGCTTGATGGGTGGACCACTATTCTATAGCCTTCGCCTTCCAGTCCTTGGTGGGTGGACCACCATTCTAAAGCCAATCACTGCTTGATGGGTGGACCACTATTCTATAGCCTTCCAGTCCTTGGTGGGTGGACCACCATTCTAAAGCCAATCACTGCTTGATGGGTGGACCACCATGTTATAGCCAACCAGTCCTTGGTGGGTGGACCACCATCCTATAGCAACCAGTCCTTGGTGGGTGGACCACCATTCTATAGCCAACCAGTCCTTGGTGGGTGGACCACCATTCTAAAGCCAATCACTGCTTGGTGGGTGGACCACCATTCTATAGCCAATCACTGCTTGGTGGGTGGACCACCATTCTATAGCCAATCAGTGCTTGGTGGGTGGACCACCATTCTATAGCCAAGCACGTCTTGGTGGGTGGACCACCATTCTATAGCCAATCACTGCTTGGTGGGTGGACCACCATTCTATAGCCAATCATGCTTGGTGGGTGGACCACCATTCTATAGCCAACCAGTCCTTGGTGGGTGGACCACCATTCTATAGCCAATCACTGCTTGGTGGGTGGACCACATTCTATGCCAACATGTTGTGGGTGACCCATCTATAGCCCAGTCCTTGGTGGGTGGACCACCATTCTAAAGCCAATCACTGCTTGGTGGGTGGACCACCATTCTATAGCCAACCAGTCCTTGGTGGGTGGACCACCATTCTATAGCCAACCAGTCCTTGGTGGGTGGACCACCATTCTATAGCCAACCAGTCCTTGGTGGGTGGACCACCATTCTAAAGCCAATCACTGCTTGGTGGGTGGACCACCATTCTATAGCCAATCACTGCTTGGTGGGTGGACCACCATTCTATTGCCAATCAGTGCTTGGTGGGTGGACCACCATTCTATAGCCAAGCACTGCTTGGTGGGTGGACCACCATTCTATAGCCAATCACTGCTTGGTGGGTGGACCACCATTCTATTGCCAACCAGTGCTTGGTGGGTGGACCGCCATTCTATAGCCAATCACTGCTTGGTGGGCAGACCACCATTCTATAGCCAACCAGTGCTTGGTGGGTGGACCACCATTCTATAGCCAAGCACTGTTTGGTGGGTGGACCACCATTCTATAGCCAATCACTGCTTGGTGGGTGGACCACCATTCTATAGCCAACAAGTGCTTGGTGGGTGGACCACCATTCTATAGCCAATCAGTGCTTGGTGGGTGGACCACCATTCTATAGCCAACCAGTCCTTGGTGGGTGGACCACCATTCTATAGCCAATCACTGCTTGGTGGGTGGACCACCATTTATAGCCAACAGTGCTTGGTGGGTGGACCACCATTCTATAGCCAACACTGCTTGGTGGGTGGACCACCATTCTATAGCCAACATGCTTGGTGGGTGGACCACCATTCTATAGCCAACAGTGCTTGGTGGGTGGACCACCATTCTATAGCCAATCAGTGCTTGGTGGGTGGACCACCATTCTATAGCCAACCAGTGCTTGGTGGGTGGACCACCATTCTATAGCCAATCACGCTTGGTGGGTGGACCACCATTCTATAGCCAACAGTGCTTGGTGGGTGGACCACCATTCTATAGCCAACCAGTCCTTGGTGGGTGGACCACCATTCTATAGCCAACCAGTCCTTGGTGGGTGGACCACCATTCTATAGCCAATCACTGCTTGGTGGGTGGACCACCATTCTAAAAACCAAGAATGATAAAATTTAAGATTTAATTTTTTTTTGCTTCTGTAATTTAAAAAAATCATATTTTCTCTATTAAAGCAAATATAAATGCATTTTACTATTTCATATTAACTCCCAATATCTTAACTCACTCAACCCTAACACTGACTATATCCGTTGTTTACCCGGGTTACTTTGACCCCATGCCTATTTATTATATTTTTATGAGACAAATTATACTCGTAGTATCAAAGCTAATGTTTTAAGTTTTTGCATGTTAATGGTAGTTGAAAGAAAATATATATGTACATGGTCATTTTCAATACATTTTTTCCAATTTTGAAAAGTAGCAAAAATCTCTAGGATTGAGTGAGTTAAAATATAAACTTTAAATTGATTTATCATTGTTTTGTTTACCTCGAAAGAATATCAGATGAGACCTGCTTACTTGTGCGGCTAGGTGCTCTAGTGGTATGACACTTGCCTTTGGATCAAAAGGTCTAGGTTTTGAGTCCTGCTCTGAGTGGCGCATAGTTGATTCCCTGGAAAAGGCTCTTTACTCACATTCTCTCACCGTGCTCAGGTGTAAAATCAGTACCTGGTCGATAACAGCGTTGCCCCTGTTAAAAAAGTAAAATTGCAGTATCGCCTAATAGACACCATGTCTCATCCTACATGTTGCTGTTGGTCAGGGACCCTTTGTAAAGAGCTTTGAGCATGTTTAGTGGATATTGCGCTATATAAAAGCTCAAGTTTCACCACCAAGCTCCACCTCCCCCCCCCCCACACACACACACACACATCCCAACTTTTTAAATTTAAATTTTTTTCTTTTCAACAGAGCCCGTGGAACAAATTTTTCCAAGACAATGAACTGCGGCTGACTATTAAGCAGGATGTCATTCGAACGTAAGTGTTTTCGAACGATGACTTTGTGGGACATTTAAGTACTGTGGAGTTGATTACATATATTTATATATATATATAATATATATATATATATATATATATATATATATATATATTATATATAGATATAGATATATATAATATATATATATATATATATATATATATATATATATATATATATATATATATATATATATATATATATAATTATGGTTTGGGTGTCAGGGCCAACTCTTGGTTCAATATCTTAGGATGTGTGGCAAAGAGTAATTTACCTGTTGAATGTCATGAAAACATGGAAATGATAAGCTATTTTAAAGAATCATGGAAACAAAATAGAGAAAATAATGTAGTTTAAAGAATCATGGAAACAAAATATTGAGTGGATAAGGTTTTTCAAAGAATCATGGAAACCAAACATAGGAATTTTTTTTTTTTTAGAATTATGGAGCCAAAACATAGAGATATTAAGGTATTTTAAAGAAGGATGGAGTCTACACATAGAGATTATAATGTATTTTAAAGAACCATGGAAACAAAACATAGAGATTATAATGTATTTTAAAGAATCATGAAAACAAAGCATAGAGATTATAATGTATTTTAAAGAATCATGAAAACAAAACATAGAGATTATAATGTATTTTAAAGAATCATGAAAACAAAGCATAGAGATTATAATGTATCTTAAAGTATCATGGAAAAAATGGCATAATGACTAGTTTTTATGAGTTTCATGATTTGGTTGTCGACAATCATCGATAAAGAAAAGGAAAAAGTGTTGTGCGGCTATGTGGCTAGTGGTATGACACTCGCTTTCGGATTGGAAGGCCCTGGGTTCGAACCTTGCACTCGGCGCATAGTTGAGTCCTTGGAAAAGGCTCTTTACTCACATTCTCTCACCGTACTCAGGTGTAAAATGAGTACCTGGCCATTAACAGCTTTGTCTTTGTCCGAAAAATTGTAATGTCGCCTAACAGGCGTCATGTCCCGTCCTATATGTTAAATGTTGCGGTTGGTCAGGGACCCCTTGTAAAACGCTTTGAGCACATTTAGTGGATATTGCGCTATATAAAGCTCAATTTATCACAAACCGTGCTTTACCACTAGCTTGGACTATCCCCGACTTCATGTCCTCCTTCATAGCCACTAGGCATGTAGAGCTGGAGTTTTCTGTCAAATGGACAATAACAATTGCTTGCCACTCCTTGGATAGGAAGCTAATACATTGCAAAGAACTTTCCACCTGATCTAACAGACCCAGATACCCACTCACTGCTGGGTTGACAGGGGGAGTCTGGGCTCCAGGATTATAGAAAATATCAATATAAATAAATTGGAAAGCATAGCTTTTGAGAAGCTTGTTGATAAATGAATGTTAGATAATTGGATGAAGATAGGATTATTATTTTCTGGTTTATTTTTCTTTTCTTTTCTTTGCTTAACTGAATGAGTCCTTCTTTTCAATTCCTAATATGTTATGCAATGAAATTATTTTTTAAAGATGCCACAGATGATTTCCCCCCCCCCACCTCCCCCCTTTTTTTTTTCTCTCTCTCTCTCTGTCTCTATCTCTCTCTCTCTCTCTCTCTCTCTCTCCCTCTCTCTCTCTCTCTTCTCTCTCTCTCTCTCTTTCTATCTATCTCTCTCTCTCTTTCTCTCTCTCTCTATCTCTATCTCCCTCTCTCTCTCTCTCTCTTTCTCTCTCTCTTTCTCTCTCTCTCTTCTCTCTCTCTCCTCTTCTTCTCTCTCTCTCTCTCTCTCTCTCTCTCTCTCTCTCCTCTCTCTCCTCTCTCTCTCTCTCTCTCTCTCTCTCTCTCTCTATATATATATATATATATATATATATATATATAGTATATATATATATATCTATATATATATATATAAAATATGAACCTTTATGATTTGACTTATATCCCATTTTGCTACTTACCCCGTTTGCAGCTACCCCAAAATTGAGTTTTTCCAGTCTAACCAGTTACGCAATCTGATGGTTGACATTCTATTCATCTTTGCTAAGGAAAACGCGGACATTTCATACCGTCAGGTCTCTAACCGTCTTCTCTCTTTCTCTTTCATTCCCTGCATTTTGAATGTTTCGACGTTCTGCATTCTGCGTATTTGTGCTCGTAATTTTATTTATTTTATTTGCTTTCCTTATTTTTTTTGTTTGTGAAAAAATATGCTTTTTTTTAAAGTTTACCTAGATTGAAATTTGAACATATTTGTTTGATTACCGTACGTTATAAACTGGAGAGAGTTAAACCATTTCATTTTTTCTGCTTTTGGTTTCTAGTTTTAGCACTTCTATCATTGGGATAAAATAGAATGTAATTATTTTCTTGAAGAAATATAGCTAAATGTTCTAAAGTTAATGGTTGTCATATTATTGTTTTCAGTGGAAAAAAAAACAAACAAACAAACGCAAAGTGATTCCCAAACTATTTGTTTTTTGGTGTGGATAGATTGTGTAGGAACTAGAAAGAGAGCTACGTGTCAAGTAATGGATAGTACCCCCCCCCCCTCAAAAAAAACCCCCAAAAAACCTACAAATACCAAAAAATCATACAACCTCGCTCCCCTTCATTCCAAACCCCTCCCCCTTCTCACCTTTTTTCCAAACCCCCCCCCCCCCAAAAAAAAAAAAAAAAACAAAAAAACAAAATAAAACACAGTTAGTTTTGTCTAAACTATTTTATAGCGCATGATATCCTACATGTCTGTAAAAGTGACTATTATTTATTAATATCGGCTTGGAAACCCTTGATTTATAAATATTCAGAATGCCTCCTCGCCAATTTTTGTCATTGTTGCGAAATTTGTTTAATTTCTTTCTTCACTCCGTCGTCAGTCAACCTTGCATTTCATATTTTTTATGTTGTCTTGAGCCTGCTAGTTTGTTTACCTTTTACATTCACTGTTTTGGCAGGAGTGGATTGTTTATTATTATTATTATTATTATTATTATTATTATTATTATTATTATTATTATTATTATTATTATTATTATTATTATTATAATTATTATTATTATTATTATTATTATTATTATTATTATTATTATTATTATTATTATTATTATTATTATTTATTATTATTATTATTATTATTATTATTATTATTATTATTATTATTATTATTATTATTATTATTATTATTATTATTATTATATTATTATTATTATTATTATTATATTATTTAATTATTATTATTATTATTATTATTATTATTATTATTATTATTATTATTATTATTATTATTATTATTATTATTATTATTATTATCGTTTATTATTTTGTGCATGGGTGCCTTTAAAAAAAAAATTCTCAAAAGGGGAGTGGAAGGGGGGGGGGGGGGGGGAGGAGGATAAGGAAAAGGATTCTGTGTGTGTTTGTTGTGTGTGAATGTGAATATAATTACATTTGTTAACGATATTTAGGCATGTATTTTAGAAGTAAAATTTAGAAGAGCTTTTTCTTTGGTTTTTTTTTTTTTATTGTTTTGTAATGAATCAGAACGTTGTATTATTTATAGATTCTATCATGTAGTGTTTTACATTGGTGTTATTTCTTTTCTTGTTATTCTTGTTTTTTTCAGTTTAATAATAAATAGTATTTCTATAGTGCATACTGATGACTAGGACATGCTCTATGCGTTTACAAGTATAATTACACTTCTTTGCTTTACTACCTACTTTTAATTTAGTTAGTGACTAACTATATTGTAATAGTAAATAAACATGCCCGAAACCTTAAAAACCAATTAAAGTGAAAAAAACCCCAAAGATATTCCTATGACCCGTGCAGTACCACCAAAACCACGGCGGTCCCACCAAAACCTCAGCAAATAATTCATATTTAATGTTCAAACTTTGTACTTTGTTTTTTTTTTTTTTTTTGTTTTTTTTTCTTTTGGGTACTTTATTTTGTTTTTTTTTGTTGTTGTTTTTTTCCTTTTCCTTCATATTTTTAAGCATGCCTGCATGTGTTGTAAGTTGGTCATGTTTATTTTCTTTTCTCTGGTGCCTTTTTGAAATGCAAATAGTTATTGTCAGATTTTGTTGTTGTTCGATACCCGTGTTGTTGTTTTTGTTTTTGTCAAAGCGTTTCGCTGTTGTTGTTTATTGAATGATGGTTCATTATTATTATTATTATTATTATTATTATTATTATTATTATTATTATTATTATTATTATTATTATTATTATTATTATTATTATTATTATCAAAATTAATACTATGATCAAATTACATTGATAAGATTTTTGGCTATTTGTATGTTCTTGGTCACTTCATCACTCCGATAGTTGAGGCTATAGTTGTTCTTTTCAAAGAGAAAAGCATAAACTTAAACTAACTCAAAAGGATAACAGTCCAACATCCAACATCGGGTTTTATTTAGCTTGTTATCTCAAACTTTCATTTAAAAAAAAATATTATTTAGAGTTGTGTCTCTCAATTCTTTTGATCATCAGATCTCTTGCGACAGTTCAAATATTTATCTCGTGTTATTGTATGTTGTTGTCATATCTTTTACACTAACACTATTTAGCATTATATCATAATTGTTGATGTCTGGTATTTCATGTTTGAATTTTTTTTTTTGGAAATTCATTATTTCTTAGTTTTTCACAACTTTATGTTATCTGTTCTTTTGTTTATCGAAGGCGCTCACAGCCAGTTTATTTTGTTTATCACATCACAGCGGTCAACTGTTCAACTGTCTTGATTCATCCAGGATTGGACTTTCCCAATTTGGCAATCTGAAGAAAACATTAAAAAAAAAAAAAATTTCAATTAGACTGTTTATGCATATAGAAATGAATGACCCTTGTATGTTACAGGATTATGCTTTTTTAAAATAGCTAATTAAAACAGTGCTGATGGTTTTCCTCAGATCCGCGGAAATCTGCGATTTTGGAGTCCAGAGGTGGAATTTCCACCTTTTAAAAATTACATTTTCTCGAAACAATGTGCTAGCAATGAGAGAGTTGATGTGTGGTGGAACACACAGGTGTAGTTTCCCACTCTCCAGAAGTTAGCTAGAGTATCAATGATAGTCTGTCATCTCAATTGCTCTAAAAGTGGGGTTTAGTGCAGTGAAAATGGGGCTTAAAGGCAATCGTTCAACATTTTCCTACTTTTTCACTTTTTGTCACCATCAGCACTGTTAAAACAAGGAACAGAAAAAGCTCTAAATCCAGGTTATATTGATACGATAGTCCAAACATACTGCTGTTTTGGGTCACGACAGTGCTATGCGTTGAGTTGTCCCGTTTTAGCTGTTTGAAAAGTTGGCCGCTATAATTTTTTTTTTTTTTCTTTTGATTTATTTTGTGTCACTTTTTCATTTTATTTTCTTCTTCCAATCCACATCGATTCTACTTATTAAAGATTTCCTGAAGTCGAATTCTTCCGAGGCGACGACTTGATAGAGATGATGATAGATATTCTCTTTTGCTTTAGTCGTGAGCACGCAACACACTCATACAAACAGGTGGGTGGGGTCGTTCACTTCATATTGTTCATCTAACTGATTTGACGCTGTGGATTCTTTACCAATGGATTACAGGTGTGGATGTTCATTGAATTGATGAATATCCAATTTTTAACACTCATATCCAACCCAATTCAATCCATATTGTTACAGTTTCAATACTGATGAAGATAAACACAACATTTGTGTACACTTTGGGATGGTCTTAGGTTATGGCACTGTATCTCAACGCAATCCATACTGTTACAGCTTTAACACTGAAGATAGACACGACATTTGTGTGGTGTGGGATGGTGTTAGTGTTAGGTTATGGCTCTGTATCTCAACGCAATCCGTACTGTTACAGCTTTAACACTGAAGATAGACACGACATTTGTGTGGTGTGGGATGGTGTCAGGTTATGTATGGCTCAGTATCTCAACGCAATCCATACTGTTACAGCTTTAACACTGGAGATAGACATGACATTTGTGTGGTGTGGGATTGTGTTAGTGTTAGGTTATGGCTCTGTATCTCAACGCAATCCATACTGTTACAGCTTTAACACTGAAGATAGACACGACATTTGTGTACTGTGGGGTTGTGTTCGTGGTAGGTTATATGGATTGGAATAATAATAATCATTATGTCGTCATGTGACAGAAAGGTTTTTCCAATTTACAAGTAAATTAAAAGATATTTTCATAACTTTTTTCGGCATTTCTCAAGTTGGGTTGGCGGGGAGGGAATTTCATACCCTCATTGTACTTGGTGGGAGGAAGGGGGGGGGGGGGGGGGGGGGTTGCCGATAGCCACGCTCCTTTCTTGGGTTTTCTTTTTGTCTGTCTTTGAATTGGAATTATGGTTTGTCCTAATATACCTTTAATAATAATAATTAAAATTTTCATTTAAAGAAACGTATTATACAGAAGTACTAATCAAGGTTTTTATTTACCAAAAATACAATGTGATAAAATAAAAAAAAACAAAACAAAACAAAACAAAAAAAAAACAGCTAAGGGAAGAAATATAGAAAGATAAAAAATGCTTAGAGGAAGTATTTGAGGCTAGATGGGATGAGTAAGAAACGGAAGCCTATGCGGCCATGTAGTCTAGTGGTATGACACTAGTCTTTGGATAGGAAGGTCCTTGGTTCGATGCCTGCTAATAGCAGCGCATAGTTGAGTCCTTGGAAAAGGCTCTTTACTCATATTCTCTCAACTCACTCAGGTGTAAAATGAGTATCTGGCTGTTTACAGTGTTGTCTCTATTGGAAAAAATTTGTAATATTGTCTAATATTGTCTTGTCCTACATGTTAAGTGTTGCTTTTGGTCAGGGACCCCTTGTACAGCATTTTGAGCCTGTGTAGTGGATATTGCGCTATACTATATGATGCTCAATTAAACATTAAAAAAAAAAAAGTATAAGAATACAGGGGTTCCAGATGGCCAGAGTTTCTCATAGCCAATTTTGACTTCAAAAGTGGGCAAATAGAATCTTACATGGCCAAACAATAAATACACTTTGACCCCCTTAAAAAAAAAAAAAAAAAAAAATAAAAATAAACATTGGCTTTGGTGAACATAAAAAACAATAAAGTCAACTTGACTAGGAAAAAAAAAAATTGTCGAAAAAAAAAAAAGTTTATCGAAAAAAAAATAAAAAATTCTTGATAATTAGACTGAAATTGATAGATGAAATGTGATGCTCTGTGTGGCCTATTTTTACCAATTTGGCACATACATGGCCGTCTGGCAGTCCCGTAAGAATATCCTCTTGTTGTAGAAAGTAAAACTGTTCACTTCGCTTCAGGTAGAAGGCTTGAAAAATTGCTTTTTTTTTTTTTTTTTTGGTTCTGCTTTCAAACAATTGCATTTAATGACTTTTAAACATCTTTTCTGATGAACATAACAGGCTAGGCTTGCAACCAGGGTGATTTCTCATATTTTAATACGCTTTAAGGTCCAATATATGATAATATGGGATATTGATTAAAATTAATATGATAAATGCAGAAAGTCTTAAGTCAACAGTTTTGTAACAAAAAAGGAGAAATAATGATAAAAGTGGAATTTAAAAAACCCAAAAAACTTGAGCTTTTAGATAGCGCAATATCCATTAAACGTGCTTAAAGCGCTTTACAAGGGGTCCCTGGCCAACAGCAACACATAACATGTAGGAAGAGACACGACGCCTGTCAGGCGATATTACAAATTTTTGGGACAGAGACAACGCTGTTAACGGCCAGGTACTCATTTTACACCTGAGTACGGTGAGAGAATGTGAGTAAAGAGCCTTCTCCAAGGACTTGACTATGCGCCGAGCAGGGCACAAACCCAGGACCTTCCAATCCGAAAGCGAGTGTCGTACCACTAGACCACATAGCCGAATAGTTGAAGGTCACTTGATATTGTCTCCACCAACGTGATAATGTGAGTGGCCAGACAGATGATTGGAATTTGATTCAATAGTCTGATGTCACGTTGCCCAGCAATGGCGAGCAGCGTGGTTCTAAACAAAGAAAATTGGTATTTTCGGAGAGAGAGAGAGAGAGAGAGAGAGAGAGAGAGAGAGAGAGAGAGAGAGAGAGAGAGAGAGAGAGAGAGAGAGAGAGAGAGAGAGAGTAATTATTTAAGATTTTATTTATGTATTATGAGCCATCATATCATAGGAATGCAATTTTTAAATTTGAAATGAGTTTATCATGTAATCAAAACAAGTTTTAACTTTACAGTGGAATCGCATTAAGTCAACACACACCTCTTGTTGGTCCCAAATTTTCTGTTCAATGTTATATAATGATAAGTGAATAATAATATGATATAATAGATGATATATAATACTGTATAATAATATATATACTAATAATAATGATAATAATAATAATAATAATAATAATAATATAATAAGAAATAATATATATATATAATATTATATTAATTATATAATAATATGATTAATATAGATTAGTAATTATTTAGTTTATTTTAATATGTTAATTATAATAATAATATAATTTTAATTTATATATTATAATATATTATGGTTTTAAAATTCAATTTTATTTCAGTTTTATCTTTAATTATCGTTTTAATATTAGATTAGATTAGATTAGCCTGTAAAAATTTTTTGTTGATGTTTTGTTATGTTTATATCGAGAATAGATTTGTTTGTGTTGGAATTTTATATTTGTAGTTTTAGTTTTTATAGTTTGTTTATAACTTATTAAACCCTTAAAAAAAATTTTGTATATTTTGTGGAAAGTTGAGTTGGTTTAAAATCGTGGTTCATTTCCGTTTTGTTGGAAAAATTATTTTAACATTAGTGCTAAAAAAATTTAATTCCAAATATTCAATTAATTTTATTAATATTGTCAGTTATTTAGGAAAAGGTGAAAATAGAAAAGCTTTGGATGAAAACAGGACAAACAATGGATGATTCCGACAAAAAAATCATTCGTCAGTTGATGAAGGGCTTGCAACCAAAACATCTGTTGTCTGTACTGTCTCCCTTCGAAGCCTTTTCATTTTCACCTGTTCGTTAGTATTGAATTGCTCTCGACGATTTACAATGTTAGTTATTGAAATATCACATTTAAAAAAGCAGCTTTGTATCATTTTGTCCAATGTATTTCTATGAAAGTCTTTTTTTTTTCCCTTGCAGGGAATGCATGAGCTCCTGGCCCCTCTCATCTTCGTTCTCCACTGTGACCATCAGGCGTTCAGTCACGCCTGTGAGATAGAGACAGTGCTGTGAGTATATTATGATCACAGAATAGAATACACAGGCCTTATGTGCAGCATTTGTAGGCTAAATTTTGGCCAAACTCTACTATTTTCCTCTAGATTCTGAATGTATGACCAAAATGCGAGAGAAAAATTTATTTTTGGTTTTCATATACTACTACTACTACTACTACTACTACTACTACTACTACTACTATTTACTATACTACTACTATCTAACTATACTAACTACTACATACTACTACTACTACTACTACTACTACTACTACTACTACTACTACTACTACTACTACTACTACTACTACTACTACTACTACTACTACTACTACTACTACTACTACTACTACTACTACTACTACTACTACTACTACTACTACTACTACTACTACTACTACTACTACTACTACTACTACTACTACTACTACTACTACTACTACTACTACTATACTACTACTACTACTACTACTACTACACTACTACTACTACTACTACTACTACTACTACTACTACTACTAACTACTACTACTACTACTACTACTCTTTTACTACTACTATACTACTACCACTACTACTCTACTACTACTACTACTACTACTACTACTACTACTACTACTACTACTAACTACTACTATACTATACTATACTACTACTACTAAAATAATATAATATACTAATATACTACTACTACTACTACTACTACTACTACTACTACTACTACTACTACTACTACTACTACTACTACTACTACTACTACTATACTATACTACTAATATAATAATAATAATAATAATAATAATAATAATAATAATAATAATAATAATAATGTCTTCATCACCACCACCACCACCATCACCACCACATTCATTTTCACATGCCACTATTACTAATGTTCACACCCAATATTCTTGCACCATATACATTATTCGTCCATCGGATATTTTACTATGACTTTTGACTACAAAACTTGACAAAGTCTTATTTCAATTTCAATGTTTTGATGCTGTAGTGCTAAACCTGGTCAAAGTCAATATTTTTACAACTAGAGGCTGTGGACTGTCAAAAGTACAGATTTGAAAAAGAACAAAATACCAAAACACAGACCGTTTCGGGCTCAAAACCCTTCTTCAGTCGATAACAGAAACAATAAAAACGTTATCGCATCACTTAAAAATTTTTATGTGTTGTATAGATGGAATGCGCTTGGCCAAGGAGTTCACAACATTGCCATCCGGAAGTATAACGGACCAACACACAAACTCTGTGTAACCATGAACTTTTATAGTCTGGTTAATACAGTTTAGTGAGAACAACTCACAAACACGGATGGCAAAAACAATAACAAAGGCCTGAGTGACGTCATCTTCGAACTATCTATAGAAAGAAAGAATGGAATTGGCGTCACTCAGCTCTTTGTTATTGTTTTTTGAAGACAGCCATTTTAATGATTAGTTCTCACTAAATTAGATCAATCAGACTATAAACGTTTAAGGTTACACATAGATTTGTGTGTGTTTGTACGATATTATATCCAGCTGGTGGATGTTGTCAGTACTTTACCTAAACGCATAGCATCAATATTTTTTATTGGTTTTGTTATTGAGCTTTGGTCAACAGCAACATTTAACATGTAGGACGGGAAATGACGCTTGTTAGGTAATATTACAATTTTTCGGACAAAGACAACACTGTTAACAGCCAGGTACTCATTTTACACCTGAGTACGTTGAGAGAATGTGAGTAAAGAGCCTTTTCCAAGGACTCAACTATGCGTCGAGCCCGAGGATCGAACCCAGGACTTTCCGATCCGAAAGCGAGTGTCATACCACTAGACCACATGCCGCACATATTGGCTGAAGAAGGGTTTTGAGCCCAAAACGTTTTTCCGTTGTTCGATATATTTTTCTTTTTCAAAGTTGTTTTCATATTCATATTCTTTCGTTCATGACTTGTTTGTTGATAACTCTTTTCCTGTCCGATTTTCTCTTTATAAGTTGTTTATCATTTTTATTCATTTATTTGTTGTTGACTTGTTTTCAATACGATTACAGTTATAGTACACAGTTCACCAGGTATAATCGTTGAGGTTACATTCTGTTTCACTACACTTTTTATTTTTTTTATTTTCATCAAAATTACTTTGTATGAAATGCTTTTTCTTTTTCTTTTGTTAAAATTTTTATTTATTTTATTTTTTTCCCATATTTTGTTTGTCGGCAATTCCCTTTTTGTTTCTTTCTTTTTCTTTTCCTTTTTTTTTTTTTTTTTCATGCGTTTTCATCTACATGTACATATATGCAGGTCTGATATCTGAACGTAGTTATGGGCCTAGTTTAACATTGTTGTATGAGCCTGTAAGGAATTGGGTTATCAGACCTGTAAATAAGTGCACATCAGTTTTCGTTCATTCTGCAAAAAAAAAAATGAATTTCCGTTTGATTTGATTTTGACATTGAGGGATTTTTTTCTGTTTCTTTTCATGTTTCCATTTCTTTTTTTTTTTTTCCTTTTTTTCTATATTATTTTTTTGGTTATATGTGACTGGCCATCTCAAAATGGTGTTATGTCGGAATGAATCGGAATCGAGGAAAAGTGAAAATAAATCTAGAATTATTAGAAATACTCACTTTGTCAATGTCAATAAAATTTATTTATTCTCTGAGTATAAAGAGTTAAATAATAGTAACAATAAAAAAATGACTTTGGTGTTTTGTTCCTCGTGTTTTGTTGACAAAGGGGAAACCTGAAACGTCCACACCCATCTGTCTTCGTGAATCAAATTGAACCTTCCATTCCATGTGACAAGTGTTATTTATTTCTTCCAGTTCCAAGCAGTGACTCATTTATTGCATTCATAAAACATAATTGAAATGAACTCCACGTTTCGTTGAATTATTGAGGCCAAGAATTCAATTCCCAGTACGTTGTTCACCCCGACATGATAATATACCACTTTGGGATGGATATATACATATTCTTTCTTGATTTTGGAATTTGTTATGATTATTTATTTGAAAGGAGGTCTATGGATTGCATTTTCTATCTTCCCTATCAAGGATATATTTTCCTTATTCATTATCAAAGGAACTAGACAACAGTGGAATGAAAATACATTATTCTGGTCTATCCCCTATTTATAGCAACCAATAGGCTTCAACAGTCGTAACGTCACTTCCCTCGTAATGACTCATGGTAACTTAGTAACTGGCTCTAAACTATCGAAACAATGGCGGACGCCCTTATGAAATACTTCTCCGACGAGCATAAAAGCGTATCCAGAGGAGAAAAAAAAAACATTATAAATCTGATCATGTTTTGACTTTTACACATTCTGATCACAAGACATATGAAAAGTTCTAGCCAGCATGAAGAATAAAAAGTACCGATTTTCTTTGTTTAGAACCACGATGGCCGCCATTGCTGGGCGACATGACATCAGACTATTAAATTCAATTGTCCTTGTAAAATTGGGACTGTCCTGATTTATCGATCAGAAAAAAATTTAAAGAATAAAAAAATTGTGGACTGTTTATATGTATGGAAATTATGACCCTTGCATGTCACAGCATTATGATTTTTTTGACTAGCAAATTAACTCTTTAGTTGCTAGCAAATCTGGCACAAAATTTTACCCAGTTGCTAAGCATTTTGTCAAAAATCAGTTTAAAATGGGTAATATTAGTAAAAATGCAACAAAAAGATTACTACTAGTCCCCATTATGAAAATTTAAATGGATTGCTGTGATCGTTTGTGAACATTACCAGTCAAATAATATGTGAATTAGTATGTGTATGCAGCCAATATGGCACGTACAGACCTACGCCTTCCAGCGTATGTAGCAACTAATGAGTTAAGATAAATGACAAATTACTCTAAATTAGATTTATTGTTTATTATATTTTAGTATAATTAAATATATATATATTTTATATATATATTTATAATTACTATTATTTATTATAATTACGAATTTATAATTTGTAATTTTCGATTTAAGAAAATAATTATGTCCACATACAAATTTTTATGCAGTATAATGAATTTTTAATTTTAGTATACTTAAAGTAATACTATATAAAGAATGAAAAATAAAATTATCTAAAATTATTGACAATTATATACACTACTGTATTCTATGAATGTAAGTATAATTAAATTAGATATTGATTATATAATTTAATTTATAGAAATTATGAAATACGAATAATTTATAATAAAATTGAATTTATAATTATTAATATATAATGAATATATAATATAATAATAATAGTATTGGTGATAATAACAAGATCAGAAAGATACAATTACCTGTATACTAACTATTGACATAATAGATAATGAAGTTATTATTAATGCTGATAAGTAATTAATTAATGTCGTAAAAAACTATTAATAGTTACAAATAATTTATATATTAATCTATGTAATATTATAAATATTTATATGAATATTGTGTTGTTATCCCATTTCAGTTCGTTTCCTGTCATTACAGAAAATGGACTAATTGACAATTGAGTTCATGATTTTTTGCTAACTCCATGTGGCCCTCAACACAACGTTGTTAACTACATTTGTATGATTCTACAGGTTCAGTATACTGATGTATCCATGAATCGTTTGATAGTCGGGTTCAATTTACCAGTTCGCCAAGTGATGCATTATGCATTATAAACGCGGATGGCAAAAAACAATAACAAAGACCTGATTGACGTCATCTTTGAACTATCTATACGGTCTAGTGGTATGACACTCGCATTTGGATCGGAAGGTCCTGGGTTCGAACCTCGCTCAGCGCATAGTTGACTCCTTGGAAAAGACTTCTTTACTCACATTCTATCACCATACTCAGGTGTAAAATGAGTACCTGGCCGTTAACAGCTTTGTCCCTGTCCAAAATTTTTTTTGTAATATTGCCTAACAGGCGTCATGTCTTGTTCTACATGTTAAATGCTGTTTCCTAGGGACCCCTTGTAAAGCGCTTTGAGCATGTTTAGTGGATATTGCGCTATATAAAAGCAAGTTAAGTTAAGTAGGTAGGTATGCTCATGGAATATTCTTGAAAATATCACATTGGGAAATCAGAGAGCAGGCACTGGTGTAAGAAAAAGATAAGATCTGAAAAAAGTGTGCATGAAACAGTGTCAGACAAAGTAAGAAAGAAAAATACAAGAAATGGATTTCAGCACCCTGCTTCCTCAAATTTATTTTGTTAGGGCCCAGCACAGTTACAGTTGTTTTTTTTCTTTTTTTTTAAATTGAATATTTATGAATTTTTTATATACGAAGAGAACTGTGGTATACACTTTCAAGGAATTATTTCCTTTGATATACATTTAGTACAGTGGAATCTGCATTAAGTCAACACTCTTAAAGTCTATTTCTGCTTAAAGTCAACACTCTTAAAGTCAATTTCTGATTAAAGTCAACACTCTTAAAGTCAATTTCTGCTTAAAGTCAACATTCTTAAAGTTAATTTCTGATTAAAGTCAACACTCTTAAAGTCAATTTCTGCTTAAAGTCAACACTCTTAAAGTCAAATTCTGCTTAAAGTCAACACTCTTAAAGTTAATTTCTGCTTAAAGTCAACACTCTTAAAGTCAAATTCTGCTTAAAGTCAACACTCTTAAAGTCAATTTCTGCTTAAAGTCAACACTCTTAAAGTCAATTTCTGCTTAAAGTCAACAAAGTCAATTTCTGCTTAAAACCAACGCCTTTTGTTAGTCCCAAATTTTATGTTCTTTATCTAAATTATGTGTTCCATTGATAATGGATATGAAGTCACCCTTGCTTAACCCTCTCCTTACCAGCCATTTTTCGGGATTTTCCCCAAAACTTTACACCCAACTAACACAAAAATATTTTTTTTATCACTCAACAAGAATAGCAGTAAAGTTTTTGCGATACATAATTTCTTCAGCAAAACATGCTCTACAACACACTGTTTATTTTCTTTAAATTTTATGATGTACTAGAAAAATTTGAACAAGAAAAATGTTGGTTGTATCGTAACGAATGTGACGATTTTCCTATAGTTGGTAAGGAGGTGGTTAAAGTCGACCAATCTTTCTGGTTTGGCAGTGTTGGTTTTATTTGGATTCTACTGTGTGTGAACATTTAATTTTCCTCGATTTCTCAACCATATAGAAATAAGAGCAGAGGTCTCTGAGCATCGTGCTTAGTCATACCAAATGTTGGCAAAGTTAGATGATTTGAGGCCTTTCCTGTTATTTCTTAACTCACTCAACCCTAACACCGACTATATCCGTTGTTTACCCGGGGTTACTTTTACCCAATGCCTATTTATTATAGTTTTTCTGAGACAAATTATATGCGTAGTAGCAGTTTTCAGCCTAATATTAACTGAACCCTCCTTGTATTTTATCCACACACCTACAGAGACATCATGAAGGAAGTGATGGACCCTGCATTCCTTGAACACGATGCGTAGTAAGTATTGCAGTGGCAACAAAACCTTGTAGCCAGAGGTGCCGAAATGAGCCAATGAAATAGAGAGAAAAATAAAAGGAGTGACTTATTACAAGGGGACAACACAAAACAAACAGTGTCTCAAACTTTGGCCTTCCTTCTCTCCTTCCCTTGGGAACACACACACACACACAGTCACACACACACACAGACAGACACACACATATATACACACACCTTGCTATTTCTCATACTTGCCTTTTCTCAGTTTTTCCCCCCTTCCCTCTCCACACCTCCTTGTCGCAAATTAACATCATTATGTAAATGTAATATATATATATATATATATATATATATATATATATTTATATATATATATATTATATATATATATATATATATATATATATATATATATATATGTATTTCCTTTTATTTTTTCTCTTTCTCGTCATTATAAACTGAGGAAGGCCCAAGGCTGAAACGTTGTTTACTTTGTATTTTCCCCTTTTAAGTTTTATATGAGTCACATTTACTTCCTTTACATTTCTGACCTCCTATGAGGCAGGGAGGTCACTGTTACTGTGTCTTCTATCCCTCTGTCTTTTCATTTTCTATCTTCTACATTTCTATCTGTCTTTGTCTTTTATTGATATTACTTGGTTTTGCCCTGGCCCTGGCTGGAGTCCTTTGCTGAGAGGAAAACAGTCAAATGTTTAGTATTAGTTGTTAGGAGATGATGTTTATTTTCCTTGTAAATCATCTCTTTGTTATGTGCTTCATATATTATATATATATATATATATATATATATATATATATATATATATATATATATATATATATATATGAGCCAAGGTCAAAAGGTGCCCGCCTGATACCAGTGTTAAGAAAATTTGATTTTTACTTAATAATGGGCTATTTTCATTGGGTTAATGCTTGTAATCAATTGATAATATGAAAGAGAGATAAAATGAGACATACTCTGTTCAACAGAATATGAAATAAACAACATGAAAGTGAAATTTGAATGCTGTTTGGCATGTGCTTAAAACGAGGTCAACGCATCACCTTTTTAGAAATCATGTAGAAATTAAATGTGATGTTTTAGCTCACGTGATTGAAATTTGACTAATAGTATAAAGTCAAAATTTACTTGTAAACGCAATTGCAGAATATTACATATCTGATTAAGTTTCATATAGAGTTCTTATAAAGTTGGTGTTGCTTGTGACCTTTGGTGTCATCAAACACAGCACAATACTAAGACTCGACACGAAACTTTAAAGCTCATGTTTAATGTTTATAAAATGTTTTATTATGAGCAAAAAGCATAGATTTACTATCTGAACTCAAATCTTGGATTAAATGTATACCGTTTTGCCGATATTGAGATTTATTGGTTTTGGTGTCATTTGTCACAAGCAACACGGCATGCGTGAACACGTGGAAGTTTGTTTCGTTAAATGGCGATTCGCAATTTTGATCCACCCTTCTTACCAGTCTTTGAAGTGCAGGCTCCAGGCAGAAAAGGTAAGTTGAACTTTGGTGTCATCGCTATTTTACATTGTCACAAGCAACACTTGATATTGGATTTTACAAAGTGCCACCAAAAAAATTATGTTTTCAGCTGTTATTCTATTTACAAATATGATATTATGACATCTCACATAAGACTGTGATTATGACACAATTAATATTTCCTTGTAATTCTAATTTTTTTATGTTTCAGGGTTTTATAAATCAAGAAAAAGACAAAACTCAAGCTTTTGACGAATCCAAATAAAAGAAGGGTTGTCCAGAAATTTGATTTGATTTACTATTAACACACTAAATTACTACAAACTAGCAGATTTGAGCAGTAGGGTGGATGTTACCGTATGGTTACATGAATTCATTACCATGGCTGATATTTATCTCGTGTTTGTGTGACTTCTGGTACTTTTTGTGACCATTGGTGTCATTGGTTAAAATGTCACAGGTGACACTTAAGTTTGAAGTTTCTAATGTATTTCTGTTTTCATGTTCTTCAAAGCTTGAAATATCATTGAATTACATTTTAACAGGCTATATTACATGTGTTCAGTTGCTATTCTTGATTTATTGAGGCAAAATTGCGTTCTAGTGCCGATTTTGACCAAAGTAATAGCAACAATGGTATTGCTAATTTCTAAGTATATTTCCAATTTGAAAGTATTTGGTTTCTTAAAATATTATTGAATTTCATTTTAAAGTGGTTATTATGCTTTTTTGACTGAAAATAATGATATAGTATGGACGAAAGTGTGATTTGGTGTTGCTTGTGACATAAGTAATGGTGTCACCGGTCTTGTGTCACAAGCCACATTCAGATGCTCTAATTTCCATGTATATTTCTATTTTTGAAGTCTTTGGTTTCTGAAATATTATTAAATTCCATATTTAACTGTGGTTAATACACTGGTTTGACTGAAATTAATGATATATTGTCGAAATTGCAATTTGGTATTGCTTATGACATAAGTAATGGTGTCATCGGTCTAATGTCACAAGTGACACAATGTCGCTAAATAAGATATGCTTTGGTCACATTATTTCCCAATATTTTATTCCAAAAGTTTCTGAACATTGCTGGTAATAAACATATGCAATATTGTTGTTGTTGTTAATGTATAAACATTTTTATGAAATAATATATTTGTATTCTATGTTGCTTGTGACCGATGACACCAAAAAGCAACATTTTCTCCAATAGTTGGTAACACTATTGTACTATGATTGTTGTTGATTGTGTCTTTTTCATCATAACTTACTAAATAAAGTTTGATACTCAACAAAAATCATTTGGTTATTGAGTTTTTTGTCTCATTTTGGTGTCACCGGTCACAGGTGACACCAGCAACCTATAGGTATTGTTGGCGATATAATGCTGCGTTAGACCTTAAAGTTATCTAAAGGGCCTTTGATTCATGAAGTACAGGGTTTTTGCTACACATATAGAAACGTGAATAGACTATTATGTCACTTTTATTTTGAGAAAAAAATTGGCACCTTTTGACCTTGGCTCATATATATATATATATATATATATATATATATATATATATATATATATATATATATATATATATATATATATATATATATATATATATATTAAAATTTATTTTGTAAACATTTAAGTGTGTTTCTCTAGTAGGATCCTGTGCTTGTGTCTGGATGAAGATCTGAACAAGTGAATGAAAGGTGTCAGACAAAACAAGAAAGAAAAATAGAAGAAAATATCCATCCCAAAAAATCAGTCTACCTCTCTTTATTTATTTATTCTTTATTTATTTATTGTTTATCTATTTATTTATTATTTTATTTGCGATGAAATAGACTGTAATCCTTCTTCATCCAGCTCTATGTTCTGTCAAGTGATGGAGACCGTAGAGCCGTGGTATCTCTCCAGGGATCTCTGTCCAAAGGTAATTTAATAATCATCATCATCATCATCATTTGCCTTTTTCACCCTGGGTCAGGGTATAGGCCACAGACAAACAGTTTCCATCCTTTTCTATCCTGAGCTAACTTTTTAAAAATCTCATTCCATGTCTTAACACTTCTCTATAGATAGAATGCGCTTGGCCAAGGAGTTCACAACATTGCCATCCAGAAGTAGAACAGACCAACACATAAACTCTGTGTAACCATGAACTTTTATAGTCTGGTTAATACAGTTTAGTGAGAACAACTCACAAACGCGGATGGCAAAAACAATAACAAAGGCCTGAGTGACGTCATCTGCATACTATCTATATATCAGCTTCTTTAATTCTTCTCCATGTTCCTCGTGGCTTTCCCACGGGGAAATTTTAATAATAAATAATAATAATAATAATAATAATAATAATAATAATAATAATAATAATAATAATAATAATAATAATAGTGTGTCTTTTCTAAACTGTAACCAAGTCCCTGGTGGTGGCAGAGAAACCTTTATGAAGTTTGTAATAAGTTACTCAAATTCATAAATTCATAGCGGCTAATCAAGACTGTCCAGATTGTCAATTGGAAAAAATTTGGGGGGGGGGGGGGGGGGGGGCACGTGGCTCAGCAGTACGGCCTTTGCTTCGTACCCAAAAGGTACCGAGTTCGACTACCCGCCTCGTTGTATGGCCTTGAGCAAGTCACCTCGCCCTAGCTCTCTTTGCGGCGCTGCTCTGCGGCTGACGCCTGGGTTATTCCAGTCTTCCCTTGGGATAGACCCTAAAGACAAATTTCCCCTTGGGGATGAATAAAGGAAATTTTATATATTATTATTTTTAAAAAATTTATTTTAACAACAATTAGACTGTTTCTATGTAAGGAAATGACCCTGGCATGTCCCAGGATTAGGATTTTTTGACTAGCAAATTAAAACAAGGACTAGACAAATATAGATTATATGTGACCCTTCGTCTCAAAACGGTATTAAGTCGGGTTGGTAAATATGTTGAAAATTGAATTTATACCCAGAAATATCAGACTTGTGTTGAGTTTATATGAGTTATTGAAGAGAATGGCAACCATATTTTAAGGTGCTAATGCCAACAATTTATCTTTTTGACCAGTTTCACATTAAATTTGGCTTTTAAGCATCTGGTTCGTTCCAACATATTACCGTTTTGAGACGATGGGTCACATATTTTATAATGAATAAAGTTACGAAACACAACTAGTCAAGTTTAAACATGGAAACAAAAATACATATTGATAAAATAGAAAACGGTAGGGGCTGCCTGAAGCCGGTGATCGTAAAATACTAACAAAAGAGTGAAAATGGAGATGCTCCGTATGGGAATAAAACAATGGACGTTTCGGGTACAAATCCTTCGTCAGCACAACAGTACACAAATAAACGTGGAAAACAAATAAAATTAAATACATATATTTTATTTGTTTACCACGTATATTTGTGTACTGTTGTGCTGACGAAGGATTTGTACCCGAAACGTCCATTGTCTGTTTTGTTCCCATACGAAGCCTCTCCATTTTCACTCTTTCGTTAGTATTGATAAAATAATAGTGTACAGACAAGACAGCGGCATGGGATAAAATGAGTTGTGAAAGAGTGGGTTTTCACAGCAGAATTAACATTTGAGATATTCTCGATTTCTCTAATGGGTTGAGTTGAGGTAGGGTATTTCTTTGCTTGGTTTTCTTTTCTTTTAAAATGTATTTCTATGTTGATAGCGTTTTAAATGTTGAATATGTCTGTATCTAATAGCTGTAGTCATTGTTTAATTAATGATATATAATTTTTATTTTTGTAAACCGCCTAGAGCTCATATTGCATGAAATGTTGGCGTTATATAAATGTGCGGTATTATTATTATTATTATTATTATTATTGTTATTATTATTATTATTATTATTATTATTATTATTATTATTATTATTATTATTATTATTATTATTATTATTATTATTATTATTATTATTATTATTATTATTATTATTGTTATTATTATTATTATTGTTATTATTATTATTATTATTATTATTATTATTATTATTATTATTATTATTATTATTATTATTATTATTATTATTATTATTATTCCAGAGTTTCGGGTCATAATATTGAAAAGAGCGATCACCAAAAGGTTTTAGCTTGATGTTTTATACAGATAATGGAGTGGTGTCATGTGATGACTGAAGGTTTCTGGTTCAAGCTTAAGGTTTATTAATTAGTTCAGAAAGATAAACAGGAGGCTAAACTGTGATGACTGTTGTGAAAAATTGCGGCTATGTGGTCTTGTGGTATGACACTCGCTTTCGTATCGGAACGTCCTGGGTTGGAGTTGGAGCCTTGCTCGGCGCATAGTTGAGTCCTTGGAAAAGGCTCTTTACACACATTCTCTCACCGTACTCAGGTGTAAAATAAGTACCTGGCCGTTTATAGTGTTGTCTTTGTCCGAAAAATATATAATATCGCCTAGCAGGCGTCATGTCACGTCCTACATGTTACGTACATGTTGCTGTTGGCCAGGGACCCCTTGTAAAGCGCTTTGAGCACGTTTAGTGATATTGCGCTATATGAAAGCTCAAAAGCTCAAGTTAAAGATTAATCATCATCATCATCATTGCCTTTTTCACCCTGGGTCAGGGTATAGGCCACAGACAAACAGTTTCCATCCTTCTCTATCCCGAGCTAACTTTTTAATCTCATTCCAGGTCTTACCACTTCTCTGTATATCAGCTTCTTTAATTCTTTTCCATGTTCCTCGTGGCCTTCCCCTTGATCTTCTGCCCTGAGGGTTCCAGTCCAATACTTTCTTTGTTATAGTGGAGTCGTTCTTTCTAAGCATGTGTCCAATCGACCTCCATCATCTTCTTCCTATTTCCTCTCACGACTTGAATGATTATTTCAGAGTGGTTCAATGAGGAGCCTGGAGATTATCAACGCCACGCCATTCGCCAGGTCCAACGACCTCAATCCGTCTAGCGCCATCGTGACCAAGCTGACCAGAATCCAGGACTACGTTCTCAAAAAACTGGATCCTGAGCTTCATCAGCACCTGGAGCGTTTGGAAATCGCCCCACAGATATACGGCATGTACGTTGTGTTGGTTTGTAATTAAAAATTATTGTTAATGTAATAAATGTAAAGTGCAAATTTCAACAACAAGGTTGTCGGTTTTCTGTTTAATTATAAATAAAATTTTTTAAAAAGAAAAGAAAAGAAAAATCCCTTTATTCATCCCATGTTTGGTTGTTTTTCCATTCATGTGAACATGAGAAAGCTTCTTTGAAAATACAATCCTCCTTACTTATCCGAACCAGCGACCACCTGAGCTCTAGCTCTTCGGTCTTGTGCCACGACGTAGAAGTTAGACGTCTTGAAAATACAATCTAAAATAATCACCTTTTTGTTTACGGATGGTGCCAGCGATCATAACAGTTATGAAATTGTTTTTGTTTTTTGTTTTCCAGCCGATGGCTCCGTTTGCTGTTTGGACGCGAGTTCCCCATGCAGGATATCCTCATGCTGTGGGACGCAATCTTTGGAGACGGGATCGGGTTTGACCTGGTCGACTACATCTTTGTGGCCATGTTGATTTATATCAGGAAAGATTGTAAGTGTCCAACTCCTGCCCGGGTTTATCTCTTATCATTTCTCTTTGTGCTCGGGTCGTTGGGTGCACTTTGGCCAAACATCTATTGAATGAGGAGTTAGAATAAACAAGGAGTTGGTAGAGGTGGGGTGGGGGGGGGGGGGGAATGCCCAATTTCACCAATCCGTAGATCAGATGGAGGGTGATGTGCATTTTGGGCATTTTCTAATTGAAGCGAGGTGAGATGTAATGTCTAAACTGACTTACTTTCAATCAAATTTGCTGCTAAGTAAAACTTTTACATTTTTCGTAGACATTTTTTTTCCTTCTTTTATTTACCTTTTTTTGGTTATATTTTCCCTTCTGGTGAATTTTCACCGATTTATTTTATGAGCTGAAATTTAGTAGAAGGGAGAGGGGAGCTTTCGAATAAGCTTCGGGGTGGGATAAGTGACGGGGGGGGGGGGGGGGGGGGGGGTTGCACAAAATAAAATTCTGAAAAAAAAAATTAGATGGGAGGGGGGGGGGGGGGGCTATTTGATACAGTAGGCTACATCTTTGTGGCCATGTTGATTTACATCAGGAAAAATTATAAGTTAAGTGTCCAACTTCCCACAGTTCCCTGTGCTGTCCGTTATAGATAGTATGCCTGGGTGGGGTATTTTGATCTTCAATGGTGGGCGGGGAGGTCACTTGCTGTGTCGTCTATCTCCCCTGTATCTGTTTTCTGAGTTGCTTTCTGTCTTTGTCTTAGTCGGATTACTTGGTTTTGTCCTGGGTCTTGCTGGAGTTCTTGGCTGAGAGGGAATCAGTTAAATGTATAGTTAAGGCCCATTTTTATGTAACTGTTAATTCATCCACGGCTGGACTGATATCCAGAAGTGACAACAACTCATGAAAACTGAATGTGTAAACGAAGAATTTAACGGATCTCTGAATGAAATATGTCTGGACATCAGTTAATTTCTATTTTACCTACAAGCGCATTCAACCTATTTTCGAGTTCTCGTGCGGCTATGTGGTCTATCGGTATGACACTCGCTTTAGGATCGGAACGTCCTGGGTTTGAGCCTTGCTCGCTCGACGCATAGTGGAGTCCTTGGAGAAGGCTCTTTACTCACATTCTCTCACCATACTCAGGTGTAAAATGAGTACCTGGTTGTCTCTGTCCGAAAAAAAAAATGTAATATCGCCTTAACAGACGTCATGTCCCGTCCTACATGTTAAATGTTGCTGTTGGCCAGGGACCCTTGTAAAGGGCTTTGAGCATATTTTTCAGTGGATATTGCACGATGTAACAGCTCAATAAACAATTGTTTTTATTTTTTAGCCTCATAAGAAAAACTCATATGAAATGTCTGATGATCCAGGTGGCCAGGTCATCGAGTCCATCTCTCCCAATCCATCTGTTTGAAAACGTGTCATTTAGAAATTTGCGAATGGTCTGTATCCAAGGTGGAGTAGGACTTCTTACTGAACAATTATCTACAGCCGATATTCATGAAGATGGGATGCAGCATATAATTGTAGCATATCTACATAGTAATCGTTTTCACTGTAAAGACAGACGGGCCTGGAACTCCTTTTGTTGTGCATTTTCCAATACCAAACATTCACTTTGTGTCTCATGTAAATGTTGCTGCTCGAAGCTAGAAGAAATAAATAATATGAAATTGAATATAAGCTTCGATTTTATTACAAGAACAGATCAAATGAATGTTTCGGGTTTCCCCTTTATCAATAAAACAGGATGAATGAAACACTACAGATGAATGAGATAATGTGGTAGTGGCGCTGTTACATTGTAACATCGTATCATTCATCCCGTTTTGTTGATAAAGGGGAAACCCGAAACGTTCATTTGATCTGTGTTATAAAATCGAAGCTTACATTCAGCTCCATATTATTTATTTACTTTGTGTCTCAGCAAATTTAGAATACCAGTTTTTTTTTTGTTTTTTTTTTTCTTAATCATTTTCATGTCCTGTAATGGTCTGCCAAATTGGGACATGAAACGTTGTTCAGCTGCTTTTGGCGATTTTATTTCATGCAATCACATTACACAAAGAGAATTTTTGTCGCACTGTTGTGATTCCGAAATAGAAGAAGAGAAAAGCGAGGCCTTTTAAGTTTATGTTCTTTTTGCTTACTTTGGTGATGTAACTAAGGCTGGTGACCAGTGGGCGTAAATGTAAGACGTTTTCTTAGAAGATGATGAAAACCAACCGCAAATATCTATACAGGTTTAAGAATTAAAAGTCTTTGAAATCAGGGAAAGATTTTATGGACACCCTGAATATATTTTCCTTTTCATGTTTTCGGGCAGTGTGGCTCAGCGATACGGTCTTTGCTTCCTACCCAAAAGGTACCGAGTTCGATTACCTGCCGCTGTGCTGTGTGGCCTTGAGCAAGCCACCTTGCTTTAGCTCTATTTGCGGTGCTGCACTGCAGCCGATGCCTGGGTTATTCCAGTCTTCCCTTGGAATAGACATTATAGATAGTTCGAAGATGACGTCACTCAGGTCTTTGTTATTGTTTTTTGCTATCTGCGTTTATGAGTAATTCTCACTAAACTGTATTAACCTGCCTATAAACGTCCATGGTTACACAAAGTTTTGTGTGTTGGTCCGTTATACTTCCGGATGGCAATGTTGTGAACTCCTTAGCCAAGCGCATACTATCTATAGACAAGTTTCCCCTACAGGATGAATAAAGGGAATTTTATTTATTTTATATTATTTATTTATTTATTTATTTTTTTCATATTGAAATGTCTTCAGTGATCTCCAATGACTACACAACCTGCTTGACCACTTTGATGAAGTTCCCACCCGTGGCAGACGTCCATTACTTTGTGCTCATGGCCCTCTACATCAGAGAACCAAGTGTAAGTTATTTTTTAAAGCTTTTGCTGTTATCATCATACTTACTTACTTACTTACTTACTTACTTACTTACTTACTTACTTACTTACTTACTTACTTACTTACTTACTTACTTACTTACTTACTTACTTACTTATCCGAACCAGCGACCACCTGAGCTCTAGCACTTCAGTCTTGTGCCATGACGTAGAAGTTAGACGTCTTTTGTAGTTGTTCCAGGTGACTATAAAGTGTGTTACTGATGCTTGGATTTGGTGGAAGTACATTGAGAGAATGGTTAAAAAAGCCTTTTACAAGGACTTAACTGTGCACTGCTCAGAGTTTGGTTCGAATCCAGGACCTTCTGATCCAAAGGCAAGTGTCATACCACGAGACCACATAGCTGTTTTGAGAAGTGGTGTGTCTAAAAAATAGTGTCTGTATTTCGATTTGTCTTCTCCCCACAGCAATACATGAGGCCTCCCACTTATTTCCACCAAGGAGGTGTCAGTGTCATGAGTAGCAATGACAGCATCAGCGCCTACGACAATCTCAACACTGCCAAAAACACCAACAACAACAACAACAACAGGAAGAAAAGTACTGGTGGTGGAGGTGCTTCTGGCGGAGGTCATAGGGGTAAGTTTATTGTTTATATTTATAATCATCATCATTATTATAATCATCATCAATATTACAACATACACGTCTGTCAAATTCTTCACCATAGTCAAAGAGACTGGACATTTTAAATTTCAATTTTTGCCTCTCTAGTTTAAAAACATTAAAAAAAAACTAAACTATATATGAATTTCAAAGTTGAATCCAAGAAACAAATCCCCACCCCCACCGTTAAGCTCCCAAACCAATTAAAACAAAACATTTCAGCAATAGTTTCCCGAGTTACTTGATGCATCATAATTAATTGCTTAGTTCAATTAAACTGAAAATGAGAAAATGATGAGTTCGGTGTTGAATAATCTGAAAGAGACAAGTGGTGTTTGATATAAAGCTGAAATAGGTGTAGCTGGACATGGAAACAATATCACAGCCATTAACAATATGGAAAAGTTGGTTCACGACCACTATTCTGCTCACTACAATAAGTGTCCCTATTGATGTTAGGCATCGCTAATAATATTGTACGAGGCAGCGTGACTCAGTGGTACGGTCTTTGCTTCGTAACCGACAGGTACTGAGTTTGAATACCTGCTGCGCTGTGTGGCCTTGAGCGAGTCACCTCAACCTAGCTAAGATTTTGGCACTGCACTGCGGCTGATGCCTGGGTTACTCCAGTCTTCCTTGGAATAGACTCTAGAGACAAATTTCCCATATGGGACGAATAGAGGGAATTTTATATATTATATTTATTTGATTATTATTGTAACGACCACGTCCAATTTCATCAATGCTGCTTGCTATCAGGAGGGATTCCAGGCCAAAAACGACAGGGCCCCACGCTGGGAGGATTCTCCTCCTTCTCCCGTAAATTCAGCCGGCCCAGGACTCTGTCGGTCCACAGGGCCACGGAGAAGAACATGCCGAAATCGTCGAGTGAACCGATGAACCTTCAGACTGAAATGTCTCCCGGTAAATGATTCACCGTTGGAATGGATTAACTACCTTTGATGTTGTATTGGTTTTTGTTTTTAGTTTTTTTCTTCTCTTTGGTGGATTAACATTGGTGTTTTTTGTTTTTTTGTTTGTATTTTTGGTTTTTCAATTCCTGTGACCTTCCACTTCAACCTGTATTGATATGTTTTTCTGGGTTAAATGATGAAAAATAAAATGGAAACTGACGATCTTGCTCAGAAAATTTTAGGAACGTTTTGAAAACATTCAATTCCTCTTCAGATAGGTTTTTGAGTAGTAATATTATATTTATGTTTTGTGCGCCCTGTTCGTATTTTGTATGTGTAGTGCCTAAGGGGACGACAGTGTGGCTCAGCGGTACGGTCATTGCTTTGTACCCAAAAGGTACAGAGTTCGACTACCCGCCTCGTTGTGTGGCCTTGAGCTAGTCACCTCACCCTAGCTCACTTTGCAGCGCTGCAGTGCGGCTGACACCTGGGTTATTCCAGTCTTCCCTTGGAATAGACCCTAAAGCCAAATTTCCACTTGGGGATGAATAAAGGGAATTTTAATAGAAGAAAAAAAAGAAGAAGAAGAAGAAGATGGAGAAGAAGAAGAAGAAGAAGAAGAAGGAGAAGAAGAAGAAGAAGAAGAAGAAGAAGAAGAAGAAGAAGAAGAAGAAGAAGAAGAAGAAGAATTCAATTAATCTTTTATTGAAGAGTATCAAATTTTTTTTTCTTAACTTAAATTTTTTTAAATTGCAATTAAAAAAATATTTTGATCTTTCTGCTTGAATTTGATTTATGGAATCCAGGTTGTTTGCCCAGACATATTATTAGCAGCCCTGAAACGGAACGCGATTATGGATTTGATTTAACATTGGTGTTATGGACAATATTTTGCGTTGGTTTGAGACAATTTCCATTGCAACAATGAGCCCCTAACATTTCGGGTTATCAGACCTGTAAATAAGTGCACGTCGGCCCAGGCAAATTACCAGATGAAAGTGGGAGATCACAAATATTTTCCACACTTCGGCATGATTTACTGTTTTCTTTTTACATTTTTTAAAAAGCAATACCGTTTATAACCCTTCTCTCTTTCTTTCCTTTTAAAAATTAAAAAAAAATAATAATAATAATAAAAAAATATATTATTACTATTGTTATTGTAAAAAAAATTTTTAAAAATATTTTCTTTTTAGAATTTTTAAATATAGATGAAAAAAGAATAGCTCTTAATTTTAATTGGCTGATTTACAAATTATATAAAATATATTTCTTTCTATTTCTTTTGTTATGTGATTAATTGATTTATTAGTTTATTTATTTATTTGTTTGTTTATTTATGTTTAGACTATTAATTTAATTGTTATTTATTTATACATTTATTAAACAATCTTATTTGTTATATATTTATACAGATTGGTTGATTTATTGATATTATTATTGTTGTTGTTGTTGTTGTTGTATTCCTTCAAGTGTTATTGTCATTGATTATTACTTTAATATTGAATTAATGCATTTGGTGACTAATTCAGGCATGACACTCGCCTTTGGATTGCAAGGTCTTGGGTTCGAGTCCCACCCGCTTTGAGCGGCACATAGTTGAGTTGAGTTCTTGGAAAAGGCTCTCTACTCACATTCTCTCACCATACTCGAGTGTAAAATGAATACCTGGCTGTTAACAGCATTGTAATTGTCGGAAAACAATATAATATCGCCTAACAGGCATCAGGTCTCATCCCACATATTAAGTCCTGCTATTGGCAAGGGACACCTTGTAAAGCGCTTTGAGCTTTTTAGTGTACATCGCACTGTATAAAAGCTCCATTTATATTTAGATTTATTTAAAGCGCTTTGAGCACGTTTAGTGGATATTGCTCTATATAAAAGCTCAAGCTTTAAAAAAAAAAAAATTTTTTAATTATTATTGGTGAGACAATAAGGATTTCAGGGACGTAAACACTCGGGACTGCCATTTTGAAGTAGTGACTTGTTTGCACGATTTGGTGTTGTCCAAAATGTATTAATTTATTATTTAAGTTATACTAAGCTGCTTGAAGCTGTGGACTGTAAAAAAGTGCTATTTTATCTATCTATCTATCTATCTATCTATCTATCTATCTATCTATCTATCTATCTATCTATTTATCTATCTATCTATCTATCTATCTATCTATTTATCTATCTATCTATCTATCTATCTATCTTATCTATCTATCTATCTATCTATCTATCTATCTATAATCTATCTATCATATCTATCTATCTATCTATCTATCTATCATCTATTTCTATCTATCTATCTATCTATCTATCTATCTATCTATCTATCTATTATCTTATCTATTATCTATCTATCTATCTATCTTATCTATCTTATCTTATCTTATCTTATCTTATCTTATCTTATCTTATCTTATCTTATCTTATCTTATCTTATCTTATCTTATCTTATCTTATCTTATCTTATCTTATCTATCTTATCTTATCTATCTGTTTATCTATATATCTATCTATCTTATCTTATCTTATTATCTTATCTTATCTTATCTATCTTTTCTTATCTTATCTTATCTTATCTTATCTTATCTTATCTAATCTATCTGTTTATCTATATATCTATCTATCTTATCTTATCTTATCTATCTTATCTTATCTATCTTATCTTTCTTATCTATCTTATCTTTCTTATCTATCTTATCTTATCTTATCTATCTTATCTTATCTCTCTTATCTATCTTATCTTATCTTATCTTATCTTATCTATCTTATCTTATCTATCTTATCTTATCTATCTTATCTTATCTTATCTTTATTATCTTATCTATTTATCTATCTGTCTTTAGACCAGTGCAGGAAAATCAGCCACTAGTCGCATGAGATCACCAATTGCAGAGTGGCCAACCTTCCCGATTATTTCGGGAAATTCCCTTAATGGATCCACCGTTCCCGATGTCCCGAAACTGCGTTTTTTTTCCTGAAAAAAACCCATCGTAAAAAAAGACGAATTGCGAATGAAAATCAGCTAGCCCTGAGTGTTCTTTCAATTCCTCACAGTAATGCAGCATCAGAGAGGATATTTAGTTTGGTTAGGAAGAATAGAACTGAAAGCAGATCTCAGTTGAGCAATGCCACTCTAAACAGTCTTTTAGTTAATAAAGTTAGGGTCTCCTCATCAAGCATGCCACCTGTCCAATTGACTGACAAGTTCTTGCAAAAATGCAAGAGATCCACCATGGATAGCTTGCATTCAGAAGGCAAATAATAGCAGTAAACAAAGCCTGTTATCATGTACATAGTGTAAAAAGTATTGTAGTGATGCTGTGGTCTCAATGTGTGTGTAGTTTTTTAGTTTTAAATTGTCAAGTCATATTTATTAATAGAATAGAGGCTGTGACTTCTGCACCAAATTCAATAGAGGGCATAATGCAGGATAGAGGATACATATGTCAAAAGTTACCCCTTTCACTTCCAAGGTTTACAGGTATGTCAACTTAATGTCTGTTTTCATTTTCATTCTTTGTAAAGTATTAAATTAGTATTAGGCTGTGTATTACTTCACTCTTAACATTATTGTGCGGTAACCAAATATTTTCCCTAATTCAGTTTCTGAAAAGTTGGCCACCCTGCAATTGTCAGAAATCAAACTTTTGTCAACGTCCTTACCCATTTTCTACTTTTCTGGATATACCGACTTTGATTAGCCGAGTCTCATCTTCTAGTCAAGATCATCATTGCTTCAAATAAAGAACAAAATACCCGGCAGGAAAGTTTGTAGGGAATGAGATTAGCGGAAGAGTGGCATCCCTTGATTGGACGTCACCTAACAGAGAGAACGTCAATTTGGTTTTGAGGTGTCTCAAGCCGCTTTCACCGGAAGCAAGGACGAGAGACGCATGCGCACAATCAACATGACGTTCTCTCTCTAATAACTTTTCCGTCGGTGACGTCACAGACTATGGGTGAAGTCCAATCAAGGGACGCTACTCCTCCGCTAATCTCATTCCCTATAGATGTAGAAAATGAAATATTCAATAAAACCTCTCAAACGAAAATAATGTTCCATCTGACTGGTTTTCCTGCACTGCCATACACGTGTATATATTGTAAATGAAATCAAAATTGTTTTTGTTTTGTGTAGATAAAAATTATTTCTCACGGTATTCTCACGGCATGGCTGTTAATGCACTATTGGCACGTCTCATTGTAGAATCTATAATCTGGGTGGGGTTCCTGACCTCCCATAGTGGGCAGGGAGGTACTTACTGTGTCTTCTACCCCCCCCCCATATGTTTTCAAACTTGCTTTCTGTCTTTGTCTTGGAATGAGATTACTTGGTTTTGTCCTGGCTCTGGCGGGATACCCTGGCTGATAGGGAAACAGTCAAATGTATAGTTAGTTTTGGGAGATGATATTTTTTCCTTGCAAATCATCTCTCTGTTATGTACTGTATTATTTTTCCTTTTACATATGTATGATTTGTAAACAATTAAGTGTTTTCCTCTTGGCAGGAGCCTTTGCTTGTGTCTGGATGAGACATTTAGGTGATCTCAAACTAAGTACAATGATAGTGTGCTCTTGGAATCTACATCTGTTCCCTATTTGAAACACGATTCCCCTTTGTCTTGCTTGTTCTTGGGTGCTTTAATTGTAATTCTAGACCTTTTACTATCCCATTTTCTTCCTTTTTACTGACGCTGATATGACCTTAATGTGTTGCAAGCTCCTTAAAAACAAAAACAAAAACAGAATCTATAATGATAATATTCATGATTTGCAATGGCACACCTGCCTACTATTATGAAAAATTCTTAGAATCACCAAATTTTGGATCCAATTTCAGAACTGTATGACCATCTCTAAGTCATTGGGTAAATTGTTGATATTTGAAGTAAATTATAGCGGTCGAGTGCGAACTTGGACCACATATCAGTGATATGGACCTGAGAGGCTGCACCCCTGAAGCCATCCAATGGATCCACCACTGGCGCGACACGATATGATGATGATAGCGGTTACAATTATTTTTTCCCTTAAAAATTCTGCCGTCTTATGATAAGAGGACGTAAGCGCCATGACTATGCGAGTAGTTTTTAGCTATGGTTGGAAATGTGTTCAGAATTTTAAGGATTTGTTCCATGTGTCAATTTCAACATTTTTGTATTTTTAATTGTGTTATATTGGACATGACTACGTGACCTAGATATAGTATTGTGTGTCATGAAATGGGGATTCCCATAATATATGTTAAAGTGAATGACAAAATCAGTCGGATGGTGAAATTATTTGAACTGAGAAATTGCCAAGTTTAGTTAGAAGGTCAATTTTAAAAAATCAAAAATTTATTCTTGTCATAAATGATTTATAAATTAACCCTTTTTGTGCATCTTCGGGAAATATCAAAGCTTAATCTCATTTCTAAATATTTTTTACAGCTAGTCAAGTTGAAAAAGTATGAAATTTGAAAAAATTGCTGGTTACCTTTCCCATACATCTTATATAACCGAAACCGATAACTGTATGAAAAATCACCCGATTTACTTCAAATAAAGATTAAAATGCTCTGGGGAGCATGTTTTTTCAGAAAATGAAAAAAAAAAAAACAAAAAAAAAAAAAAACAAAAAAAAAACATAAATGCAAATCCAAAATTTTCACCTTCCGGCTGATTATGTCATGCACTGACACATATAAATAGCTCATTTTTGTTTACGTTGATGCTTACATCCTTTTCCCATGTGACGACAGAATGACATCCGGTAGGCTGGTCTGCAATAGGAAAATGAAAAGATGTTAAAATAATAGTAGATTTCATACTTTTTTCCAGTTTTTATGATCTCTTCTACATATTGTTACATGTAAAATATAATATGTAAATTATCATCTTAGAATGGATATTGATATACTCATCTTGTAGAATTTATCATTGTTATTATTATCAACTTGTAGCTTTTATTATTATTATTATTATTATTATTATTATTATTATTATTATTATTATTATTATTATTATTATTATTATTATTATTATTATCATTATTATAATTATTATAATTCTTCTTCCTTCTTCTTCTTCTTCTTTCTTCTTCTTCTTCTTCTTCTTCTTCTTCTTCTTCTTCTTCTTCTTCTTCTTCTTCTTCTTCTTCTTCTTCTTCTTCTTCTTCTTCTTCTTATTATTATTGTTGTTTTTGTTCTATATGAAAATAGAATGGATGGCGCTCTCGTCTATACAACAGAGAAATATTCAGACTTGGCACAAAATCTAAGACGGAGTGGCTATTAAGTCAAAAGTCTTCGCAGTTGAAGTCGTAGCAGGAGGGTTATTGGGAACATCGATGTATGAACTTGTATTGTAGTGCCAAGTGTATTGTATTGATATTGTTTTATCGATAATAATAATTATATTTAAGTCAACCCCCAAGGAACAACACAACAAGATTGTTAGATGATAAATCGGAAAAAGGTTTCTTAGAACAGTAAAGTTGCTGCCCCAAACGTAAACAAAGGTCGAGAAGCACATGGCAAACCACATGTTCCTGTCTTGACAGCTCACGTTCCAATGTAAATAATAGAAAGAAAATAACCTTTAAAATGTGGCTGTTAGGTGGCAAAAGAAACACATATTCATAAATACTCGATCATGTATCAAATAATGTCTAGATATGGATATTTTATGGAACAAAAGGTAAAATTTATCAAAAATTACAGTCTATCTATTTTTAGACCAGAGCAAATTATTGCGCTGGTGTGAACAAAACGAGAATTATTCGGAGCCTGATTTTCAGAATAATTTAGTCTTATATTATTATTTCTGCAACTGTTAGATTTTATGTAAACATATTTTCAATACTGAAAGTGTATTGCCTACAACTCAAACTACAAAATTGGGAGACCTATATTGTGCGTAAATTTTTCCGGTCCCTAACGGAAATCACTAGCAACTTGTTATTGTTTACGTTTGGGGCAGCAACTTTACTGTTCTATTTCTATTCAACTCAAACTAAAAACAATGTGTATTGCCTACAACTCAAACTACAAAATTGGGAGACCTATATTGTGCGTAAATTTTTCCGGTCCCTAACGGAAATCACTAGCAACTTGTTATTGTTTACGTTTGGGGCAGCAACTTTACTGTTCTATTTCTATTCAACTCAAACTAAAAACAATGTGGAGTGTAGCCAGTTTGGCAGTTTACAACTAAACGTTAAATAAATACAACTAAACTTATTAATCGACATATTACAGAACTCTTATGCCAACTCAATATCACTGGTGGACGAATAATAAAAGCAAATTACTAAAAATTGACATAAAAATTACTAAATTTGAAGTTTTCAATTTGGCATGTCTGGAAAACAGTCGTTTTAATGATTAGTTCTCACTAAATTATATCAATCAGACTATAAACGTTCAAAGTAACCCCATTCTTTTTTTGTGTGTTGGTATGTTATGTCTGGCTGGCAGGTGTTGTGAGTATTTTACCTATACGCATAACATCAATATAAATGGTCCGGTATTACATTAAAAAAACAAAAAAAAAACAAAACAAAGCAGTTAAAATCGATGGTCTATCAAGTATTTCATTTCCACACAAGAATAACAAAACATTCATTGTTTCAATCGATTTCCACAGAAGACCCCATCCACCCCCTGGGATCAACAGTGAGCCTGTCCCAAGTGGAGGAGTCCATGTTACACCACGGCCCCTCGGCGTCCAGCCTGGCCCGAATGGACACGTCCGCGAGGTCGGCTCAGTCCAGTCCTGGTGTTCACCACTCGTCCCACATATTCCCGCTCACTCCAGGTAACGTTGAAAACATTGTGATGACTCAAATCAATTAGTCAGGTGAAATTTAAAAAAAAAATTTTTTTTAATTAAAAAAAAAAAAAAAAAAGGGGGGGGGGGGGGGGCAGCATGGCTCAGTGGTATGGTCTTTGCCATCTACCCGAAAGGTAACGAGTTCAATCACCCGCCGCTGCATTGTGTGGCCTTGAGCAAGTCACCTCGCCCGAGCTCACTTTGCGGCGCTGCTCTGCGGCTGACGCCTGGGTTATTCCAGTCTTCCCTTGGAATAGAAATAGACTCTAAAGACAAATTTCCCCTTGGGGATGAATAAAGGGAATTTTATTTTTTTATTTTTTAAAAATGCTTGTTGGTCTTTCTTTGAACCTTTCATATTGATAAAAGGGCGCTTAAATGGCCTTAATAGTGTCGAAAGCGCCGTTAAACACCTAAAAACAAACAAAACATATTGATAAAAAATTTTTTAAAAAGGTAGTCATTCAGAGTCATTAGGCCTTTGGAGCCGGAGTTTATTCTGGTTTCTATAGCGTGAAACGGACAATAGCAATTGGATTCAGTAGTTTGATGTCACGCCGCCCAGCAATGGCGGCCATCTTGGTTCTAAACAAAGAAAATCATTACTGTTTATTTTTCATGCTGGCTTGAACTTTTCATATGCCGTGTGATCAGAATGTGTAAAAGTCAAAACATGATCAAATTTATGTTTTTTCCCCTCTGGATACGCTTTTTATGCTCGCCGGAGAAATATTTCTTCATACGGGCGTCCGCCAATATTCTGATAGTTTAGAGCCAGTGTTACTAAGTTACCATGTGTCATTAGGAAGGAAGTGACGTTACGACTGTTGAAGAGTATTGTCATTTGTAAGTCTAAGGTTCATCCAGACATAATACTGTTTTAAGACGATGGGTCACAGTTCTAAAGCTTACACACCAGTCTGCTTAAAAAATGTAAAATTTTGTCGTTTTTAGAAGATAAAAATTGTAGTCGCTATAGTTAACTTTTACAATAAACAATTTTTAAAGATTTACAATTTGCGCTCACAAGGAATAAATAACACTTGAAAATCCTTAAAATTCTGTAATCCGGCATCAATTTTCATTTTCAGAAAGTTTTAACGACTTAGCGATGCACTGGAAGTTCTGAAATTGGAACCAAAAGTTCTTAATTCTACAAACTTTTATCTAATAGTTGACAGATTTAAGTTGTTGTATACATATCATATGTATTTTGAAAAAAAAAAAAATTTTGTCTGCAGAGGATGCACCTGAGAGCCCCACCAAATTTGGCACAGGAAAATGGTCCAAGAAGAAGCAGAAAAAGCTGACGTCAGCGGTAAGCGATACAATTTTTAACTCTGAAAAAGACCTAAAAACTAGAGCATTTATATAGAAGAATAACCACTAAAAGTACTCAAAGCGCTTTACAAAGGGTCCCTCGCCAACAACAACACGTAACATATAGAATGAAACATGACTCTTGTTAGGCGATATTACTTTTTTTCCGACAGAGACAACGCTGTTAACGGCTTGGTTGGTACTCATTTTACACCCGAGTACTGTGAGAGAATGTGAGTAAAGAGGTTTTTTTTCAAGGACTCAACTATGCGTCGAGTGAGGTTCGAATTCTGGACGTTCCGATCCAAAAGCAAGTGTCATACCAGAAGACCACTTAGCCGAACAACTCTAGATTTTAATATTTTACGAGCGCCTAGAGCCTGCTGTCTGTTGGGATTGGCGCATTATAAATACCATCCATTATTATAATTAGTTTTAGAGCTATATCATTATTGTTCTTATTAATTTAGTCAATGCTACTGAAAAGTATGTAATACCCTCTTGCTGGATTCTTTAGAAAAGCCAAAAAGCATTGCTAAAATCACAGGATGCCAAAAATTGAAAGCCAAAAAGCATTGCTAAAATCACAGGATGCCAAAATCCGAAAGCCAAAAAGCATTGCTAGAATCCCAGCATGCCAAAATCCGAAAGCCAAAAAGCATTGCTAGAATCTCAGCATGCCAAAATCCGAAAGCCAAAAAGCATTGCTAGAATCCCAGCATGCTAAAATCCGATCCTCATGGGAGTTTAACGACTAACTAATTAGATAAAATTCCATCACCCAGCTCCAGTGAGCAGTGTTGCATGCAGAATGTGCTGGAATTTGGGGTGCTGGAATCGAGCTGTATAGATGGAATGAAATTGACATCACACAGTATTACATTGTTATTATTTTAGGACAGCCTGTTAGCGACGAGTTCTCAGTAAATAATTGTATCAATCATACTATAAACCTTTGGTGGATCTGGGTGGGGTTCCTGACCTCCCATAGTGGGCAGGGGGGTACATACTGTGTCTTCTATCCGCTTATATCTGGGTGGGGTTCCTGACCTCCCATAGTGGGCAGGGAGGTACATACTGTGTCTTCTATCCGCTTAT
>NC_088371.1:33640048-33717548 GCF_034508935.2 Berghia stephanieae | reverse complement strand
GTTTTTAAATTGATACCGTCATCATCATTATCATCATCATCATCATCATAATCATTATCATCGTCATCGTCATCATCGCCATCATCAGCGTTGATGTCGTCTTCACCATCTTTATTTTCATCATAATCATCATCATCATCATCCTCATCATCATCATCATTATTATCATCATCATCAATAAAATTACTAGTCTGTTTTGTGATTGGAGATCCAAAGAAAACATCATACGTGATTTTCTTTTTTTTTTTTTTAACAGATTTTATAAATCACAAACTTTTAAGAAAATTTGCAACATTTTCATTTTTCTTTCATATTTCTTTCTTTTTGTTTGTTTTGTTTTGTTGTTTGTTTGTTTATTGTTTGCTTATTTATTTTCTCAATGAAAACGTATTTTTAAAACTCTTACAAATACTTTGAAAAAATTTTTTTTGTTTAATTTTTAAATATTTTAAATTTACAACTGGTGCATTTGAATTATTGCAGTTATTTCCCTTTTCTACATAAGACAACAATATTATGTTATTTTTAAACAATAGGACATTAAGTTGTCATAAAAAGGTCAGTGGTTCAAGTCTTATTTTTCTTCGGGTTTTTTGTTTTTGTTTTCTTTTTCCCTTGCACTTTATTTAAAAGTATGATACGAGTATGTGAACAATATCATCATTTTAAGAAAGATAACTCATCCTTTTGCACAACATCTAAGATTAAATGCCCATATCAAAGCACTCTCTCTCTCTGACATAGTCTAGAGAAGATAACTTGTCAAACAAATCGACAGGAATCGCCCATAATATTTGATTCGAAAATTGGGCGTCAAACATATTTAACCGTACCTCACGCTTAAGGGGAAACCGTGTATCCCTCACTCAGAGGGAAAATCTCAGTTGATGTAATTTTTGTGTAGATTTTAAAGGTGAACATTAAAAAACGTTTTCTACATTGAAGAAAAAATACAATGATAAAATATGAAGATTTTGTTTATTTTTGATACATAAAAAAATACCCCAGTAAAGATAATATGACCTAAAAAATGAATACGTACTTGGATAATACTGGGGTCTAAAAATAGACAGAGCTGTTTTGAAAGATGGTCAATTTTTAAACTATTTTTTCTTTTCTTTCTGCTTTTTTGTTTGACAGTGTATGAACATACCTTGTCTGAGACCTACCTCCAATATTATTCCAAATTGAGGTCAGGTGACGTACAAGGTTGTATTTAAAAATTTTTTTTTTTCAATAATGGGTCATTAGTTAAATTCATTTTATTTTCTATAGAGTAGGTGGCCCCAATTCCGTACACGCCCCAAATTCGTACACACCCCAATTCTGTACACGCCCAAAATCCATACACTTCGGAGTGTGTCACATTAAAACTTTTCATGTATTTACATAATGCTCTTTCATGGCGAATGGATTTTTTTATAATCAGAAGATCTTGAACACATATAAATCGACATTCATTCGAGTCTTTATGAGCTGTAAATCGAAATATTGTCATAAATGAAGCTAACGGATCACGTAGGAATTTGGTTCTTTTTCCAAGTTGTAACCAAGTAGTCTACCACGATTTCTCACAAAATCTTTCAGTTTGCACCACTATAATAAATTGATTCTGGGTGGGGATCCTGACCTCCCATAGTGGGCAGGAAGGTACATGCTGTGTCTTCTATCCCCCCACACCTGTTTTCCAATTGTTTCCTGTCGTTGTCTTGGAATGAGATTACTTAGTTTTGTCCTGATCCTTGCCGGAGTTCCTTGGCTGGGAGGGAAACAGTCGAATGTATAGTTATAGTTTTGGGAGATGATATTTTTTTCCTTGTAAATCATCTCTCTGTTATGTATTGTATTATGTTGAGTTTACATATTATATTATATCATTTGAGTGTATTCCTCTTAGTTGGGACCTGTGCTTGTGTCTGGATGAGACTTTTAGGTGATCTCAAACTAAGTACATTGGTGGTATGCTCTTGGAATCTACATCTGATCCCTATTTGTTCCCAGTTCCCCTATGTCTTACTTTTTCTTGGGTGCTTTAATTGTGATTCTATAACTTTTTACTATCCCATTTTCTTCCTTTTTACTGGCGCTGATATAACCTAAATGTGTTGCAAGCGCCGTAAAACCATTAAAACAAACACAAACAACCACACCATTGTCATATAAACTTGTAATCAGCTGTATGACTATAAATTTAATGCTGTACAGGTTTGGGGCATGAGCATATGTATTTGGGGCAAGGGAGTTTGGTAATCTATTTTCGGTTCTTTAGCTAGGTTAACCAATAATACCTCACATGTATTTACATCAAACCAATCAAAAGACATCAAATAATTGAGTTTCTCAAACAGGAAAGAGTTAAGATGAATCAATCTGTAGTTAGAACTGTTAGAATTTGAGGTATAGAAAAAGTGTACAGATTTGGGCCGACCAGAACTGTTAGAATTTGAGGCATACAAAAAGTGTACAGATTTGGGCCGACCAGAACTGTTAGAATTTGAGGTATAGAAAAAGTGTACAGATTTGGGCCGACCAGAACTGTTAGAATTTGAGGCATACAAAAAGTGTACAGATTTATGCCGACCAGAACTGTTAGAATTTGAGGCATAGAAAAAGTGTACGGATTTGGGCCGACCAGAACTGTTAGAATTTGAGGCATAGAAAAAGTGTACGGATTTGGGCTGACCAGAACTGTTAGAATTTGAGGTATAGAAAAAGTGTACGGATTTGGGCTGACCAGAACTGTTAGAATTTGAGGCATAGAAAAAGTGTACAGATTTGGGCTGACCAGAACTGTTAGAATTTGAGGTATAGAAAAAGTGTACGGATTTGGGCTGACCAGATTTGGGCCGACCAGAGCTGTTAGAATTTGAGGTATAGAAAAAGTGTACATATTTGGGCCGACCTTCCCTACTCATTTGAAGAGAAGCAGAAAGACAAAGGCGTTCTTTTATCAATGCTTTTGTCATCTCCACTCCATTGATATTGTGATATGAGTTTGTAAACAGGATGAAATGATTTGACGTGATATGGTATTATATAATATGATACCGATACCGATACCGTATTTTGGGGTTACTTGGGCTATCGGGGGATACTTGGGCCACCAGGGGTTACTTGGGCCATCAGGGGTTACTTGGGCCATCAGGGGTTACTTGGGCCACCAAGGGATGCTTGGGCCACCAGGGCTTACTTGGGCCATCAGGGGTTACTTGGGCCATCAGGGGATACTTGGGCCATCAGGGGATACTTGGGCCGCCAAGGGATACTTGGGCCATCAGGGGTTACTTGGGCCACCAGGGGTTACTTGGGCCACTGTTCTTGAAAAAGATTAGATTTGCACCCAAAAACTTTTATTTTTCAAAATCTAACAATATTTAGGAATGTTTTCACTCATTATAAGAATTTGAGAGAGATAAAAAAAAGTTTTTGGGTGCACTAGTTTTTAAAATAAAGCAAAATGGTCCAAGTCACCCCTGGTGGCCAAATTAGCCCCATATTCCGGTATATAATAATAATAATTTTGTTATGATATATATGAAATACGATTTGATATGTTCATTGAAATAAGCCATGATTGTGATTTTCATTATGCAGGGTATGATGTGTATGTACGTATTGTCTGTTCATTTATATTCAAAGTGGAGCTCTCCTCCCCCTCCCCCCCCCCCCCAATCTTCCTCCTCTACCTTCTCTTCAGGGGTCCCGATAGCTCAGTTGGTAGAGCATTCGCATCACGTGCAAAGGAACTGAAGAGTGATCCTGGATGAAGTCGAGATTTTTTTTCTGATGACCTCCCCTGTCTATCTAGCAGTGATTGGGTAGCTGGGTCTGTTAAATCTGGTGGAAAGTAATTTTGTGATATACTAACTCCCTATCCAAAGGATAGCAGGCAATTGGTTTCACGCTATAGAAACCAGGATAAACTAGGGTTACTTGGGCCTAATGGCTCTGAAGGACTACTTCCTCATCCTCCTCCTCATCCTCTTCTTTCCCCATTGTCCTCCACCTCCTCCTCATCCTCTTCTTTCCCCTTGTCCTCCACCTCCTTCTCCTCTTCTTTCCCCTTGTCCTCCACCTTCTCATCCTCTTCTTTCCCCTTGTCCTCCACCTCCTTCTCCTATTCTTTCCCCTTGTCCTCCACCTCCTTCTCCTCTTCTTTCCCCTTGTCCTCCACCTCCTTCTCCTCTTCTTTCCCCTTGTCCTCCACCTCCTCCTCTGTTCCAGCTACAGCTTCAGGTCTCTGAAGAATGTTGTGGTTAACATTTGACTGGTTTTCTGTGTAGTAACTTTTGAAGATTTGATTGCCTGATAGGCTTCATTGACTCGAAGATATTTATATAAAATCGACACCTCCTTATGGAATGGAAAGGAACCGAACCACGCCCCTCGGACAGTCATTTGAATGTAAACATGGCTGACCCTAATAGTGCTACACATTATTACTGTTAATGGTATGCCTCACTGGCGCTGAAATGACCCAAAAGTGTTGCAAGCGCTGTAAAGCTCTTAAAAATTAAAAAAAGCTTGTCCATGTAGTTTTCTTGTTGTCAAATCAAATAATATTCTATGTATATTCCAATGTTGTCATTATTGTTGACTTTTGTGCTGAAATGCTGGAGGTGTCGTGTTATTGTTGTTTTTTTGTGCTGAAATGCTGGAGGTGTCGTGTTATTGTTGTTGTTTGTTTTTTTTGTGCTGAAATGCTGGAGGTGTCGTGTTATTGTTGTTGTTTGTGCTGAAATGCCGGAGGTGTCGTGTTATTGTTGTTGTTTTTTTTGTGCTGAAATGCTGTAGGTGTCGTGTTATGTTGTTGTTGTTTTTTTTTGTGCTGAAATGCTGGAGGTGTTGTGTTATTGTTGTTGTTTTTTTGTGCTGAAATGCTGTAGGTGTCGTGTTATTGTTGTTGTTGTTTTTTTTGTGCTGAAATGCTGGAGGTGTCGTGTTATTGTTGTTGTTGTTGTTTTGTGCTGAAATGCTGGAGGTGATGTGTTATTGTTGTTGTTGTTGTTTGTGCTGAAATGCTGTAGGTGTCGTGTTATTGTTGTTGTTGTTTTGTGCTGAAATGCTGGAGGTGTCGTGTTATTGTTGTTGTTGTTGTTTGTGCTGAAATGCTGGAGGTGTCGTGTTATTGTTGTTGTTGTTGTTTTGTGCTGAAATGCTGGAGGTGATGTGCTACAGTTTCAATGATCTCGATGTGTGTTACTATTTATTACAGTATTCGCTGGATTTCAACACGCTTCCCAATACAGCATGTTGGAGGAACTGGGTGACTGAATGATTGCATCTATATAATGAGTCGTTTCCTCCCATGAGTTGGGTGGGGCTCCTGGCCTCCCATAATGGGCAGGGAGGCACCTACTGTGTCTTCAATCCCCCTATATCTGTTTTCCAACATGCTTTCTGTCTTTGTCTTGGAATGAGGTTACTTGGTTTTGTCCTGGCCCTGGCCGGAAACCCTAGCTGGGAGGGAAATGGTCAAATGTGAAGTTAAAGTTTTGGGAGTGATATTTTTTTGTCTTGTACATCATCTCTTTGTTTTGCATTATATACAATTTGTAAACATTTGAGTGTGTTCCTCTTAGTGGGGACCTGTGCTGGTGTCTGGGTGAGACATTTAGGTGATCTCAAACTAAGTACACTGATAGTGTGCTCTTGTAAGCTACATCTGTTCCCTATTTGAACCAATTCCCCTTTGTCTGACTTTTTCTTTGGTGCTTTAATTGTAATTCTAGAACTTTTTACTATCCATTATATCCCTTCTTACTGGCGATGACATTACCTAAATGTGTTGCAAGGGCCGTAAAACCCTTAACTCTTTCCTTACCATCCGTTGAAAAATCGTCACATTCGTTACGATGCAGCCAACAATTTCTCATTCTGATTTCTCTGGTACATCACAAAATCTAAAGAAATGCTTTGATTACAGCTATAAATACTAAACACTGTGTTGTAGATATCATTTTGCTGAACAGCCTGGGTGGGGTTCCTGACCTCCCATAGTGGGCAGGGAGGTACATACTGCGTCTTCTATCCCCTTATATATGTTTTCCAACATGCTTTCTGTCTTTGTCTCGGAATGAGATCACTTGGTTTTGTCCTGGCCCTGGCCAGAGTCCTGGCTGGGAGGGAAACAGTCAAATGCATAGTTATTGTTTTGGGAGATGATATTTTTTTTCCTTGTAAATCATCTCCCTGTTATGTATTTTTATATTTTTTATTTTAAATGTATAATGTAAGCATTTGAGTGTATTCCTCTTTGTTGGATTTTGTGCTTGTGTCCGGAGGAGACTTATAGGTGATCTCAAACTAAGTACATTGGTGGTATGCTCTTGGAATCTACATCTGATCCCTATTTGTTCCCAGTTCCCCTTTGTCTTTCTTTCTCTTGGCTGCTTTAATTGTAGTTCTAGAACTTTTTACTATCCCATTTTCTTCCTTTTTACTGGCGCTGCTATAACCTAAATGTGTTGCAAGCGCCATAAAACTCTTTAAAAACAAACATTAAAAAAAAAAAAGAAAAAAAAGCTGAACAGCATTCCGTATAGAATGCACTTGTTGCTTTTTTGTTTGATTAGGAAAATATTTTGTGTCGGGTGGGTGTGAATTTTCGGGGGAAATTCTAAAAATATCTGGTAAGGAGAGAGTTGAAAACTTAAACAAATAACAAACCTCCGACGAAAATTCGATTTCGGCATCCTTAGATCCAAGCACATTTTGTTAGCTTCTCCTAAGAGCGTGTTGGAATCTAGCGTGTAATGTACTGTATCATCATTATTATTCAGTGCAATTCTACACGTGTTAAACGGTTACAGGGTTCAACGTCGTGATGTCCAAAAATTGTTGCCATGAATGTATTATTACAAAACTGTGTAATCGGAAAAGCCGTTTAGTTGGGATAAATCTTTTATTCAGTATCATTACTCACCAAACAGCAGAGCTGATCAATTGCAATAGGGGCGACGGGAACAGAACATTAGTGCTGTACATTGATATTATTATTATTATTATTATTATTATTATTATTTTCATTATTATTATTATTATTATTATTATTATTATTATTGTTGTTGTTTTCTTTGTTGTTAGTACTATTACTATTATCACGAATATGGCTAAGGTTATTATTATCGTCATTATTTATCTGGCCTTATTTCCAAATGGTCTCCCTAATATCATTGGTCACGCCTTCAAACTCCCCATGCTATGGATGTTTACAAAATACCAAATCTTTTAGGGAATGAGGTTATTTTGTATTTGGAGCGCTGGTTTGTTTACAAATAACTTCTCCACCGGTGACGTCCAATCAAGGGACGCTACTCTTCCGCTAATCTCATTCCTTATAGAGGTAACTTGGTGGCAACCTCTGACCTTCCATTCCATGGTGGGAAGGTGGGGAGGTCACTTGCTGTGTCTTCTACTTCTATTCCCCCCCCCCCTGCTTTCCCTTCCCACGTTGCTCTCTCTCTCTCTAGATTGAGATTGCTCGGTTTATATCCTGGTCATGGCGGGGATCCTTAGCTGGGAGGGGAACAGTCAAATGTATAGTTTTGGGAGTTGATATTTTTTTGTTTTATGCCTACTGTTATTTTTTAAATATTTTATTTTAAACATGTGAGAGTGAGAGTATCCCTCTTGGTGGTGACCTATGCTTGTGTCAGGATGAGACTTGTAGGTGATCTCGAACTGTTATATCCCTTCTCTTGCTTTCTCACCCTATCACAAGACGTTAGTGCAGGGCTACTGTATGTTCCTCCTCCAAAGCGGTTCCTGATTTCTTGTCTTTTATTTGTATAACTTTACCCGAAATCAACTGATCTTTATTTTGAAATAAAATAGTGCACGCGATCTATTCCGTGTACAAAATAGATGAATTAAGATGCGTCACCAGTGGTATCCTTTTCGCTCATTGGTGTAAGGGAAGCAACTCAGTAATTATAGACAAATTGAAGGATTCGTGTACGAGTTACCTCCCATGATTTTCTTTCATGACCCTTTAGGCTCACTGACATAAGGGAAGCAACTTAATAATTATAGACAATTGAAGAATTTATGTATAGTTATGTTCCTTGATTTTGATGAACCGAGGTTGCTTGAATTTCAATCAAATCTGTTTTAACTACGTATATGTCTCGACCAACGTAAACTGATTTGCAGGTCTGATAACCCAGATTGTTTTGGTCTCATTGTTGTAATGGAAATTCTCTGCAACCAATGCAAAATATTTTCCATTACAACAATGTTAAATCAAGCCCCTGGATGGGGTTCCTGACCTCCCATAGTGGGCAGGGAGGTACATGCTGTGTCTTCTTTCCTCCGATATCTGTTTTCCAACTTGCTTTCTGTTTTTGTCTTGGGATGAGATTACATACTTGGTTTTTTCTTGGCCCTGGCCGGAAACCCAGGCTGGTAGGGAAACAGTCAAATGTATGGTTTGTTTTGGGAGATCATGTTTTTTCCCTTGTAAATCATCTCTCTGTTGTACACTGTATTTTTTTTCCTTTTACAAATGTATGATATGTAAACAATTGGGTGTGTTCCTCTTGGCGGGGACCTGTGCTTGTGTCTGGATGAGACATTTAGGTATCTCAAACTAAGTACACTGATAGTGTGCTCTTGGAATCTACATCTGTTCCCTATTTGAACCAATTCCCCTCTGTCTCCCTTATTCTTAGATGCTTTAATTGTAATTCTAAAACTTTTTACTATCCCATTTTCTTCCTTTTACTGGCGCTGATTTGACCTAAATGTGTTGCAAGCGCCGTAAAACTCTTAAAAACAAACAGTCAAACAAATCAAGCCCATAATTGCATCCAGTGATCAGACCTGCCAATGTAAGCACGTTGATATCGGCCTTTGTTATGATATTCCATCAAAACCATACAGTAAAAAAACTGGCTTTGTGTTTATATTATTATTGCATTTACAATTTTTATTTATTTATTCATAATACAAGTAACTGATGTGCCAATATTTTCAGTTCTGATAACCAAACAATTATGGGCTGGCTTGAATCAACATTGTTGGAATGGGACTGGGATAATCATAGTTTGCCTTGGTTTGAGAGTCGTTCCATTAGAGTAATGGGCCCATAATACATTGGATTATCAGACCTGTAAATAAGTACACTGGGTGGGGATCCTGACCTCCCATTGTGGGCAGGGAGGTACATGCTCTGTCTTCTATCCCCCCATACCCGTTTCCCAATTTTTTCCTGTCATTGTCTTGGAATGCGATTACTTAGTTTTGTCCTGATCCTTGCCGGAGCTCCTTGGCTGGGAGGGAAACAGTCGAGTGTATAGTTATAGTTTTGGGAGATGATATTTTTTTCCTTGTAAATCATCTCTCTGTTATACATTGTATTATGTTTAGTTTACATAGTATATTATATGATTTGATAGCGGGTGGTTGGATGGGAGCATCACCCTTGAATCATATACCTATGATGTTCGCATGGGTGCACGATCCGACAGTGATGTCGTTTCTTCTCTTTACTAGCCTATCCTGCTTCTTTGGTTTGTGATTGTATTTTTTTGACAGGGGATATTTTTTTTTCTGTAAATCTTCTGTCTGTTTGTTCTTGGTTATTTATAATTTAGCTTATGATATCTTTAGGTTATGATTTTGATTTACATTTGTACTATTTTTGTTAGATTGCTTGTTTTTTTGTTTCAGCGGTCTCTCATATAACCTCAATTGTGTTGGAAGAGACCTAAAGCAACAAACAAACAAACAAAAAAAAAATATTATATGATTGGTAAACATTTGAGTGTATTCCTCTTAGTTGGGACTTGTGCTTGAGTCTGGATGAGACTTTTAGGTGATCTCAAACTAAGTACATTGGTGGTATGCTCTTGGAATCTACATCTGATCCCTATTTGAACCAATTCCCCTATGTCTTACTTTTTCTTGGGTGCTTTAATTGTAATTCTAAAACTCTTTACTGTCCCATTTTCTTCATTTTTACTGGCGCTGATATAACCTAAATGTGTTGCAGGCGCCGTAAAACCCTTAAAAACAAAAAAAACCCAAATAAGTACACGTCATATGTGATCAATTGCCACATTTTCCTGTTATTACTTAATGTAATGAATTTATTATTATTATTTCTATTATTATATTATTATTATTATTGTTGTTGTTGTTGTTGTTGTTGTTGTTCGTATTATTCATTTTTTTAGTTAAAAAAAAATATTTTCTTCATATTGAAAAAGTAATCACATTTTGTACATAATTCTTGAAAGATTTCTCTTCTGTTCCATTTGTTTACTGGAATTACAAACAGAGCAACCAACCAACCAATAATTGCAGTGCAAATCTGCCTGGGGTCATTTACAGTGGAATCGGTTTCAACTCAAAACTTTGTCTTGCTTTTTGTTTGGTTGTCTTTTAAGGGTTTTACGGCACTAGCCACACATTTAGGTCCTTTCAGCTCCAGTAAAAAAGGATGGAAATGGGATAGTAAAAACAAAAAAATTCTAGATTTACAATAAAAAGCACATGAGTAAAAGTGAGACAAAGGGCTGGGTGGGGTTCCTACCTCCCATAGTGAGCAGGGAGGTACTTGCTGTGTCTTCTATCCCCGCATATCTGTTTTCCAATTGCTTTCTGTCTTGGGGTGAGATTGCTTAGTTTTGTCCTGACCTTGGTCGGAGTCCTTGACTGAGAGGGAAACAGTCGAATGTATAGTTTCTTGTTTTGGGAGATGATTTTTTTTTTCCTTGTAAATCATCTCTCTGTTATTTACTGTTATTTTTGTATTTTTAACATATAATTTGTAAACATTTGAGTGTGTTCCTCTTAGTGGGATCTTGTGCTGGTGTCTGGGTGAGACTTTGAGGTGATCTCAAACTAAGTACACTGATAGTTTGCTCTTGGAATCCACCTCTGTTCCCTATTTGAACCAATTCCCCTTTGTCTTACATTTTCTTGTGTGCTTTGATTATAATTCTAGAACTTTTTACTATCCAATTTTCTTCCTTTTTACTGGCGCTAATATGACCTTAATGTGTTGTAAGTGCCGTAAAACCCTTAATAACATAAAAAACAAAACAACGAGACAAAGGGGAATTGGTTCAAATAGGGAACAGATGTAGATTTCAAGAGTACACTATCAGTGTACTTGGTTTGGGATCACCTCAAAGTAAAAGTCTTATCCTGACACCAGCACAGGTCTTCACTAAGAGGAATACACTCAAACGTTTACAAATCATATATAATATATAAACAAAACATAATACAGTGCATAACAGTAACAGAGAGATGATTTACAAGACAAAAAATATCATCTCCCAAAACTCTTAACTATACATTTGACTGTTGTCCTCTCAGCCAGGGTATCCGGCCAGGAAGACAACCAAGTAATCTCATTCAAAGACAATGAAAAAACCATGTTGGAAAACATATGAAGACCACAGGGGAAAAACGATCAAAGTCACATTTTTTCAGCTTTTGAGAAAATCAAAATTAAAGCTTTGAAACCCATTTGAAAACGCCACATGATAATATGAATTGAACTGAATGTGAATTACTAAACGTATATATATAAAAAATGTGAAAAACAATTTGATATATTCCAAAAGTGTGTCAAAGCAACTGCAGAAAAGCATTTACCAATAGCTCAAATAAACAGCAAAAAGGAATGGATGACAAATGAAATTCTAAACCTATTTGAAGAAAGACGAAAATGCAACAGAGGGTCTGCAGAATACCAAACATTGAACAACCACATTAAATCCAAATGCATCGAGGCACACGAGAACTATCTAGACTGGAAATGCTGCGAAATCGAAAGAGAATACAAACCCAACCCCCAACAAGCTCACCAAAGAATAAAAGAACTATCAGGGAAAAGGAAAAGCAAAGCAGCAGGAAGTTGTATCCAAAACAAACAAGGGGAACTGCTATTTGAAGAACAACATATAGAAAGCCGATGGGTAGAATACATAGGCGAACCGTACAATGATCCAAATAGAAATGAACCACCACTGAAATTCAAAGAACCATTAAGCGGACCAAACATCACCAAAAGTGAAATTGAACATGCCATGGAACGAATGAGGGATGGTAAAGCAACAGGCCCTGATGAAATATCTGTAGAGGTATTAAAAAGCCTAGGAGATCTAGCAATTGATGAACTTCACATATTATTCAACAATATATACAATACTGGGAAAATTCCAGAAGATCTCTGTAACTCTATTTTCATAGCAATACCAAAGAAAGCAGGTGCAGTCAGATGCGAAAATTTTAGAACTATAAGTTTAATAAGCCACATCAACAAAATACTGTTGCGTATAATTATCAACAGGCTAAGGAATAAGATTAACCCGAAATCGCAGAAGAACAATATGGATTCCAACCTGACAGAGGGACAAGGAACGCAATATACCTCCTCCGTGTTTTAAGTGAAAGAGCTATACAGGTTCAGACCCCACTATACCTCTGTTTTGTCGACTACAAAAAAGCTTTTGATAGAGTACGCCACGAAGAAATACTAAAACAACTGCACTCCATTGGCGCTGATGAGAAAGACCTCAGACTCATGCAAACATTATACTACACCCAGCAGGCATCTATCAAAATCGGAAACTCTACAGGAAATTCCATTCCTATTAAGAAAGGAGTCCGTCAAGGGTGTGTTGCCTCACCAGATCTGTTTAATCTATACCAAGAAACAATCATGAGGGGCATAAATAATATGGAGGGAATAAAAGTAGGAGGTCACAACATAAATAATATAAGATACGCAGACGATACGGTACTCATTGCAACATCAGAAATCCAACTTCAAAAGATTGTTGACAAAGTGGTAGTAGATAGTGAAGCCAAGGGAATGGAAGTGAATATCACCAAAACGGAATGCATGGTAATACAGAAAAACCCCGAAAACAACAACACCTGCAATATAACGATTCACGGCGAGCAACTTACCAACGTAGAAAGTTTTAAATACCTAGGTTCAATAGTGACAACAGATGGAAGATGTAACCGAGACATACGAGCAAGAATAACTCAAGCCAAACAGGCCTTCATGGACCTGGGAAACATTTTGAAAAACAAACAGATGTCGTTCGGGATTAGATTCCGAGTCTTGAAGTGCTACGTGTGGCCAATCTTGTTATACGGATGCGAAAGCTGGACTACAAATGCAGAAACACAAAAGAACATTGAAGCTTTTGAAATGTGGTGCTTGAGAAGGATGCAGAGAATATCGTATACTGCACACAAAACGAACGAAGAAGTGCTAAAACAAACATACCAACAAAGGAAACTAATGCCCTTAATAGTGGATCGACAACTATCCTTTTTCGGACACATAGTAAGGAAAGATAAGAATGAATACCTGGCAAGTTGTGGAAAAATACCTGGTAAACGCGCCCGGGGGAGACAAAGAAAAACACTCATAGACCAACTGAAGGGCTTCACCAACCTAACAATCCAAGAGCTGTTTGAAAAAGCAAGAGACAGGGAGGAATGGAGAGAGATAATTCATGCAGTATCCGAAGCCTGGACCAGGCATGGAACCTAGAAGAAGAAGAAGAATATATTTTGACCACAAGTCAGATGCATATAAAAAACAAGCTCTCGGTTGATTTTAATACCAAATTATTGTGACATTAGAACAGTAAGGGTCTTTCGGACTTTGATCGATTTTCCCCTGTGGCCTTCATATAGGAGGATAGAAGACAAACTAAGCGCCTCCTTGTCCATTATGGGAGGTCAGGAACCCCACTCAGGCCTTGATTTTTTTCCCTTCTGCTCTTATAACTTTCCTCTATCACTATCGTCTTTCGTTTAACTTTGAATATTTGAATACACACACACACACACACACACACACACTGAGTGAGGTTCTTGACCTCCCATAGTAGGCAGGGAGGCACTTGCTGTGTCTTCCATCACCTATATAAATTTTCCTATTGCTTTCTCTCTTTGTCTTGGAACAAGATTATTCATTGTTTTGTCCTGACCCTGGCCGGGGTCCCTGGCTGGATGGGAAAGAGGAAAATCGTATAATTATAGTTTTGGAAGATATTTTTTTTTCCTTTTAAATCATCTCTCTGTTATGTACTGTCATTTTTAACATATGATTTGTAAACATTTGAGTGTGTTCCTCTTCGTGGGATCCGGTGCTGGTGTCAGGATGAGACTTTTAGGTGATCCAATTCCCCTTTGTTTTACCTTTTTTGTATGCTTTAATTGTAATTTTAGAACTTTTTACTATCCCATTTTCTTCCTTTTACTGGCTCTGGTATGACCTAAACATCCTGCAAGCGCCGTAAAACCCTTAAAAAAACAAACAAACGCACATTCAAACAAAACCATACACATTTTTTCCATGTATACTGTGATGAATGATGCAAACAATTCATTTCAGTGTTTTTATGTTTAATTTTAATTTTTCGTTATTTTTTTCCCAGCCATGTAAGATGATGCTTTTGTTGTAAGATATTCTTTTAAAATAAATTGCATTTAATTCATCTCATTTTCTCTTTTTTTTTTGGGGGGGGGGGGGGAAGAGAGAGAATGAGCGATAACATCTCATTTGCTGACTGGTAGGGGTCTTTAGAGGTCATTTTTGCTGTCTCCTATCCCCCTATATCTGTTTTCCCTTTCCATGTTGCTCCCTGTCTTTGTTCTGGATTGATAAAGTTCGGTTTTTATTTTTATCCTGGTCCTGGGTTGGAATCTTTAGCTGGGAGGGAGACAGTCGAATGTGTAGTAGTCCCGAAATCCGAAACGAAGACAGAGAGGAATATGGAAAACAGATATGGGGGATGGAAAACACAGTAAGTGACCTCTCTGCCCACCATAGGAGGTCAGAAGACCTTATCCGGTTATAGGAGAGAAGTCTTTCAGAGCCTTAAGACTCGTAGGAGCCGGAAGTTTATCCTAGTTTCTATAGCATGAAATGGACAATAGTGACTCAGTGACTGATTTCATGGGCGTGGCAAGACGTTGTTTGTTTTTGTTTTTAAGTGTTTTACGGCGCTTGCAACACATTTAGGTTATATCAGCGCCAGTAAAAAGGTAGAAAATGGGATAGTAAAAAGTTCTAGAATTACAATTGAAGCATCCAAGAAAAGGTAAGACAAAGGGGAATTGGGAACAAATAGGGATCAGATGTAGATTACAAGAGCATACTATCAATGTTCTTAGTTTGAGATCACCAATAAGTCTCCATCTGGACACAAGCACGGCCCCCACTAAGAGGAACGCACTCAAATGCTTACATTATAAATTAGAACAAATATAATAATACATAACAGAGAGATGATTTACAAGGAAAAAAATATCATCTCCCAATAACTATGCATTTGACTGTTTCCCTCCCAGCCAGGGCCAGGACAAAAACCAAGTAATCTCATTCCAAGACAAAGACAGAATGCAAGTTGGAAAACAGATATAGGGGATAGAAGACACAATAAGTACCTCCCTGCCCACTATGGGAGGTAGGAACCCCACCCAGTTGGCAAGACGTTCAATTCTGGGTGGGGTTCCTGGCTTCCCACAGTGAGCAGGGTGGCACTTACTGCGCGTCTTCTTTCCCTTTATATCTGTTTTCTTATTTGCTTTCTATTTCCTTCTTGGAATGAAATTTCTTGGTTTTGTCCTGGACCTGGCTGGAGTCCTTGGCTGGGAGGGAAACAGTCAAATGTATAGTTATTGTTTCGGGAGATGATATTTTTAAAAACCATATTCGTAACCCATCATCTCAAAACGGTATTATGTTGGAACGAACCATATGCTTAAAAGCCGAATTAAATGTTAAACTGGTCAAAAATATAAATTGTTGGCATTAGCACCCTAAAATATGGTATCCATTCTCCTCTATAAAACATACAAACTCAACACAAGTCTGGTATTTCTGGCTATAAATTCAGTTTTCTACATCTTAACCAACCCGACTTAATACCTTTTTGAGGCGAAGGGTCACATACAACACAGCAAAAAAAACTCTGCTCAGTTGTGACGTGACGACTTCTCTGCCCTAATCCAGATGATCTGTAAAAGCAGACAGTTGAGACAGACAGGCATCCACTGCCACAAAGCGATTCAAGCAAGTCCTCCAGTACAGGAAAATGCGTCAAACAATTATTGGAAAACTTATCAAATATTATTTGAAGTCGTGAAGTCATGAATTTTTAATGCCATTTAAATGAGATAATGAGAATAATCTCAATCGAAATGAAAAAAAAACAAAACATATAAATATATCAAAACAATAAAAAAAAAATCATCAAAAAATGGGGGCGAAGATCGAATGAGATTCAAGGAGACAAAAAAAAATAAATAAAAACAAACTTTTTTTTTCATGATAATAAAATGCCAGGATAAAATCCAATGAAAATCACATCTTGACCGGCGTACTTGGGGTCAAGGGGGGGGGGGGGGGGGGGGGGGGGGTAAAAAAGAGGAATTGAACAATCTGACCAGAAAACTCTTCTTACAAATTAATATCAATCGATTTAAACGACCCTCGCCTTGGCAAAAACTCTCAAACCTGGGACTTTGCAACGTTTCCACATTGACCCTAGAACTAGAACGAGTTTTTGCCCAGATGAATATATTTGAAAGACAACTTTTCTGTGCACCGTGCCAAATGATTAAATACCAAGATTTTCCAGGGGTACGACAGTTAACTCACTCAATCCTAGAGACTTTTCCTACTTTTTAAAATTGGAAAAAAAATGTATTGAAATGAGCATATACATAGATAGTTTTATTCAATTACCATAAACATACAAAAACTAAAAACATTAGCTTTGATACTACGCCTATAATTTGTCTCAGAAAAATGTAATAAATAGGTATGAGGTAAAATTAACATGGTAAACTACGGATATAGTCGGTGTTAGGGTTGAGTGAGTTAACAGTTCAAATCCTTTCTATATTTCATAATGACAAAGACTAGATAGATGAAAGATTCCGCAAGTCAACATGGCAAATAATACAAAGATAAAAAAAAATGGAATAAAAGAATTAAAAAAAAACAAAACATTAAATTGCACAAGAGACAACATTACAAATACAAGCTTGTCCACAAAACAGATCTAAATAACTCTTAATTCATTTGTTAAGCTTGAGAAGTGATTTAAAAAAAGCCCAGGTTTAAAACAATGCTATAATTGTACTTCATAAGAAATAGCCTCCTCCCCCTCCCCTAAAAAAACCCCAAAAAAACAAGCAAAAAAAACAAAAAAAAAAACAACAACAAAACATACAGTTCTGCATTGCCAGTATTTGGAGTGACTGGAGCATAGATGACAATTCAGTAAAACTAAAACAATTTATTTTTTTTTGGTTTGAAATTGAACACCTGCATAAATATTAAATTTGACTAAAAAGCGATCATTTCACATCAACATCCAATTCATCAAAATGGCTTCGATAAGACATTAAGTCCACAAAAACAGGCCAGTCTGCTATGCTATCCAAAAAGAAAGAAAAACCCCCCAACCCAAATGAGATCTTCTATATTTAGGTCTACATTTTCCCAGACTTAAATAGACTCCTATTCGGGTAAAAAATAAGATTTTACAATGATAAAGAATCGACACATACATCCAATCCAACAATAAATTTGTTGATTGCTCACATTTCAGTTACTGAATTTCTAAAAACCTTTTAACTCACTCAATCCTAGAGATTTTTGCTTTTTTTTTCAAATTTGGAAAAGAAATGTATTGAAAATGAGCATGTGCAAAGATAGTTTTATTCGACTACCATTAACGTGTAAAAATTAAGAACATTAGCTTTGATACTACGCTTATAGATTGTCTCAGAAAAATGTAATAAATAGGCATGGGGTAAAAGTAACCCGGGTAAACTACGGATATAGTCGGTGTTAGGGTTGAGTGAGTTAAAAGAGCAACTTTCCCACTAAGCCTGTATAGTGAGTATATTATCTAATTGAATTATAAAACACTTTCACGTTCAGCACCAGACAAAACCAAAAACAAACAACATTTTTTAAAAACCAGAAATATTTGACTAATTATCGTATTCTTTTCTGCACAGAAAAAAAAAAAAGCAAGAAACAAATTGGAGAAGAGAAAACAACACAAATGGTTAAAGACAAATTCAACGAATTCTGGATGAAAAGAATCGACTCAAAATAAAATGCAAGAAACAATTTTTCTTTCATAATTATAGATGCAACATAAGAAAAGAACCAAGTTAGGGATATTTATAAATATTATATTTATATCATTAAAAAAAAACAAACAAAAGAATGAAAATATGAGGTAAGGACTCATTTCATGATCGGCATTTTAGGCTATATTATTGTCATGGCCAATTCTATATCGTCATGACCAATTACACATCTTGAATGTCAAAATCTATTTCCATCACCTCTACAACAACAACAAAAAACTATGATTAAGATGGTGATAAAAATAAAACGAGAGAAAATCATTCAAAACCATCAAGATTTGTAACAAATAATTTTTAAAAAAATGAAATGAATGCAATGACAAAATGATCTCAAACAGTCTTAAACAGAAACTAATGTTGTCAGTACCACGAACACAACCTACAAATCATTCCTATCGTAAACCAACCAATCTCAATGACTTAGCATGGACTGTCAAAAGTAATAAACAAAAATGAATATAACAACTTCAAAAAAGAACAAAATACCAAACACGGAACATTTTGGGCTCAAAACTCTTCCTCAGCCAACAACAAAAAAACAAGAAAGACATTAAATACATCTCTAAATTCCAGATTGATGACAGAGAAATTTTGTAAGTCCTCTCTGTGGTAGAAAAATCTAGGAAAGTTTCACAAATTTCATCAAGGGAACACTTATCAACAATGCAACTGCATTTCTACCGTTGTCACCGAGAGAAAAGCCACAAATAAACAAGTTAAAATTTGATTGAAGCTATGTTTTATGTTTTTAAGGGTTTTACGGCGCTTGCAACACATTTAGGTCATATCAGCGCCTGTAAAAAGAAAGAAAATTGGAAAGTAAAGAGATTATAGAATTACAAGGACTTGAGGAAAAAGGAAGACAAAGGGGAATGGGTTCAAATAGGAAACAGATGGAGATTCCAAGAGCACAACATCAATGTACTTAGTTTGAGATCACTTAAAAGTCTCATCCAGACACCAGCACAAGTCCCCACTAAGAGGAATACACTCAAATGCTCACATTATACATTCAAAATAACAAATATAACAATACATAACAGAGAGATAGATGATTTACAAGGAAAAATAATATCATCTCCCAAAATAATAACTATGAATTTGACCGTTTCCCTCCCAGCCAAGCACTACAGCCAAGCCCAAGGCAAAACTTAGTAATCTCATTCCAAGACAAAGACAGAAAGCAAATTGGAAAACAGATATAGGGGGATAGAAGACACAGTAAGTGCCACCCTGCCCACTATGGGAGGCCAGGAACCCCAGTAGAGTCCTCAGAGTACAGGCTCTTCAATTTGATTTGTATTTTGAGTAAAACGAGTAAAATGAAGTGAGTCTAGTCAATCAAACTGACCTGTTATCTCTTCATTATCATTAATATCATTATTTTTAAAATCTTTACAATTTTGATTTCAGTTCTAAATTAAGTTTGAAAAATTCGTTGTGTACACACAGCACAGAAATAAATAGAAAAGAAAAAGAGTAAATTTATGATAACAAAAATTTTGATGTCCAAAATATACATATTTAAAGAAACGTTCACTGCTGAAGAAAGCAGTCTATCTCCCGCCTGCAGACCTCAGCTCCGGCCAGAGAAAGAAAAAAATCAAAGCAAAAGGCAGGTCAAAGTAGCAATGACATTGGAAAGGGGTGGGGGGGGGGGGGGGGGGGGGGGAGATCAGCTCCTTTAAGACTTAACAGGAATAAGTTTGAGTCCATTACAAGATCTGAAATCTGATTCAAGAAAAAATGTCGACGCATAAAAAAAACAAACCCAAACCACTTGACAGATGCATCTTTGATTTGATCCTACGATTCCAATAGAATTGAGACTTGTTTTTACCTTCTATCCTATTATTATTATTATAACCTTTACATTACTGACATGGATCAGGCCCAACAACCATGGCATGCCCTCAAAGAAACATTTGGAATCACAGATCTGCTTTTGTTTGTTTTTTGTTTTTAAGGGTTTTACGGCGCTTGCAACACATTTAGGTTATATCAATGCCAGTAAAAAGGAAGAAAATGGGATAGTAAAAAGTTCTAGAATTACAATTAAAGCACCCAAGAAAAAGTAAGACAAATGGGAACTGGGAACAAATAGGGATCAGATGTAGATTCCAAGAGCATACCATCAATGTACTTAGTTTGAGATCACCTATAAGTCTCATCCGGATACAAGCACAAAATCCAACAAAGAGGAATACACTCAAATGCTTACATTATACATTAAAAATAACAAACATAATAATACATAACAGAGAGATGATTTACAAGGAAAAAAATATCTCCCAAAACAATAGCTATGCATTTGACTGTTTCCCTCCCAGCTAGGACTCAGGCCAGGGCCAGGACAAAACCAAGTAATCTTTTTCCAAGACAAAGACAGAAAGCAAGTTGGAAAACAGATATAGGGGATAGAAGACACAGCAAGTACCTCCCTGCCCACTATGGGAGGTCAGAAAAGATCTGCTTTTACACTCAAGACAGCCAACAATCTATAAATCAACATGTTTCCCAAAAACCAATAAATTCGTAATCAAGCAGATACATATAAAAAATACGAAAAAAAAAATGATTTTGTGTATTTCAATTTGAAAACAATTTTGAGCTGAATAAATAAAAGGAAAAAAAAATAAGGATCCCATCCATTTTTAATGGGTTGTCCACATGGTTGAACAATCGGAAAACTTGATACATTCACATCGTTGGTCTTGACTGAAACCGTTTTGATTGATTCAAAACATGAGAAAGCTCTTCAACTCTTGAGGTAGAGAAATCCCTCAGTGTTCTCAATCGCTGCACCAGCTTACAAGTGTGCGTTGAGAACGAAGCTGGAATTCCTAAATGCAAGAATGAAAGAAATCTTTTATACTACCCCTCAAATTAAGAGGTCCGTATAGCTCAGTTGGTAGAGCATTTGTTTCACAAGCCCTAGATCGATCCCGGGGTGCAGTCGAGACTTTTACCGACCCTCCTGTCCACCCAGCAGTGATTGGGATTGGGTAGCCGAGTCTGTTAGATTTGGTGGAAAGTACTTTGAGATAGACTACCTCGTATCCAAAGGATAGCAAGCTATTGTTATTGTCCATTTCAAGCTACAGAAACCCCTCAATTGATTCTGATATCATTACCTCCGAATAAGACATTAAAAAAAATAAACTTAAACGATACCTCTTTTTTTTTTAAATCAAATTTTAGTGCAATTTAATGCTTGATTATCTGAGGTCACTCTGTGATCTTTTTATTTCAAGACATCATACTCATCTTGACCAATGTATCCACTTCTATACACTCTATACCATCAACATCTCGAACTGAAATGTTACAAAATAGCAAGTTAAAATGTCAATAAAAGTTACGTCAAATGTAACATTTGCAAACCTAATCTGAGCATACCTCCCCCCCTCCCCCAAAAATAAATAATACAAAAAAACACAATAAAAACAAACTAGAGCATCTATATAGCACAATATCCAAAGTACTTTACAAGGGGCCCAAAGCCAACAGCGACACAAAAAAAAAATTTATGACGAGACATAACTCCTGTTAGACAAAATATTACAATTTTATACGACAGATATAACGCTGTTAATGGCAAGGTACTCACTTTACACCTGAGTGAGTTGAGATAATGTGAGTAAAGAGCCTTTTCCGAAGACTCAACTATGCACCACTCGGAGTGGAACTCAAACTCTGGGCCTTCCGATCCGAAGGTAAGTGTCACAACACTAAACCACATCGCCGCAAGCATGTAAAGTTTATATTCGAGTTCTTGCTATTGCATTTGAAATTGCTATGTGGCATTTGAACTTATAATGTTGACCACATTTGACAAGGGAAAAGATATTTATATACAAATCCTGTTTGAAAGACATTAGCTAAAATGTACGTTTTTTTAACCTACAGCCTCCTCGAGTCAGTCATAATAATATACATTTCTTATATAATTACGTGAGATTCACTCCGACGGCAGCCACTGACAGTGAATTACAATGAATAATAATAATAATAATAATAATAATAATAATAATAATAATAATAATCTAAATAATAATAATAATCCTCTAAATAATAGTAATAATAATAATAATAATAATCTAAAACATGGCTGACACCTGTTGACATTGAGCTTCGGCTCAGTGGATAGTCTTATGTTTCCATTTATTCACTGTGTGGAATCTTTAATTTTTACCTGATGTGGACTAATCTTAATATTGGAACTTTTAACTTAAGATCTATTAAAAGTAACATTCGAAAGGAACAACTGTGTCAAGATTTAGAAAGTTATAAAATCGATGTGTTGTGTTTACAAGAGACGAAGATCCAAGATGGCGTCGACCAAACAATAAATGGTTACAGACTGTTGTGCTTTGCTTCCAGTTCACCTCACTATGGATGTGGATTTCTCAAAAATAAAAACTGCAGGGATTTGACTAGTGACGAATGGAATGTTTCGGACAGAATATGTGTTCTTGAGCTTAAGTGTAAGATCAATTCAAGGAACCAGAATAACGATAACAAAGACGATCACGGTAAGAAGACGTTCACTATCTCAATCGTAAATGTTTACGCACCAACAAGTCAACGCGCAAAACAATACCCAGAGGAAACTGATAAATTTTACAAAGACCTAGACGATACACTGAACAAAATAGGAAACAAATCAATATTAATAATTGCTGGAGATTTTAATGCCAAAGTAGGAAAACGTCTCGACAGTGACACACTATGTTTAGGATCATACTCAAAAGGAAAACGTAACGATAACGGAGAAAAATTAGTCCTGTTCTGTGAACAGAGAAAACTTTTCATAACAAACAGTGCTTTCAACCACCCATCAAGACACCAGACAACATGGGTAGGACAAAGGAAAGACCAAACCCAAGACAAAATGATAACAATACACAACCAAATAGACTATATCATATGTCGACACCGCCATAAACACTACTCAACCAACTCGCGATCATACGGTGGTACACTGCTAACATCCGATCACAAACTTGTAAAAACGAATTTCAACATAAATGTGTACAGACAACGAAGACAGAAAGGTAAAACGGCAGTCAAAATAAACACGGCAAAAATAGTAAATGAGCGAGAATGTCGCATTCATTACCAATATGAGCTTAACTCAAGTCTATGGAAAATAAAGCAAAACAGCAATCCAAACAATGAATGGAAAGAGACGCAAGCGGCAATGAAATATGCGGGGAAGAAAGTGCAGGCTCTATTAATACAACTAAGAACAAACCAAATCGAACGCCTAACATCGCTATTAACGATCTATCGCGGCAACAAAAAGAACTTAGGATCAGGATACAAAACACGAAAGACTCGGAAGAAATAATAAACCTGAAAACGGAACGAAACAAAATACTGCATTCAATTCGATCACTTACAATAAAACACAGAAACGAGGAATTAGACAAAAAAGTGGAAGACATAGAAAAGTCCAAAAATAACGCATCGTCTATGTTCAAAGCGACGAAATCTCTGAACCGAAAACCATTCGAGAACCCAAAACTACAGGATAAATTTGGCAAACAGACAACAAATCCCAACGATATCCTTGACATTGTAACTGACCACTTCCAGCAGAAATTTCACAAACAAGTCTCACAAATATCGCCCTTCTCAGGAAACCCTAGAGACCTAAACAACCGCATCACAACAACTGAAGTTAGAAATAGCATAAGTGCCTAAACAATAACAGATCCCCAGGCGAAGATGAAATTCCCGCTGAATTGCTGAAATGCGGTACCCTCTCCCTGGATCTGAGCATTGCAAACATAATGAACAAAACATTCTCAACACACAAAGACTGGGACATAAACAGCGGTGTCCTAATTACAATACAAAAACCAGGAAAAACGAAAGGACCCGTAAACAACCTGCGCCCAATAACATTACTGAATACCATAAGAAAAACACTGTCAACTATTGTCCTCAACAGAATTAGACCGAAAATAGAAAAATATCTATCACATAGCCAAAGCGGGTTTCGCCAAGACCGAAGCACATCGGACGTTGTATGAACACATAAATGGTTGGCAGCAAAGGCACTCAAAGAAAACATATCCATAACAATAACCGGAATCGATATGTCCGCAGCCTTTGATACGATCGACAGAGGAAAACTTTTGGAGATATTAACAGACAAAGTAGACGAAGACGAGCTCCGAATAATCTGATTTCTCCTCAGCAACACAAAGATACAACCAAGGATATACGGGGCCACAAAACAGACGCAGTTCGAAAGTAACATCGGGACCCCCCAAGGAGATAGTCTGAGCCCGATTCTGTTCACAATATACTTAGAACACGCTCTGAAAGAAGTTCGAAAAGTCATTCCAAAACCAACGACTCATATTGAGAATGCAATCCCTAGAGAAATCGCCTATGCAGATGATGTTGATTTTATTGGATCAACACCAGCAAATATAGACATCATACAAAATACCCTCATGAAATATAACCTCCAAGTCAATGCCAATAAAACCGAATTTACAACAATATCGAGGAACAAAGAGGAATGGAAAAGAACAAAGAAAGTCGGCTCACTAATTGGAGACACCGAGGATGTACAAAGAAGAAAACAGCTATCAAACGCCGCACTCAGTAAACTCACCAATGTATGGATTAGAGGTGACAAAATAAAGAGAAAAACCAAACTGAAACTGTACCATGCTCTTGTAAAACCGGTACTTCTGTATAACTGCGGCACTTGGGCGTTGACAAAATCCGAAGAAGAACATCTGGATGCCTTCCATCGCACACAGCTAAGAAGGGTACTGGACATCAAATACCCCAAAAAGATCTCAAATGAATCACTCTATAAGATCACAAAAGAAAGACCAATCTCCCTTGACATTTTACAACAACGATGGCAACTTCTCGGTCACATACTACGCAGGGACAAAAACATACCAGCAAACCAAGCCATGTCGGGATACTTCCAAAAACATGGGAACCTTTTCAGAGGAAGACCGATCACAACACTCCCTGTGATCCTAAACAAAAACCTCACAACACTTGGACAAAGCATTAGTCTCATAACGGCAGGGGACCTGAGAACCCTAGCAGAGGACCGGCAATATTGGAGACACCTCACACAGGAAATACTGGAAACAGCCAAGGCGACCCGATCTTTCGGTCGAGACGCGAAAGGCATCTAAGTCAAGTCAAGTCAATAATCTAAATAATAATAATAATAATAATAATAATAATAATAATAATAATAATAATAATAATAATAATAATAACAACAACAACAACAACAACAACAACAACAACAACAACAACAACAATAATAATAATAATAATAATAATAATAATAATAATAATAATAATAATAATAATAATAATAATAATAATAATAATAATAATAATAATAATAATAACAACAATCCTAATTAAAGTAACAATTCAATCAGATCTATTTCAGAAAATCTATGAATCTATCTATTTAAAAACAGGATTTATGACCAATGAGCAGTGTTGAGAAAAAAAACAAAAAACCCCAACAAAAACATTTCAAAGAAAACATTTTCCATTGCATTAGTAGTCAACAAGTACCCAAGTTATTGGGTCTCGGGGATTTAAAAAAAAACAACAAAATGTCTTATCAATTGTCGGCATCAACGGGCATTCTGGAAAAGTTAGGCAAAATATAAAAGAAAAATTGAGTCTTAAGTAGTAGTTGATAAAAAAATAAGTCATAATTTCTTCCAATATTAGAAGCAATTCATATCTTTCCAATTCTAAATGTGACAGTTTAAAAACTGAGAAATAGTATTAATCGATAAAGGGATCTGAAAAACAAACATATAAAACAATGACAAAATTAAAAATAAGTCTTTCCTCCAAAAAACAAACTTCCAAGTCTAAAGATGACAAAGTTTAAATCCCTGAGAAAAAAATCTAAACAATAAGAGAAACAACCAAAAATTTATTAAAAAAACAAATCCACTAAGAGATAAAGATCGTCTATTTGACACCCTCAACTTACATTCACTCCACTGTAACACAAAGATGTCACCAAAAGTTTAGTCTGACACACCCGATGGATTCTAATTCGCACTGTCGAAACCCACCACCTCTCTTCACATTCTCTTTTTCTCACACGAGGTCTTCCGCCCTCAACCACACTATTTCCTCTTTTCGCCCCTTCATATTCTTCTCTTTCTCTTTTTCATCTCTCCCTTTTCCAAATGAACCCTTATACTAACACTGACCTCACACTCAACTTTCTTCTCATTTTGTAAAACAGACAATCCATCATCATTATTATTATTATTATTATTATTATTATTATCATCTTCCCCTTCAACATTAATGTATCTCTCTTCTCTCATTCCGTCAACATCTGCGACCTGTTCACATCTTCTTTCATGTTCCTCCACCACCACAGATGCATCACCCATTTCACCTTTATCTAGCTCAACGGACATCCCCAAATCATCACTGCAATGGGGTGACGTCGAGTCGTCGTGAAAACCGACAACACGGCCACATTTATCATTATCCACAACAGTAACGTTCCTGCAATCAGCACCAACATCAACACTGGGACCGCAAACATTGTCAGAACCGACCAGGGGATCCACAGGGCCCACAGCTTGTCTGGTTCGTTCCAGGTAGCCTCCGAGATAACTGAGTCGAGGCGGTAGGCTCATCCTTGACCAGTTGCCACGCTGGAGTCTGGAGGGGTCAACATCATTCATATCGCCTTCCTCCACTTCCTCCTGAGGCGCAGATGAAGAGATGCTTTGTTCATTGAAGTCCAAAGTAAGAAATTCAACCTACAAATAAGAGAGAGAAAAAAAATTGTTAAAATAAAAATAAATAAAATATATTTGCATTGATAATGATTTTGGATATTGGGGAAAATACAGAACAAATTAATAAATGGGACCTTGTTTTTGTTTGTTTTTAAGGGTTTTACGACACTTGCAACACATTTAGGTTATATCAGCACCAGTAAAAAGGAACAAAATGGGATAGAAAAAAGTTCTAGAATTACAATTAAAGCACCCAAGAAAAAGGAAGACATAGGGGAACTGGGAACAAATAGGGATCAGATGTAAATTCCAAGAGCATACCACCAATGTACTTAGTTTGAAATCACCTATAAGCAGACCTGCCGTTCATACCGATTAATCGGTATCATACCGATTTGCAAGAACTTTTTTTCGTATTTACCGATTTCCCGATTTACTTGCCGATCGTACCGATTTCCCGATCTGCATGCCGATCGTACCGATTTCACCAAGTGACCAAGGGCCCGCAGCCCTCCACCCCTCTCTTTTACGTTTACTTTGTGCTTTACGTTGCACGTTAAAATTTTCAAGTCTCGTGAACTTTGACCCGTCCCGCGATACCTCGATAGATCACATGGCGTAGCGAGCCTCTTTGTGATGCCCTCACACAGATAGAAAACACACACGGCGCGTTATTTAGTTTTCATTTCCTTTGTGAAGCGACAGCGAGCTGTACTGGTAAACCACCGCGGTCCCTGGCTTCTGACTCTTTACCAAGTGCCACCATCTTTAAATAAGTTAGTAGTCCGATTGCCAAATTCGCGTTGTGCGTGCCATTTTGGGTGTTGGGGAAAAATAAGGGGGGGGGGGGGGGGGGGGGGGGGTTGTGACGCTTTGGTTAGTTTGAGTGACAAGTGTCAAATTGTGCAGAATTAGGTGAGTAGCCCAACCATTGGATAATTTTACGTCTCATACTGATTTTTTTCCCCAGATACTGATTTTTTTACAATGTCATACTGATTTCCTTTTTCGTGAAGTGGCAGGTCTGCCTATAAGTCTCATCCAGACACAAGCACAAAATCCAACAAAGAGGAATACACTCAAATGCTTGCATTATACATTAAAAATAACAAATATAATAACACATAACAGAGAGATGATTTACAAGGAAAAAAATATCATCTCCCAAAACAATAACTATGCATTTAACCGTTTCTCTCCCAGCTAGGACTCCGGCCAGGGCCAGGACAAAACCAAGTAATCTCATTCCAAGACAAAGACAGAAAGCAAATTGGAAAACAGATATAAGGGGAAAGAAGACACAGTATGTACCCCCCTGCCCACTATGGGAGGTCAAGAACCCCACCCAGTAAATCAGACCTTCCAACATTTCAGAGACAAACATTAGGGAATATTTTGGGGGCAAATCTGGGATTTAAATGACCGTGTGATAATGAATGTGGTGGTGGTGGTGGTCGTGATGATGATAATGATGATGATGATGATGGTGACATGATGAGGATGATAATGTTTGTTTTTTTTCTGGAATAAAAAAATTACAATCAAAATTGCAAAAATAGCAGGTAAATAGGAAGTACGGGAATGAAAAAAATAAAAATATCAAGGAATTTCCTGATAAAACAAGGAGAGTTAGCAGCCCTGATAAATACACGTCTGCCATAAGCAGCAAATCACAACATGTGATCAACTTGGTCTGTTCATGACACATTCAGGTCATTTCGGTGCATGTCAAAAGAAAGAAAATGAGATAATGGGATAGTGGAAAAAATTCTAGATTTACAACGAAAAGCACACAAGAAGAAGTAAGAAAAAAGGGTATTGGTTCAAATACGGAATAGATGTAGATTCCAAGAGCATACCGTCGATGTGCAAAGTTTGGGATCACCTAAAAGTCTCATCCAGACACAAACACAGGATCCTGAGGAATTATACATTCAAAACAACAAATAAAGCAGTACTTTAAAAAGAGATGATTTACAAGTAAAACAGATATCATCTCTCAAAACTATAACTTCCATTTGACAGTTTCCCTTCCTGCTTAGGATTCCGGCCCAGGGCCAGGACAAAATCAGATCATCTTATTCCAAGATAAAGACAGAAAACAAATTGGAAAACAGATTTAAGAGGATGGAAGATGCAGCCAATGCCTCCCAAACAAGAGCTGCTAGTAGCTATGTATCACTTTGCCAATGGGAGGAAAGGCATGTTAAGCATTTTATAAGATTAGATATGTATAGTAGAATAATGCATACCTGATCGTCATCTAACATGGGACCCGTACTTGCAATACTCTCGGTGTCAGAACTATCTGACGGTGGTCGTAATAATCCTCCTCGGGAGGAATCGCTTCGGCCTGACAGGATGGAGACGCGGTCCCCGGACGGAGAGGGCGGGGTGGGGGAGATCAACTGTCTTATGGCAAGGGGTGGAGGGATGGAAAGGTTTGTGGAGCGAGGCTGGGTTGGAGAGGGGAGATGGAAGGCGGTGGAAGTTTGTGGCGCTTTTGAGGAGGTGAGGGACGTGGGCAATTTGAATCCTCCTAGAGATAACGTGGACGAGGAGGACAAAGATCTAGTATAAGGGATGAGTGAAGGACGAGGAGGGGAAGGGGTTGTCGTATTCAGAGGATTCATTGTCGATGATGGACTCGTGGAGGAAACCGTTCCATCCAAAGGGTTTGTATGAGATGCTGAGGATGGAGACGATGAGGAAATTGTCGATTTATGTGGTGCTGATAAGTTTGTTGCGACTGCTCCTCGGAACTGCTGCTGCTGTTGTTGTTGGTTGTGGTGATGGTGGTGGTGGTGGTGACGATCAGCAGCAGAGTTTTGTATTTGCACGCCTAAGCCTGGCGTTTTGGTAGTTATGACAACCTGATTACTGTTATACGATGGAGACGTTATGTGGTGTTTGGAGAAGAAGTGGTTATTGGCAGGTGAGGATGAAGACGATGGAGAAGGCGAAGCAATGATACCGGCAGCATCGACTCGGAGAATCAACCCTTGGAGTTTGGGCGATTTTCCAGACGGAGATCCGGAATTTGGGGAAGACTGGTCTGAGGTTGTCGAAGAGACGGATCTCGGGCTGGATTTTGGGTGGTGGGGGGGATGGCCTGGCAAAGGTGGCGATGGTTGTTGTAAATGCGGCTGAATTTGTACTGAGATATTTTCAGCATCGCCTGATCTTTTCAAAGCTGTTGCTTTAGACGATAAGGATAAAGATGATGAATCTTGCTGCTGTTGCAAGAGCCTGGCGGATAATGCTGATGAGACTTTGGTATTACTTGTTTGAGGATGTGGTGGTGAGGACTGGCTAGCGTTACTCTTCTCTTCCTGAAGTCTTGAGTTTGAAGCCATGATTCTCATGGCTTCTGTGGTGAGAGAGGATGTCAAAGTGACAGCAGGATGAGAGGATTGTGGGTGGTGGGAGGAGGAGGAGGAGGATGCAGGGGGTTTACCATTAGTATTATCACCAATGCACGACGAAGAATTTGTGACTGTTGACGAGGACGGTGAGGTTGATGAAGCAGACGCAGCATCGATTAGGCTTTTTGACTTGATAAAACGCCTTTGCTGAGGCACGGGTGATTTGTTGACCCATTCTTGGGCTCGACTCAAACTCGACTGCAAGGCTTCCATCTCCTTTTTAAGCTGCTGCGACTTTGAAGCGGAGGAAGAGGAGGAAAACGTGTTGGCAGGAAGGGAAGACGTGTTGTTGTTTTGAACTTTGGAGTCCTGACTAGTAGAAGTGTCTTTCATCTGTTGGGTGTATTCATCCCCGAAGTCGTTATCCGAGTCCAACGCTCGTCTGTAGCTATGATTTCGGGCGTGCTTCGGATCGTGACGGATAACCGATGGGGGTTGGAAATTATTGTTGTCATAAGGGGAAGTGGAAGAAGAGTGATGTTGAGTATCCATTTTGAACATGACCAAATTAAGCGGGTCTGACTTGAGACTGTCAAGGTCATGGTCATCTGATACAGATGACTGATGACATAACGGAAGATCAAATCCCACAATCCCTTGCTCTTTCCATCTGAGAAAACAAAGTGATAAAATAGTTGCTGCTTTGTCTATGTTTTGCTTTTCTGAGTTTTAAAAAGTCGTAAGCAACACTTCTGGTCATATATACCTTAATTGGAAATCTGAGACATTCAAATTATAACGTAAAAGTCTGGAATTCCTCACTTTGGAAGGAAAGAATACAATGTAATGTAATAATGAATTGATACAGCACACAGATTCCACACAGTGCTCTAATTCACTACACATACAAAAGACAACAGGTAACACAAAACATGAAATTATTACTATTTAAAATCCTGTCTGAATAGGAATGTTTTCAAAAGTTTCCTAAAATTACTGATCTCAGGGGGCATCTTTGATTATTTTTATCTAATTTGTTCCATATTTTGGGGGCCCTGACAGGAAGAGATAATTTACATAATACGGTAACATTAATCAGGCGTTCATTTTGGGAGTGGTCTACCAGGTGTATTATAATATTCTCAACAGAAATTGACTACTAAGCTTAATTGCTGGCCAACTAACTTCGCGGAGGTTGTGTGGGTTGGACCAGCGATCTCAAGTAGTCAGTGAAAGAGAGCTCTAATAATGACATGAGTTAGAAACGATCTTTTTTGGGATCATGGATAGCTCATACGGTAGAGTCACACTCTCACCGGTCAGGCGGAGTCGTCATACCAGTAAGGTCGCGGGTTCAAACCCCCATCACCGTCGCAACAATTTTTTATTCTCTATTGTCTTCTGGCACTTTCCTACTCACTTCATTTCTTGTTTTATAATAATAATAATGATAATAATAATAATAATAATAATAATAATAATAATAATAATAATAATAATAATAATAATAATAATAATAATAATAATAATAATAATAATAATAATAATAATAATAATAATAATGCTAAACACTTCAAATTGCGCCTCACCCCTCGCTGGATAGAGGGCTCTGGACACATTACACAGCAAATGTAAAATGAAATAAAATAGACATCACAAACGTTTACACTCTAAAATGATGTACATTGAAGAAGGGGATGGTGTAGAGATTGACAGAATAAACCTGTAAATGGAGGAGTATAAAAAACAAAAACAAAACAAAATACCTTTTCCTGCCTGTGCGTTCTCCGTACATTTCCTCTCCATCGCTGTTTATCACATGGGAGGCACTGCCATCAATGTTGATACCTGAAAGAATGATGTAAATCGGTTAAATCAGAGCATGTTGTGAAACGTGGGAAGATTGGAAAGAATTTGGTTGTCAAGGAAACCAACATTGCCTTTAGCGGGATTTATGAAATATTCTCATCTTCAACTGGTATTTTAGTTGTTTGCGGCTATGTGGTCTTGTGGTATGACACTCGCTTTCGGATCAGAAGGTCCTGGATTCGAGCCTCGCGCTCAGCGCATAGTGAGTCCTTGGAAAAGGCTCTTTACTCACTTTCTCTCACTATAATCAGGTGTAAAATGAGTACCTGGCCGTTAATAACGTTGTCTCTGTCCAAAAAATTGTCATATCGGCTAACAGGCGGCATGTCCCGTCCTACATGTTAAATGCTGCTGTTGACCAGGGACCCCTTGTAAAGCGCTTTGAGCACATTTTGTGGATATTGCACTATATATAAAGCTAAATTAAAAAAAAAAAATGTTTTTTTGGCCGCGTGTGAATATGAGGGAGTTCTTGGAGTTTGAGAGTGACGTATGTTGTGTTGTGCACATGTTGGGTGGGTGTGTGAGTGTGAATGGTGGATGTGCGAATACTTAGGCACTCTTGTTGTTTTGTTTTTAAAGGTTTTACGGCGCTTGCAACACATTACGGTGATATCCGCACCAGTAAAAAGGAAGAAAACGGGATAATAAAAAGTTAAAGAATTACAATCAAAGCATCCAAGAATTAGGCAGACAAAGGGGAATTGGTTCAAATAGGGAACAGATGTAGCTTCCAAGAGCACACTATCAGTGTACTTAGTTTGAGATCACCTAAAAGTCTCATCCAGACACAAGCACAAGTCCCCACTAAGAGGAATACACTCAAATGTTTACAAATCATATATAATACATAAACAAACCATAATACAGTGCATAACAGAGAGATGATTTACAAGGAAAAAAAAACATCATCTCCCAAAACTAATTATACATTTCACTGTTTCCCTCCCAGCCAGGGCCATGATAAAACCAAGTAATCTCATTTCAAGACAAAGACAGAAAGCAAGTTGGAAAACAGATACAGGGGGATAGAAGACACAGTATGTACCCCCCTGCCCACTATGGGAGGTCAGGAACCCCACCCAGCAAAACAAAGACAGAAAGCATGTTGGAAAACAGACATAGGGGGATAGAAGACACAGTATGTACCTCCCTGCCCACTATGGGAGGTCAGGAACCCCACCCAGCAAGACAAAGACAGAAAGCATGTTGGAAAACAGACATAGGGGGATAGAAGACACAGTATGTACCCCCCTGCCCACTATGGGAGGTCAGGAACCCCACCCAGCAAGACAAAGACAGAAAGCATGTTGGAAAACAGATATAAGGGGATAGAAAACAACAGTATGTACCTCCCTGCCCACTATGGGAGGTCAGGAACCCCACCCAGCAAAACAAAGACAGAAAGCATGTTGGAAAACAGACATAGGGGGATAGAAGACACAGTATGTAACCCCCTGCCCACTATGGGAGGTCAGGAACCCCACCCAGCAAGACAAAGACAGAAAGCATGTTGGAAAACAGACATAGGGGGATAGAAGACACAGTATGTACCTCCCTGCCCACTATGGGAGGTCAGGAACCCCACCCAGCAAGACAAAGACAGAAAGCATGTTGGAAAACAGACATAGGGGGATAGAAGACACAGTATGTACCTCCCTGCCCACTATGGGAGGTCAGGAACCCCACCCAGCAAGACAAAGACAGAAAGCATGTTGGAAAACAGACATAGGGGGATAGAAGACACAGTATGTACCTCCCTGCCCACTATGGGAGGTCAGGAACCCCACCCAGCAAGACAAAGACAGAAAGCATGTTGGAAAACAGACATAGGGGGATAGAAGACACAGTATGTACCCCCTGCCCACTATGGGAGGTCAGGAACCCCACCCAGCAAGACAAAGACAGAAAGCATGTTGGAAAACAGACATAGGGGGATAGAAGACACAGTATGTACCTCCCTGCCCACTATGGGAGGTCAGGAACCCCACCCAGCAAGACAAAGACAGAAAGCATGTTGGAAAACAGACATAGGGGGATAGAAGACACAGTATGTACCTCCCTGCCCACTATGAGAGGTCAGGAACCCCACCCAGCAAGACAAAGACAGAAAGCATGTTGGAAAACAGACATAGGGGGATAGAAGACACAGTATGTACCTCCCTGCCCACTATGGGAGGTCAGGAACCCCACCCAGCAAGACAAAGACAGAAAGCATGTTGGAAAACAGACATAGGGGGATAGAAGACACAGTATGTAACCCCCTGCCCACTATGAGAGGTCAGGAACCCCACCCAGTTAGGCACTCTTTGTCTGTTAGAAACACCGTAAGAAAATATGCAGACCTGCCAACCACTACGAAAAGGGTGAAGAAATACAAAAATTTTGGCTCCAATTTCAGAGCTTGATGTGCTGCTCGAAGCTCGAAGAAATAAATTATAACGTGAAGTTGAATGTCAGCTTCAATTTAATTACAAAAACAGATCAAATGAACGTTTCGGGTTTCCCCTTTATCAACAAAACAGGATGAAAGAAACACCACAGATGAATGAGATGATGTGGTAGTCATCTCATTCATCTGTGGTGTTTCAATCATCCTGTTTTGTTGATAAAGGGGAAACCCGAAACGTTCATTTGATCTGTTTTTGTAATTAAATTGAAGCTTACCTTCAACTTCACGTTATTATTTGTGAGTATCTTGGAAATCATCAAAACTTATTGAAAATGAAATTTGATGCCAGAGTACACCATTTTAAGGATGTTGAAGTGTTATTTATTCCTTGTGACAGGAAATTGTTGCTCTATAAAGTCAGCTATACTTATTAAATCACTGGAATTTTGATTTGTTTGTTTGTTTTTAAGGGTTTTACGGCTATTGCAACACATTAAGGTCATATCAGCGCCAGTAAAAAGGAAGAAAATGGGATAGTGAAAAGTTCCAGATTACAATTAAAGCACCTAAGAGAAGGTAAGACAAAGGGGAATTGGTTCAAATAGGAAATAGATATAGATTCCAAGAGCACACTATCAAAGTACTTTGTTAGAGATCACCTAAAGAATTTTGATTTACACATTTCTAATTTTTTAATTATCCAAAGCTAAATTATACCCTATTTTCTCCACGATCAAAAGATATACTAAATTGGCATTGATTTCATAAACACCAAAAGAGGGTAATTCCTCCTGAACAAAATAAGACATACATCATTATAATCCATCCATAAACAAAAAATCTATGGAACTTTTTCCGAGACCCATCACTCAAAAGTTTTAAAAAATCGTGCCACAGCCATAATTTATCAGCTCACTGCATGAGTGCCAAATGGACGTTGACCAAAGCACCTACTTTAGCAAAGAATCGTACCAAACCATTAAAAAATCTCAACCTTTTTTTTCCTTAGGACAAAACATCTCTAGCTTTACGCTCTTGAAAGAGAGTGAGTATTCTAAAATGGCACGTTCTCGAGTCAGTATACAAACTAGCTGTTGTAGTAATTTCGCACAATTTTTTATGTATTCCTCTCAGCAGTCATTTGTTTTGATAATAGTCAAAAATTTGTTATCTCGCAGGTCTTCAAGAAATTGAGTGCAATTTCTAGAACTATCTATCAATTTCCACGGCTCAACCTTTGTAACATATTGCTGTTGTTGCTTCCAAAATGACCATTTTCACGATTACTCATTACTCACATTCTCTCACCATACTCAGATGTAAAATAAGTACCTGGCTGTTAACACCGTTGTCTCTTGTCTGACAAAAAAAAATTAGTGCCGAACAGGCGTCATGTCTCATCCTACATGTTAAGTGTTAATGTTGGCTAGGGTCCCCTTGTAAAGCATTTAAAGCACATTTAATAATAATAATAATAATAATAATAATGCTGAAAACTTATATAGCGCTATAACTCCGAGACACCAGACTCTAAGCGCTTTAATGGATATTGCACTTTATAAAAGTTCAAGTTTTTTTTTGGTTTTTTGTTGTTACAGAATCCAGTATGTACAAAGCCTACCCTTATCCCAAGAGGGTGGTGGTGAAGGCGACTCTGCTCCCACGCCTGCCCCTCGTATCCCGAGTTGCATCTTCTGTCGCCTTTCCAACCTCTGACGATGAATGTCGTCACTAATGGCCTCCAGGTTCCTCAAGGCCTCGGAGTAGAGAGATTTGGTAGACGCCACATCCTCCTCCAACCGACTGACATTTCTCTTGTGGTCCTGACCAATTATTCATATATATATACAAATAGATGAATAATACATTACAATAAATTAATTGATCAATTGATTACCAAATAATTAATAAAAATGTACACAATGATGATGAGAATAATAAAAAAAAATGCACTACTACTACTACTACTAATACTACTACTACTACTAATAATAATAATAATAATGATACTAATACTACTACCACTACTACTACTACTAGACCTGTAAATGAGCTCTATAAAAAGTGACTGAAACTCTTCGTAATTCGTCGTAGCGGAAAAATCCAAAGAATCGAAATGAAAGGTATACAGCAAACTCGCTTGAGCAAAACAATGGCAGAAAACTAATTTGCACAGGAATTAATTAGGCTACTTACCATTGTTCCTTATAATTAGGTACCCAATCAGTGAAGAAACTAGAAACGGTCAGTTTGTTTACAATGTGAGGCAATCAAGATGTACGTAGCAATCCCTAACTTTCAATTTGTAACGCACTTCTGGCTTTCGCATTTTACATTTTTCATACTTTTACTTCCCTCCAGGTAAATGTGGTCAATTTTGGCTTAGACAAAACAGTAAAATTTATCGCTCGGTGGCTCAGTTAAAATTGGCTACCATTGGGATCACGACAGGTTTGGAAAGTGAAAGAATAATTTCACGAAGGCTGTGTGAAAATACACTGGGATGTGTTCAGACACGGCAATTCTAAAAAGTGTCGCTTAGCCTTGGCAATTTATCTATCGTTAATATAAACGGCCCATGATCTATGTGTAGAGCTGTGGAACATTCTTAATTACTTTATTAATTATTATTAACTTTATTAATAATATTATTATTATTAATTACTTCACTATGATTCATGAATTCTTTCTTTATTCATTTCTTTCTTTCCTTTTAAAAAATATTTAAATTTGACGAATTGACTGATTTCAGTTGATTTACAGATCTATTACTACTACTACTACTAAGAAGAAGGAGGAGAAGGAGGAGGAGGAGGAGGAGAAAAAGAAGAAGAAGAAGAAGAAGAAGAAAAAGAAGAAGAAGAAGAAGAAGAAGAAGAAGAAGAAGAAGAAGAAGAAGAAGAAGAAGAAGAAGAAGAAGAAGAAGAAGAAGAAGAAGAAGAAGAAGAAGAAGAAGAAGAAGAAGAAGAAGAAGAAGAAGAAGAAGAAGAAGAAGAAGAAGAAGAAGAAGAAGAAGAAGAAGAAGAAGAAGAAGAAGAAGAAGAAGAAGAGAGAAGAAGAAGAAGAAAAGAAGAAGAAGAAGAAGAAGAAAGAAGAAGAAGAAGAAGAAGAAGAAGAAGAAGAAGAAGAAGAAGAAGAAGAAGAAGAAGAAGAAGAAGAAGAAGAAGAAGAAGAAGAAGAAGAAGAAGAAGAAGAAGAAGAAGAAGAAGAAGAAGAAGAAGAAGAAATGATGTCTTACCTCCATAACCTGATTGAATTTAGCTTTCATTTCAAAGTACGGCCTGTGGAAAACAAACATCATTGACTGTTACACATGGGTCTGTAAAATGTACATGGTTCATGACAAAAACGCTAAAACACCAATATGCACATTCAAATTTTTTTTTCAAGTATTCATTTACACCCCATCCCGTCTTATCAACGCCTGGAACACTCTTCCCGAATCATGTGTGAATGCGACAGATTTAGACACCTTCAAATTAATGAAGATTATCAAACTACTTCATCAGCTGAAACACCAACAATGGCTGCCACTTTCAACAACTCTCTCCACCTTCAAATACAAATACTCAGAGAATTGACTAGACTTAGAGTAAGATTCATATCCAGATTCAGAAGGCGCTATATACCATAGTAAAAAACAGTCCAACAATTTAGAGTAAGATTCATATCCAGATTCAGAAGGCGCTATATACCATAGTAAAGAACAGTTCAATAATTTAGAGTAAGATTCATATCCAGATTCAGAAGGCGCTATATACCATAGTAAAGAACAGTTCAACAATTTAGAGTAAGACTCATATCCAGATTCAGAAGGCGCTATATACCATAGTAAAGAACAGTCCAACAATTTAGAGTAAGATTCATATCCAGATTCAGAAGGCGCTATATACCATAGTAAAAAACAGTTCAACAATTTAGCTCCACAAACCCAGTAGATAGTATGCGCTTGGCTAAGGAGTTCACAACATTACCATCCGGAAGTATAACGGACCAACACACAAAACTTTGTGTAACCATGTTCGTTTATAGTCAGGTTAATACAGTTTAGTGAGAATTACTCACAAACGCGGATGGCAAAAAACAATAACAAAGACCTGAGTGACGTCAACTTCGAACTATCTATACGTAGCGGCCAACTTTTCAAAGAGTTAACTCGTTCAGTGCTGAGGCCATATTCGCATTTTCGTCACAAAATGGCTGACATCTGATTGAGGCAACATGAGAATGACATGCTAAGACAAAGTGACCAATGAATTCAGCGCAAAATATCAATTAAAATACCCCCCTAGGGCCAATTGAATGTTCTGATGAAAGAAATGATACCTTTCGTTCAATTTATAGTACTTTTGTTGAAAGTAGGATTGGATTACATTATTGTGTTTGCCTTTTAAGACCGACCGCACTGTGCGGCCATTGGCCATTAGAACAGATTCTACTCTGGCTGCACAGTGCGGCCAATGGCGCTGAAAGAGTTACAGCGGGACACCCTAACACACACGATACCGTCATGACCCAAAAGGGCAGCATGTTTGGACTAATATACAACATGATCTAGATTTAGAGCTTTACTCTCAGTCAGTCTATTCATGCTATGCATTCAGGTAAAAAACTCACAACACCCACCAGCCGGATATAAACGTTATATACAGGGTGTCCATAAAGTCTGGGTACGGTAATAGTACAAATTCTTATTTAAAAACTATATCTTATTTTATTGGGATGTAAATGAATAGTATTTTAACTATACATGACCTCTTCTTCAGTGAAGAAAAGTATCATTCAGCCAAATCTCCACAATCTATAGCATAAATGAATAAATATAAATAGATGGGGAAGTACGACATGCACCCAGACTTTGTGATAAAACTATGTGTAACCTTGAATGTTTCTAGTCTGACTGATAATATAATTTAATGACAAGTAATCACCAAAATGGCTATCTAAAAAACAGTAACAAAGAGATGCAAGACGTTAATTCTGTTCCTATTATTCCTCTTTTTAATTTGCTAGGTAAAGAATTATAATCCTGGGACACGTCATCGCTATCTCCATACATTATAAATAGTCTTGATCATTAAAAAATGTTTTCTTATTATTTTTTTCTTTTCTCCAGATTGTCATTTCGGAACAGCTGGCCGCTATGAGGATCCGTTACAAAAAACAAACAAACAAAAGGAGCGAGATAAGAAAGAAAACAAAAAACAAACAAAACCAAGAGGAACATTAAATAGCGTAATTCTCCTTACTTCGATTTAGTGATGGCCCTTTTTAAGTCTCTCTGCAATTTCTGCACCTCCTCCTCTCTCTTCTTGAAGTTGAGAGTTGTAGATTGGTGGTTGTCCTCACTCTCAATCCTTTCTCTTTCAGCATCGTTGACCTGGTTGGGATTTTTACATTTTACAATTTGGATTTCAAGACTGAAGACAGGTAAAGCAAATAGAAAGAAAAAAAAAACAGGAAAAACAGTGAGACAGTGAGAGAGAGAGAGAGAGAGAGAGAGAGAGAGAGAGAGAGAGAGAGAGAGAGAGAGAGAGAGAGAGAGAGAGAGAGAGAGAGAGAGAGAGAGAGAGAGAAAGAGAGAAGAGAGAGAGAGAAAGAGAGAGAGAGAGAGAGAGAGAGAGAGAGAGAGAGAGAGAGAGAGAGAGAGAGAGATTTTGTTTTGTTTTGTTTTTTAAGGGTTTTACGGCGCTTGCAACACATTTAGGTTATATCAGCGCCAGTAAAAAGGAAGAAAATGGGATAGTAAAAAGTTCTAGAATTACAATTAAAGCACCGAAGAAAAAGTAAGACATAGGGGAACTGGGAACAAATAGGGATCAGATGTAGATTCCAAGAGCATACTACCAATGCACTTAGTTTGAGATCACCTATAAGTCTCATCCAGACACAAGCACAAAATCCAACAAAGAGGAATACACTCAAATGCTTGCATTATACATTAAAAATAACAAATATAATAACACATAACAGAGAGATGATTTACAAGGAAAAAAATATCTCCCAAAACAATAACTATGCAGTTGACTGTTTCCCTCCCAGCTAGGACTCCGGCCAGGGTCTGGACAAAACCGAGCAATCTCACACCAAGACAAAGACAGAAAGCAAGTTGGAAAACAGATATAAGGGGATAGAAGACACGGTAAGTACCCCCTCCCCTGCCCACTGTGGAGGTAGGGAACCCCACCCAGAGAGAGAGAGAGAGAGAGAGAAAGAGAGAGAGAGAGAGAGAGAGAGAGAGAGAGAGAGAGAGAGAGATAAAGTAATACTATTGATCTAGCATTGCGTGCCATGCATTGGTACATGTCTCATCATACACACTTTTTCAGACCTCCATCTTACACCAGTACCTGCTCCCTAATTTGTAAGAAAATCGCTCACCTTCATAGTGGCGTGATTTAGCATTTCCTGCCACGTGGGGTCCAGATCCTCCTCCCGCCGTTTGTAACCTTCCTCTGCCAGCTGCACCATCTCCTTGGCTGCTTCGTGCATACTACAAGCCCTTTCAAATCGAAGGGCAGCTTTCTGGCTCTCCAGATGCGCCTGAAATCAATTTTTAAAAAAGTAATATTAATATACTAACGCTATGCATAAATACAACCTGGGCTTCGAAGTGGCCAAGTGGTTAAGGCATTGTACAGAGACCCGGAAAGTCCTGGGTTCGAGCCTTGTTTCAGACGCTTTCAGTTTTTTCCTTGAGCAAGATTATTAACCTCCAATTTGCTCACTGTGACAACATGGGTGATTCCTGTTGACATCAGACATCTTGCTTGATGAATTATCTATATTCCTTCACGGAATGCATAGCGATGATATCTTATGATGTCGTGAAAGGGCATTAAAAAAAAAAAAAAATAAATAAATAAATACAACCGATAGTTCAGTCAGTAGAGCACTCGCTTCAAACTAAAAGGGACTGAGATTGATCTCCGGTGAAGTTGAGTTTTTTTTTTTCAAACCACCCATCCCCCCTCCCCCCCCCTCTCTGTCCACCAAGCAGTGATTAGAGATTCTGAATGATCTGGTGGAAAACACTTTTGCGATAGACTAGCATCCTATCCAAAAGGTAGCAAGCATTGTCCGTTTCACCCCATAGAAACCAGGATCAACTCCAACTCCATCTGACTACTTAAAAGAAATAAAGACCTAGTTTTAAAATAAATTCTTATTTTTCTTTTTCTTTTCAAAATCAAGTTTGACTTAAAACTCTGTACATCTTTGAAGATAAATAAAATCACCCCCCCCCCCCCCCCCACACACACACAAGAAAAAAAGAAAATTAAATTAAAAAACAAACAAAATATAACGATGGTTCCCTCATGACCACTTGTTGCTATATAACCTGGCAAACTATTGACATGAATGCATTTTTTGACTATTATCTTACAGTATTATCATAATTATCGTTAATTATATATGAAAAGAAGTCAAATAAGCATTTCTGTGGTTATATTTTTGACCCCAAAATTTGGAATATTGATATCAACTGATGAGCGCGAACGGAAAACCTATAGCCACCTTGAGAACTTGTCTATCATCCATAGTAGTAAACAGCCCCTAGATCCTGAGCATCGCTCACAATTTAAACACAGACAATTGTTGAAAATAAAATGCATAGTGTCGCTAGGTGTTGCAATGCAATTCCTTCATCTGTGTCTCCAAAAAAAAAAAAATTGTGATAAATACTCACTAATTGTGGGACCGATCTATTTGTCTGTTTGGCATGCGCTAAAGGTAGCTATGGAATTAAGGAATGTTTGTCAGTTGATTGGAAATAAACAGTCAAGGAGACGGAACAGGCAAGAGGGCAAGAATTATCCTGATTGGTCAATGCTGAGTTACATGTAAACCATCAATTCATCAAGGAGATGGAACAGACAAAGAGGGCAAGAATTATCCTGATTGGTCAATGCAAACCATCAATTCACCTCTTTCAATTTCACTCTGGCGTCATAGTAAGGCCTGGCTTTGTCCACTGAGGTTCCCAACTTTTTGGCAAGCCCGTTGAGTCTTTGAGACGAATCGGAGAGAACTTGGCGGAAAGAAGCTCTGGCATCCTGTCCATCAAATAAATGGGAATATACAGTGAAAAATGTTACAAGATGTGTTAGTAATAATAATAATAAAATAATAATAATAATAATAATAATAATAATAATAATAATAATAATAATAATAATAATAATAATAATAATAATAACAATAATAATAAATAATAATAATAATAATAATAATAATAATAATAATAATAATAATAATAATGACAACAATAATAATAAAATAATAATAATAATTATAATAATAGTAATAATAATGACAACAATAATAATAAAATAATAATAATTATAATAATAATAATAATAATAATAATAATAATAATAATAAAATAATAATAATAATAATAATAATAATAATAATAATAATAATAATAATAATAATAATGACAACAATAATAATAAAATAATAATAATAATTATAATAATAGTAATAATAATGACAACAATAATAATAAAATAATAATAATTATAATAATAATAATAATAATAATAATAATAATAATAATAATAACAATAATAATAATAATAATAATATAATAATAATAATAATAAATATAATAATAATAATAATAATAATAATAATAATAATAATAAATAATAATAATAATAATAATAAATAATAATAATAATAATAAAAAATTTGACAAATAATAAAAATGACAATGATAACAATAATAATAATGGACTTATATGACTGATCGCTATCCTTGAAGATGAGATCAACTTTCACATTGATTTTTTTTTTAAAAAGTAGGCCCTCAGAGCCATATGACTCATAGAGTTTGGAGTTTAACCCTGTTTCTATAGCATGAAACAAACAACAGGAATGGAATGCTACCCATTTGGATGGGATGCTAATCGATCGCAAAGTACTTTCCACCAGATCTAACAGACCCAGCTACCCAATCACTACTGGGTGGACAAAGGGATAAAAAAAATTTTTTAATCTCGACTGCACCCGAGATTGAATTCTGTCCCATTGTGTTACAATCACAAAGACAATTTTAATTGTTTTTGTCAAAACAAGAAGATATGAGAAAGTGTCTTTTGAGATGTTTTTATCTAAAAACTGAGCTTTATATAGCGCAATATCCACTAAATGTGCTCAAAGCGCTTTATAAGGGGTCCCTGGTCAACAGCAACATTTAACATGTAGGACGGGACATGACTCCTGTTAGGCGATATTACAATTTTTCGGACAAAGACAACGCTGTTAACGACCAGGTACTCATTTTACACCTGAGTATGGTGAGAGAATGTGAGTAAAGAAAGAGCCTTTTCCAAGGACTCAACTATGCGCTGAGCGCGAGGCTCGAACCCAGGACCTTCCGATCCACTGGAGCACATAGCCGCACCTAGTCCATATATCGCTATCCTAATCCACTTACAATGTAAATGTTGCCAACCAATGTTTTGTTTATTCATCCTAACAACGCCACTACCACATTATCTCATTCGTCTGTAGTGTTTCAATCATCCTGTTTTGTTGATAAAGGGGAAACCCGAAACCTTCATTTGATCTGTTCTTGTAAATCGAAGCTTGCATTCAATTTCATATTATTTATTAATCCACTTACATCAAGTTCTAGCTCCAATCTGTTGATTTCCTCAGTGGCTCTGTTTAACTTCTCAAGCTCAATCTAAAAAAAAAAAAATAAAAAGTAATCAAAATATATTTATTTGTAATCCCTGCATTGATGACTACAAACAGTAATTTGTTTGTTTGTTTTAAAGGGTTTTATGACAGTTACAAAAACATTTAGATTATATCAGTGCAAGTAGATTTAAAAAGGAAGATATGGGATACAATAAAAAGCATTTCAGAAAAAGTAAGACAAAGGGGAATTGGTTCAAATAGGAAAAGATGTAGATTCCAAGAGCATATTATCTGTGTACTTAGTTTGAGATCAACTAAAAGTCTCACCCAGACACCAGCACAGGTCCCCATCCAGAGGAACACACTCAAATGTTTACAAATCATGACATTCAAAGCTAAAAATATAATAGTACATAATAGAGAAGATGATTTACAAGGAAAAAACGATAACTATACATTTGACTGTTTCCCTCCCAGCCAAGGATTCCGGCCAGGGCCAGGACAAAACCAAGTAATCTCATCCCAAGACACAGACAGAGAGCAAGTTAGAAAGAGAAAAAGGGGAATAGAAGACACAGTAAGTGCCTCCCAGCCCATTATGGGAAGACAGTAGTTTTGTAACATGACAACGAAGAAAGAGTGCTTGCTTTAAAACTAATCACTTTAGCCCATGTACGAAAAAAAAAAACAAACCTACTCCCCCCCGTCAAGAGCACTCTATCATCTGATCACTCACTCACTCAATCCTCTCCGGGCCTGCTGGCACTTGAGGCCATGTAAGGGATCTCCACCTGGTCCTGTCAGCAGCTATTCGTGGGGCCATCTTGAGGGACAGACCTCTCTGCTTTAGATCCCTCTCCAGGTCTCCTTGGGACGGCCTCGCTTCCTCTTTCCTTGGCGTGTCCATCGCATGGTTTTCCTTGTCAGTGTTTCATCAGGTCTGCGACAGACATGCCCCAACCATTGCCATCTTCTCCTTTTAATGAGACTCTCTAAAGACTCCACCTCCACTGAGATTGCATTCAGTCAGCATATCTTGAAGATTCATCGTAACCATTTGTTTTGGAATACATCAAGTTTCTGAATGATACTTTCTGTGATCTTCCAACACTCTGATCCATAGAGCAAAATGCTTAAGACATTACTCTTACAAATCTTGATTATAGTGCTGGAATACAATCCCGTTGCTCTCCAAATTTGTTTAAGGGAAGTAAATGTTTGGTTTACCTTAAGTTACTGATTCTCTGGTTTTGATCTCTTCGCTATCTGCTGTCAGATTACTGCCCAAAATTCCGGTTACTTCGCAAACTTCCCAGATTTGACAGTTTGTATCAAGATGAGGGTAATTTAAATTGATCGATATTTGAAGGCCAAGTTTTCTGGCCAAATTTTAAAAACAAGTTTTTAATTGGCGTGCGACAGTTAAGTGGTTATAAAAAGGAAAGAAAAGAGAAGTTACAAAAATCATAACGACATTTACCTGAATTCGGGGGTCGAGTTCCTCATCTTCTCCACCATCGTCACCAACAGATGATGAAACATGTCGATGTTGAACATGGTGATGATGATGATGTTGTAGATGATGGAAGGAGCCATTCAACGATTCATCTTCCATTATTTTCACCTGTTATACATGAAATGGTTTATACCAATTATGAACTGAACAAAATGGAAAAATAGTTCACACTCACAGCCTTCCTAGAGTAACTATGTGGTCTGGTGCCCTTAGACCAGAAGGTCCAGGGTTAGGGTTCGAGTCCAATGCTCTGAACAGTGCATAGTTGTGTCCTTGGGAAAAGGTTAATTTACTAAAAATTTTCCTCACTTTAGTATGGTATTCTTGTATGGTGAATTCAAAATGTTGCTATTGCCAAGATCCTAGTCAGATGATTACTTGAAAATGAAGCACCACTTACCATATATCAAACACAACACTGTCATCGAAACACTATGTTCCTCTATTATTGTCATTTACCATATTCATTAACATTCCCTTAATACAAAATAATAACAAATGAAAACTTGAAGCTCTTATCTGAAACATGGGTGCCAGCGGGAAGAAGTGCTGAAACCTGAAACTAAAATCTCGACACTTTGCCAAACCTGAAAATGTTCCTACTGAAAATGCGGCCTAAACTTTACTCTTATTTCATCACCTCTTTTATACCATTATTAAATTTTTTTGTTTGTTTGTTGCTTTAGGTCTCTTCCAACACAATTGAGGTTATATGAGAGACCGCTGAAACAAAAAAAACAAACAATCCAACAAAAATGGTACAAATGTAAATCAAAATCATAACCTAAAGATATCATAAGCTAAATTATAAATAACCAAGAACAAACAGGCAGAAGATTTACAGAAAAAAAAATATCCCCTGTCAAAAATACAATCACAAACCAAAGAAGCAGGATAGGCTAGTAAAGAGAAGAAGAAACGACTTCACTATCGGATCGTACACCCATGCGAACATCATAGGTATATGATTCAAGGGTGATGCTCCCATCCAACCACCCGCCCATTATTATTAAATGATTACACAGCAAATATATTGACACAATGAGGAAATTAATTTGATTTTAAAACCAATTTATAATACATTCTACCTCCTTACACCGTGTCAGCCTTATGTGCTGATCAAGCACCAAGAGGATAATTAAGGAAATATATATATATATATTATAAAAGAAAAATCATGAAATGATAGTGCTCAAAGGAGCCATTTATAAAATATTTCAAGCATGATTACGATCAACTTCTACAAGATTGTTTCAAGCATTCGCTCTCACTTCCTGATGAGAGCGAATGCTCGAAACAATATTGTAGAAGTTGATCATAATTATACTTTTATATTATATCTTTTTATGATATATGAGATAATATTTTGAAGGAGTTATTTCCTTGTTAGTGGGCACAGGCTCTGGTAAATGCCAGGCAGGGACTGGCTGTTAAGAGTTAATACATAATATATATATATATATATATATATATATATATATATATATATATATATATATATATATATATATATATATTATCAAAGACGATATTGATATGATGAAAAAATGAAGGACTCACCTGTTTGACCACAGATCAAAGATGCAATCAATGATAAAGAGACAGGTCTATTGACCCGTGCTCCTTTAGGGAAACTGGGTAGTCATGTAATCATGACTGCGTTGATAAGATTCTACATTTGTGTAAGTACTGAAAAATAAAATGAATGGAAGGAGGTATAAATAGAGTTGGCAAAGATCAAAACTAAAAAATGTAAAACGCATTGGGCACAGCATGATCAAATGTTACAATAACCAAATAAAAATTGTCTCATATTCACACATTAATGATGAAGATATTACAGTCATTTAAAATCGTCACAACAAATTTCAATAAGAGTACAGAAATGCCATTCAATCAATATCATGTCACCTTAATTTTTCATATTGCAAAGAATAGGGCAGTTTGGAAGGGGGTGGGGGTTCCCATATTTTCGAGAAAAAAAAAACAAAAAAAAACTGAGAGAAAAAAATACTTCATTTTGAGAGGAAGCTTTAAAGGAAATTTCTAAGTTATGAATTCGAAGACAGATCAGACCACCAGAGGGCAGGACGATCTAAATTTAAATATCTTATGAACGCTCCACCTCGAAACTAAGGCTGCGCATCCGGGTTATTAAAAAGTTATGGCTGTTTCTCGTCTCGAGAAGTTAGGTCATCGATGCTTTTCGTATTGAAAAAGTCTTGGACTTGACCTTTATCTCGATGTTTTTTCTCGTCTCGACAATCTCCGTCATCGATGCTTCTCGCATTGGGTCTCGAATCTGTACTGCGTGAGTGAAGCACTCGTATACTATAATTGTCTATTGTCTGCCTGCGGCGTGCGTTAATGGTGCGGATGGCAGACCGGGAATAGGGGAGGGGAGGGGAAAGTGAGTAGAAACGAGTAAAATTTTTGCCCTTTCTTTTGTTCTAGATTGATTTTTAAAATTTTGTTTTTTTATTATTCATCCCTCTCTCACACAATCCATTCATTGCCAAGCAATTTTTCTCTTCATCTGCGATGACTTGGGAGAGACTCGATGACTAGGGTGAGCGTTGATGGCTGTGTCAATACCTGTCATCGATGCTTTCATTCAATACCTAGTCATTGGTATTGGGTATTGACGTCATACTTATATCATAGTTTAAAAATAGCTAACAAAACACAAGCGTCTTAAACAGATCAAAATGTTTATATAGACATCAATGTTTTCTTATTATATAAATAATTTAATGTATTTTAACTTTTAATTTTAAAAAAGCCATCCAAAGCTCGGTTGAAGTGCTCTTTTTCTCAGGTATTCCCGACTTTTCCTTAGTCATCGATGCTGAGCATTGAGTCCAAGTCATCGATGCTTTGAGGTATCATCGAGACTTCTGCCTGATACTACTCGAAAAGGTCCAACTGTGCGCCATTAAGCAATAAACCACAATTTTCTAAGTTCACATCTGTGCCAGATTATTTTGGCTGTTGACAATATGAACGAGGAAATTTTGTTCCCCAATAAATTCAATAAAAATTGAACGAGTCTTTTATTTCTACCATTTTTTTTTTCATTTTAATTTGTTCGAATATTGTCAATATTTTAATTTTACTTTTCTATAACTTTAACTGCCGACAAAAAGTAACAAGTAAAAACTCCAACTCGAATCCATTGCCACTGAAGTCACTGAGACTGAACTGACTGAAAGCTGAAAGATAGGAAAGAGTGTTTTTCACAAACAGCAGACAACGAAGAAATTGAAACGATTATGAATGATTATGGAAAAGAAACCAATGCAATACATATGTGAAAGTGACAGTAATTTAGAAAATAAACAAATAAACAAGCAATAAATGGTGGTGAAGAACAGAATGGCTAATTAAAACAACAATGTTTCTTGATCTATAAAAAAGTTAAGACACTAATCACTAAAGTCAGCAGTCGACCCTACCATTTTTATCAACCCAAGTCGAACGGAAGTAATTTTTTTTCTAAACAACAATTAAATAAAAATGCAGATTACTAAAAGTAACAGGAAAGCAATATGCTCAATCCTTTGTAATGTTCAGTAATAGTAACTTTGTATCAAAGTAATATTATTGATATTGAGAATAAGATATTAAAAATATTTTTATTACTTCTACAGATTTCTAATTGATTATCTTTTATATTTGTTTTGTCTCATGAGATTAAATTTTACTTTTGAAAAATCATACAGCAAACTCTTTTAGAATAAAAATGCAGTAAACGGCCCAAAGATCCCGGATACGCTTCTCTTGTTGCTGTAGTGATGCTAGGGAAGCTACTGCGAGAAGATAGTGACAGATAAATGACTATCGATTTTTGATGACATTCATTGTACGAAGAGTCAAACTATTCGAGAAACTTATATGCTAGGATTATAAACAAGTACTACTTTATCTATTATTGCCATTAAATTTGATTTGCGATTGTCTTCTTGATTGGAGAGATCTGCTGTCTCAGCAGTCCAAATCATAGTCTGGAGGAAGTGTAGTAGATAGTGTAAGTTACTGTAAGTTACACTTAATCGCATAGCTTGTCTTCTGATAACATTAAGACTAAGATCTGGTGTTAGGTTAAAATAAGATTGAATATCACCTTTAATGTGTTAAATTGTATTGTTTGATTTTTTAAAATAACACATACACACAGCAAACCGGTTATTTATAAGGTCTATAGATATCTAGATAGATGGATATATTCTCGTTATACTTTTACTGTTACTGTTGTTGTTGGTGTGTTCTGTTCTTCAAAATTCAAAATCCGGACCAAAGGGAAAGAAGATGGTATTTCTTTTTATATAGTATAGTATAATTCAAACCCAAACTACGTGTAGATTGTGTAACTAGAGACAGAGAGTGAGAGAGGCACAAACTAAACAATTCAAATTCGGGTATTCAAAACAATGAATTTTGTATTTCGTATTTTCATTGTTCAAACCCAAGACTCAATTAACTGGATACTCTTTATCTTGAAAGAGTGTCATTCTGACCGCCATAGTATAGCTTTTATGGAAACATCTCAGACATGAACACACTTTGCTGCTCATTTTTCAACAATATGATGAAATATGATGCCAAGTATTCTTGTTCGAGTAGGGGGTTTGGGAGGGGAGAAACTTTTTTTTTAAAGTCTCCCTCCTCCCAAACCTCCTATTAGAAGTTCTAGTGTAGGTGGTTTGGGAGGGGGGAGACTTTAAAAAAAAAAAAAGAAAAAAGTCTCTCCCCTCCCAAACCCCCTACTAGAACAAGAATACTTGGGATGTAGTAGCTTATGGAAGGTCTCCCCTTCATTGTAATGACAAAGCTGAAGCAGATGACATATTTTTCTTCTTTTTTTTTTTCTACTCAAAACAAATAGGTGCATCTGTTTCATCATTTCTTTTTTTTTTATCTTATCGCTAATTTCAGTTTGACCATTCGCTGAAAGATTGGCTCATTGAACTGTGGTATGAGATACTGGTGATTGCAGATCCAGCAATGTCCGACTTAGTTGCTACCTGGGACATATCACTGAGTGATGGAGTTCATAAAGTGGAGTTTGAGCATGGCACAACCACCGGGAAAAGGGTCATCACTGTAGATGGGAAGGTGACATTTTTGTTTTGTTTTCGGAAATGTATTTCATTTCTAGCAAGCATGTCTGTAAATGTTTATGAACCAGTCAACTCATCCGTTAATCAAAATGTAACATGGAGACCAAATTTCTTAACTGGTTCGAAAAACTTGAAAATGTTGATATGTTTCTTGAATATAATAATTAATACAAAAATGTTAACAAAAATAACAGGTCAAAAATACATAAAAAACAATGGGGCAACATTACATTCATTAAGGATTTGATCACAACTGATCATGTGGGAGTATATTAAATAATAAATAGATAAATTTCCCATAGGGGAAATTTGTCTCTAGGGTTTATTCCAAGGGAAGACTGGAGTAACCCAGGCGTCAACCACAATGCAGCACCGCAATTTCAGCAAGGGAGAGGTGACTTGCTCAAGGTCACACAGCGCAGTGGTGGGTGATCGAACTCATTACCTTTCAGATATGAAGCAAAGACCCTACCGCTGAGCCACACTGCCCCTTGATCTTAAATGTAACAAAAAACAATTTATTCATAATATTGTGAAAACAAAGAAGCTGAGTATAGTCGCATCTTTCTAATTTGGAACTTCACAAACCAGATGTCTCCATTATCTGGACAGTTTTCCTGGGGATAAAGAAATGAATTTTGACTTTTTTTCAATGTAAGAAATTTTATTTATTCTCCATCATAAGGAACAGGAATTTTCCCCAGGTGTCATTTTGGTTGCGAAAAATTCCATTTCCAGGGTTATTATATCCAGTATAAAACTGATTTGAGATGGTGGGTCACATTTATGCCATTTTGTGTGTTGATCGTCTTATGATATAACACGTTTTATATTTATATAATATAAAGCTATCGTCTTTTGTGTCTCCAAATATTTACAAAACTCACAGGAAATATTCAGGCAAGATTGGATGTTCAAGCTCGTTGGCAAGGAACATTTTCAAGTTGGTAAGACGAAATGCTGCATCACCATCGATGCAGTCAGCGGGTTTGCCTATGAATATACCATGGATGTCAATGGGAAACCGCTGAAAAAGTTCCAAGAGAATCAGAGTAAAATAATGAGGACGTGGGTGCTCTACTTAGGCGGCAAAGACACAAGAATTGTACTAGGTAAAAATCTCCAGTTAAAATTTGATGTTGTTAAGTTAGATATTTAATAGATGCTTAAGAAATTACGACTTTATGTTATAAAAAAATTGTAATTATGGCTTATCCCTCCGGGATGTGGCCCCCGCAACTGCCAACCGAAACAAGCTTCTGTCCTGCGCCATCCTTCCGCATTCAGTCATCGGCTTATTCATCCATTCACTGATGTCTTATGACCATCTTCTTCTCGATCTCCATCTCCCTCTAGAAAATTTATTTTGACAGTGTCATGTCTCTTGATATGTCCAAAATAAAGCAAGTTTTAGTTTCTGTATCATCTTGATGAGCTGTCGAAAAATAGAAAGAAAAAGAGGAAAAAAAAAAGAACCAAACAAACAACATTTTAACTGATTTTTAGGTTAGTTTATTTTTTCAGTCATTGAAAAATAATTCGTTCAAATTTTGTTTTCAATATTGAAAAGTACCAATAATCTTTGGGGAAAGCAGACATCAGCACAGAGGTAGAGGCCTAGGGTTCTGATATCATGTGATGAAGTGAAGCTTTGTTCGAAGTGTTTACATGTATGATCTTTATGAGAAAAAATTTTGGGCTTTTTTTTCATTAAAGCAAAGGGCATCCCTGTGGTAATAAATGATTTTTTTTTTTTTTGGGAGGACAAATTAATTTTATTTATTTATTTATATATATATATATATATTTTTTTTTTTTTCTACCTCCCTTCAGAAAAAGACACGTTGGATGTTTGGGTTAATGGAAGACGAGTTGAAACAATGGTAGGTATATTTTGCTATGGTTGTCTTATAAAGAAATAGTCGTCCTTCAGAGCCTTTATGCCAGTTTCTATAGCGTAAAATGCACCATAGCAATTGGCTTGCTACCCATTGGATAGGATGCTAGGCTTCCGCAAAGTACTTTCCACCAGTTTAACAGACCTAGCTACCCAATCTCTGCTGGGTTGACCAGGGGGTCAGAAAAAAATATCTACTTCTCCCCAGATCAATTTCGGCCCCTTTGCGCCTTCAGTGAGTGCTCTACTCCCACATTTTAATTTTCTTTTTTTATTTTTCTTATTCTTTTGAATAAACATAGTGGTTGAAATAGTGGTTGCTCTTTTTTGTTAGATCCAGACATAGATTTACAGCCAGACTAAAGTACACCATGATTCTCGGGTGAATTTCCATAAGTAGTTAAAAATAAAAATAAACAAAAGGACAAATATTCAAATCATACATTAATTATATTTCCGTTCATTGATTGTATGAGTGGGCTTGTATCAAAATAAAGGAAATATTTTAGTATTTTCTTTGTAATCCGTTTTGGAATATTTCAAGTTTCTGGATGAAATTTGAAGTACTCCAAAACAAGATTTTCTGGCCAAACACAATCCACAAAAGAGGACATGAGAGTGAGAGCTGAAGTGGAGTCTCTGGAAAGTCTCATTAAAAGGAGAAGACGGCATTGGTTGGGGCATGTCTGTCACAGACTTGATGAAAGACTGATAAGAAGGCTCTGCGATGGACTCTCCAAGGAAAGAGACAGCGAGGCCGCTGTAAGGAGACTTGGGGAATTACCGTAGAGAGGGACCTAAAGCAGAGAGGTCTGTCTGTCCCTTGAGATAACCCCAAGAATAGCTGCTGACAGGACCAGGTGGATATCCCTTGCATTGCCTCAAGTGCCAGCCAGCCCGGAGAGGATTGAGTGAGAGTAATCTGTATAGTCTCAAAATTGCTGAAAAGCTTGATGTTTGCAGGTAGATCGTTTCATAAGCAGAAAGAGTTCAGGAAAAATGAGAAAGATGAATGTTAATTTTAGATCGAGGAGTATCTAAAAATTTGATACTACAAATTGCCTATTTTGATTACACTTCCATGATTTTCATTTCATCTCATCCAGGGGGAATTCGTCGATGATGGCACAGAGACACACTTTGAAATTGACAACCATTCAGCTTATATCAAGGCAGAGACAACGGGGAAACGGAGGGACGGAATCATTCACAAGTTGTACGTTGATGATATTGAAATCCCTCTGGCAAAGGAATAGTTAGTTAACTCTGCTGATTTAAAAAAAAAAAACTAACGAACAAAAATGACTTTAACATCTTCGAAAAAGAACAAAATACCAAAAATCACAGAATGACAATAGCGGAGTGGTGGAGAGCGTTGATTGTAGAGCATCCCTCTCATTACCAAGCTGTCATGCCATAACTGTTGGGTTGTGGGTTCAAATCCCCATTGCCTCAAAGTTTTTATTCTCTACTGGCCTCTCGCTCTTCTCTACTCACTTCATTTCTTGTTATTGATGACAATAAAACATTAATACTCAACCTATAATCTGGATAGACGAGACAGCAGAGATGGTTTCTGCACATCCAGCCAGGATAAACAAAATCATATGACTAGCCAAAAAAAATTTTCTTTTTAAATTGAACTTTTATATAGCGCAATATCCACTTTACATGCTCAAAGCGCTTTACAAAGGTTCCCTAACCAACAGCAACACGTAACATAAAGAACGAGACATGATGCTTGTTTGGCGATAATCCATTTTTTTCCGACAGAGACAATGGTGTTAATGGCTAGGTACTCATTTTACACATGAGTACAATGAGAGAATGTGAGTAAAGAGTCTTTCACAAGGACTCAACAATGCGCAGATCATAGCAAGGCTCGAACCCAGGACCTTCCGATCCAAAAAAAAGTGTCATACCACTAGACCACATCGCTGCTCAAGGCGTGGCAAATTCCATTCTGCAGTCTGTCTGGATTTTAAGTGATGTGTTTTTGTTTTTATTGGTTTGTTATTGCCTGAAGAAGGGTTTTGAGCCAGTTGTTCCATGTTTGGTATTTTGTTCTTTTTCTGAGCTGCTACATTCATTTTTTGTTGTTCTTTATTTTTCCGAGTCCACAGCTTCCGGCAGCTGAGTATCACTTCGACTCATGTTTACTTTTTGACATGACTCAAGCTCAATGTAAATCAATTGAAATAATATCCGATGAATCAATGGAAGTGTAAGAAGTACTTATGTCCACTTTTGAAGGCTATGTGGTCTAGTGGTATGACACTCGCTTTCGGATCTTAAGGGCCCGGTTTCGAGCCTTGCTCGGCGCATAGTTGAGTCCTTGGAGAAGGCTCTTTACTCGCATTCTCTCACCGTACTCATGTGTAAAATGAGTACCTGGCCGTTAACAGCGTTGTCTCCGTCCAAAAAAATTGTAACATCGCCTAAAAGGCGTCATGTCCCCTCCTAAATGTTAAATGTTGCTGTTGGCCAGGGACCCCTTGAAAAGCGCTTTGAGCACATTTAGTGGATATTGCGCTATATAAAAACTCAAAACTCAAAGCTTTAGAGAGTGACCATTTAAGATTCACACTTCCTTTCTTGCTTTATTGTCAAGGTTACCAATTTTCTGTATATTTACGGAATGCAGTGTGTTATAAACCCTCAGTATAAAGTTGAGCTTTTATATAGTGCAGTATTGACTAAACGTGCTCACAGCGCTTTACAAAGGGTCCCTGACCAACGCAACACGTAACATAAAAAACGAGACATGACACGTGTTAGGTGATAACACAATTTTTTTTTTCCGACAGACACAACGCTGTTAATGGCCAGGTACTCATTTTACATCTGAGTATGGTGAGAGAATGTGAGTAAAGAGTCCTTTTCAAGGACTCAATTATGCGCTGAGCGAGGCTCGAACCCAAGACCTTCCCATCCGAAAGCGAGTGTCATACCACAAGACCACATAGCCACACATAAAAGTTGAGTAAATTTTTGCCTCCTGAATTAGCAACCCTGTATTACACAATGATTTCTCATAGTAATTAATTCGATTTTAATTTAGCTTTTTATACAGCGCAATATCCACTAAATGTGCTCAAAGCGCTTTACAAGGGGTCCCTGTTCAACAGCAACATTTAACATGTAGGACGGGACATGCCGCTTGTAAGGCGATAATACCATTTTTCGGACAAAGACAACGCTGTTAACGGCCAGGTACTCATTTTACACCTGAGTACGGTGAGAAAATATGAGTAAAGAGCCTTTTCCAAGGACTCAACTATGCGTCCAGCGAGGCTCGAACCCAGGACCTTCCGATCAGAAAGCGAGTGTCATACCACAAGACCACATAACCGCACAAATGCCTCAGCAACACAACTTAGATATCTCTTCCACTATGCGGCTAGGTGGTCTAGCGGTTTGACACTCGCCTTTGGACTGGAAGGTCCAGGGTTTGAGTCCTGATCTGAGTGGCGCATACTTTAGTCCGTGGGAAAGGCTCTTTACTCACATTCTGTCAGCATACTCAGGTATAAAATCAGTACCTGGCAGATAACAACATTGTCTCTGTCTGAAAAATTTTAATTGTAATATTAATATCGCCTTCATAGGCATCATGTACCGTTCTTTATGTTGAGTACTGCTGTTGGTTAGTGATCACGTGTGTAAAGCACTTTGGGCACATTTAGTGGATATTGTGCTAAATAAATGCTCAATTCTTTTTTCTTTCTTTTTCTTTTTTTGAAGGGGGGGGGGGGGATTTTTTATTATCTTTAAAAGTGGTAAGATTAATATTAGGCACATATTTATTTCCAAACTGGCTAAAAGTCGACACAAGTACTTCCTGCATTGAGTCATCAGTGTTTCTCGTGAAATGATATTATAAAGACAATCCACACGTAACGGAAAGATCTTGAAACCGGTCTACAAGCCAGATGTTTTTTGGGTTTTTTTTTGGCGACGGATTTGTTGATATGTCTGTTGTAAATTGAAGATGTGAGTGTGTGTTTAGTTGAAAGAAAAGTAAAGAAATTGGATTTACAATGTGTGTGTGTGTGTGTGGGGGGGGGGGAAATGATGTGTGTGTTTATGTTTGTGCATATGTGCATGCTATCAAAAAACATTGCATATTATAAACTCATCGTCATAATGTTGTAAAAATGGATTGAATGTTGTATATTGTGATATTGTGCAACTCACTCATATTTGTGACCCTCCGTCTCAAAACAGTATTATGTCGGGATGATTCAGACCCCAGAAAGTGAATTTAGAGATAGAATGATGAGAAATTGGACCTTAGAAGCTTTTGTAAAGCAAAAAATAGTATTTATACTCCAGCATGACATAGAGAAATTAAACCCAAGTTTGATATTGGTGGCTATAAATTCAATTTCCCTCACCGAGTGGATCCCGACATAATACCGGTTTGAAAAGGTGGGTCACATTTTTCCATCGTCTCTTTGACTGACTGTCCACCCGGCACTGATTGGGCAGCTAGATCTATGAGGTCTGGTGGAAAGTACTTCTTTACGATAGACAAGCGTCCTATCCAAAGGTTAACAAGCAATTTCTATTGCCCATTTCATGCTGTAGAAACCGGGATAAATAACCTCCTGCTCCAATGGGCCTAATGGCTCTGAAGGACTATAACAACGTTAAAATCAAGCCCGTAATTATTACACCTGGGCATCAGACCTGCAATCCATCGTACATAACCCATCAATTTATATTATTATTGTCACAAACTATCTAGAAAATGCAGTCACTATACTATTTTAATATTGTGCCATTGTGTGTAGAATAATAATAATATATTAATATACGACATGTCTTATTATAATATGGATGGTTTAAAACAAGGTGTAGCCATTTCACTTTGATTAATTAGTTATATTTATCTTAGGCGGATAATGAAAATGGCCCAGAGTACTACTCTGTATCAAATAGACACACACACCCTCCCCCCCCCACCCACCCCGCCGTCTATTTGTTTCAGAATTTATTTTTCACCAAACGGGAAACACACACACACGCAAACAAAAAGCCCCTAACAATGTAGAACCTACTACTTCGCTGTGTATTTAATTGATTGAAAGAAAATCATTTAATTTTATACATCACATCTAGATATTGCCCAAAATTCGCACCCTCCCCCCTCCACCCCCTTTCAATGGATTGGCCCCCTCCTCCCCTTTCTATTTCGACCGCTCCCACCCCTCCGCCCCTCTTCTATTGAAGTTTGGCCAAAGTGCACCCCCCCCCCCCCCCCCCCCCCCCCCTCACCTTCTACTTGATACAGTAGAGTACTGTTGTATCCATAAGACAACAGGGACCAAGAAGAATAAATCAAGAATGTACTACAAGTAATAGGATTCAATAGTCTGATGTCACGTCCGCCTAGCAACCAGCAGCATGGTTCTAAACAAAGACAATCGGTGTTTTTTATTCTTCACGCTGGCTAGAACTTTTTCACATCGCTTTGTGATCAGAATGTATAAAAGTCAAAACACGTTCATATTTATAATGTTTTTCTCCTCTGGATACACTTTTTTGCTCGTCGGAGAAGTATTTTATACGGGCGGTGATGGAGATAATGGGTCCACCATTGTTCCGATAGTTTAGAACCAGTTAATATGCGTCATTACGAGGGGAGTGACGTCACGACTGTTGAACCCTATTGGACAGTACACATCAAAGAACAGAGAGTAGTCTCTCTCTCTCTCTCTCTCTCTCTCTCTCTCTTTCTCTCTCTCTCTCTCTCTCTCTCTCTCTCTCTCTCCTCTCTCTCTGGTCTGTAATACACATTGTCCGCACTGCCAGTTGGATAGCAATTCTAGTCCAGCACACTAACGATGCCTTTAAAAAAAAAAAAAACTGATAGAAGGCGTATGGGATCAAGAATAGTATGACACTCGCTTTCGGATCGGAAGGTCCTGAGTTCGAGCCTCGTGCTCGGCGCATAGTTGAGTCCTTGGAAAAGACTCTTTACTCACTTTCTCTCACCGTACTCAGGTGTAAAATGAGTACCTGGCCGTTAACAGCGTTGTCTTTGTCCGAAAAAGTGTAATATCGCCTAACAGGCGGCATATCCCGTCCTACATGTTAAATGTTGCTGTTGACCAGGGACCCCTTGTAAAGTGCTTTGAGCACATTAAGTGGATATTGCGCTATATAAAGCTCAATTTTTAATTATTTTTTTAAAATAGGAAATTAAGTTTTTATTTGATATAGGGTTTTCTGCATATTTTGTAGTTATATAAAGTAAATACTGAGTGGAGTGAGGTCTTTTGACCTCCCGTGTTGGGCAGGAGGTCACTGTCTCTGTCTTCTATCGCCCTTTATCTGTTTTCCGAGTTGCTTTCTGTCTTTGTCTTGAAATGGGATTGCTTTGATTTGTTCTAGCCCTGGCCGGAGTCCTTGCCTGGGAGGGGAGCAGTTGAATTATAATTATATAGTTTTTGGCAGCTTAATCAGATGTCCCTTATTCGGCCTGTGTCCCAGGCCTGCATTTTAAACATAGTAATGTTTATTTTATACATAAATCTACATGGCTTATCGTAACTTGTTTAGTAGTTATCGTTATAACCAAATATAGAATTTATATCGACAAATTAGGGTGCAGGCACTTGGTGTAATATATAAAAATCTGAAAAATTGTGTATGAAACAATACCAGAAAAGAAAAAAACATTAAAAAACTCAGTCATCTTCGACTGGGGATCGAACCTCAGACTTCCTGATGAAGACTGATTTTTTGGGAGATGTTTTTTTTTTTTTTTTTTTTCTTGTATTTTTTTCTCTCTTGCTTTGTCTGGCACTGTTTCACACACAATCTTTCAGGTCTTTATGTATCTAATTGATATTTGTCGATATAACTCATTGACAACTGGCAACGTGCCATTCATTCAAATCGCTGTTGTGACAATTCAATGTAAATTTGTAATAACGTAAAATGTCAAATTATATTCTGCTTTATCCAAGTTGTGATTTTTGGCTTAAAATACCAAAATTATCAGGTTATGATAATCAGGCTTTATTTATTTTATTGAGAGTGGAATGGGTCGGGGTTCTTTTTTCAAGTATTTAATTTATTCGTTTGTTTTAGTTTTTGAAAACCTTTCCAGTGTAAGCTTTTGGGTTTTCGGGATTTTTTTTGTTGCTTTTGTTTGTTTAAATTCTTAAACCTTTTTGTTGTTATTTCGCTGTTCAATAAACAAAACAAAAAAAAAAAATCAAAAAAAAAAAAAAAAAAAAAAGATCAATTATGCCTACATTTTACTTCAGTAATATTTGATATTCCAATTGTTTATCAAAATAGAAGGAACGTTCTCAGCCTCATGTATTTCTCTTTATGTTGAAATTTGTATTGTGATCAACGTAGCCTATATGCATTTGCAGGTCTGATAATCCAAATTGTTTTATGGGCGTTTTATGGGCTCATTGTTGTAATGGAAATACTCTCAAACCAATGTGAAAATGAGTCCATTACGAAAAGTGTTTAATCAAGCCCATACATGATTTTATTTCAATTCTGTTATCAGGCCTTCAAATAAGAAGACGTTGATTGTGGTGTTTTTATTTGCATGCTCTTTAAAATTTTATCAGTTAACTTTTTGTTCCTTTTTTTTTTCTTGGTTACCGTGGAAAAAAAAAGAAATGGAGAAATTGTTTTGGGTTTTTTCTTTTCGCTTTTTGTTTTGTTTTGTTTTTCAATTTGGTGCGGGCGGGTTTTAAAATTAAATTTTGCTTTTGTTTTTTTTTGTTTTTTTTTTGCTTTTGTCGACTTGATTTGTTATTGCTTTTTTGTTGTGTTTTTTTAGTTTTTAACGATTTTTCTTGCTAACGTAAACTTTGTTTCTCAGGTCTACTCAATTCGATGAAATGTTAACATTGACCATTTTACAATGATTGATTATCTCAATAAAAAAAAAAATAAACAACACATCTGATTATTATTTTATATTTTTTAATTACAACATTCATTTGATGCGCTCGACGAGATCATATGTGACCCTTCGTCTCAAAACGGTATTAAGTCGGGATGGACCAGATTCTAAAAAGTCAAATTATAGTTAAACTGGTCAAAAATTTAAACGTTGGTATTTAGCATGGTAAAATATGATATTCCTTCTCCTCTATAAAGCATATGAACTCAACATAAGCATGATATTTCTGGCTACAAATTCCATTTTCAGCATCTTAATCATATCGACTTAATACCGTTTTGAGGCGAGGGGTCACATATTTGCAGGTGAGATAACCGAGCACAATTAATTAGGGAGCGTTCACATATTACGTCATCAAAAATTTGCCCTTTTTAGACCCCTCCCCTCCCCCAAGTCATCACTTGTCATCATTGACCTGACCCCCCCCCCTCCCCCAACTGATGATGACGTCATCTAATTTAATAAAAACTAAAAGATAACTTTAATTTCACAATATTTATTATTCATTTTTCAAACCATAAACATTGACTATCAACGTTTGATAAAACACATTCAGACATTTTATTAATTTCAGAAACTGTTGATAATTTATGTTTTACGATACAATGGGGACATAAAATTTAAATTTGCAAAGATAAAATCTAACAAACATTATTTAAATTAGGCTACTTGGTGCAGGTGCTATTAAAAAAATTTCAGAAAGTGTAATTTAAAATAGTATAGGAGGCAAATTATTTTATAGCATATTAGTCTTTTAGTGGAATGAATTTCTGTTTCAATTTCCAAACATAAAATTAATTGATTCAAAAATGTTTCTGCCTTGGACCTCTGGCAATGTACTATAAATAGTATCATCAATTTCATCTTCATCGTCATCACTTTCTCCCATTTGCTGTTCTTCTTGTATGCCGCATTTTCGTGAATGGTCTTTCATTGCTGTGATCGAGGAGTGATACAATGAACATTTAGGGCAAGTTCGCCTTTTGAGAAGTGATACCCCTTTCCCATCTTGTTTCTTGAGAGATGGGCAATACTCATCATAGCAATTTATCTTTAGTTGTTTTGAAAGGAACAAACTTTGAAATAGGCTTAATTTGCCTATGTTTTGATGACATCATCTTGGGTCTGACCCCCCCCCCCTCCCCCATGTCAACACATGTCAACATTTGGTAGACCCCCCCCCCCTCCCCCCCCTAGCTGATGACGTAATATGTGAACGCTCCCTTATGCGCTTGCTTCGTTTTAAAACTAATTGTTGTCATGGAGAATAGTTTGGTGTTGGTTTGAGAGACTATTTCCATTACAACAATGAGTCCATAACTGTAATGTAGTAGAAAAGTATTGTATATCATATTAGAATATTCACTTTACCTTTTCTGTATTGAATCACTTCTTCTTCTTCCTGTTATTATGGTTATCTACTTCCTGGCGCCAGAATGCCTACTTCCTGTTCTCACTTCTACTCTAATTTTTAGTCAGTCCAGTTCAGGAGCTCAATATAGTAATTTTGTATGTCAACCTATGTCTATCTCAGTTCATTATAATAACAATTTGGGTTATCAGACCTGCAAAGAAGTGCACGTTTCGATGTGCCCAATGCAAAGTTCGTTTTCATTTTGATGGGATGCTCGGAGAACTTTATTTCGACAGCAGTTCTTACCACCTACCGAAGTTAAGAGTTTATTTAGATGGAGTGAAGAACACTCTGACACACTAGATGAAGAGGAGAATCTGTCTGCGTTGATTGATGGATGTTTTTTGTTTTCTTTTTAAGGGTTTTACGGCGCTTGAAACACATTAAGGTCATATCAGCGCCAGTAAAAAGGAATAAAATGGGATAGTAAAAAGGTCTAGAATTACAATACAGCATCCAGGAAAAGGAAGACAAATGGGAATTGGTTCAAATAAGAAACAGGTGTAGATTAAAAAAGCGCACTATCAAAGTACTTAGTTTGAGATCACTAAACGTCTCATCCAGACACAAGCACAGGTCCCCGCCAAAAGGAATACACTCGAATGTTTTACAAATCATACATAATATAAAGAAACACAATGCAGTGCATAACAGAGAGATGATTTACAAGGAAAGAAATATCATCTCTCAAAACTCTAACCAAACATTTGACCGTTTCCCTCCCAGCCAGGGCCTGGACAAAACCAAGTAATCTCATTCAAAGACAAAGTTAGAAAGCATGTTGGAAACAGATAGGTGGGTAGAAGACACAGTAAGTACCTCCCTGCCCACTATGGGAGTGATTGATGGAGCCCAATTAATTAATTGTGTGTTAGATCAATTTGTGTCAGTCTTGTTTACATCATCGTGCGAATTACACACGTCTACACAGTATCACCAATGATATAATACTCGTTGCTATCACTAATAATAACAACACACAGTCTGCTTTCGATTTCAACGATTATATTCTGAATTGAACGTCTGTTTTTTGTTTTTTGTTTTTGTTTTAAAGGTTGGAACACATTTAGGTCATATCGTAATTCCAGCGCCAGTAAAAAGGGAGAATATGGGATAGTAAAAAGTTCTAGAATTACAAGTAAAGCACCCAAGAAAACGAAGGGGAATCGTACAAATAGGGAATTGGTGTAGATTCCAAGAGCATACCATCGATGTACATAGTTTGAGATCACCTAAAAGTCTCATCCAGACACAAGCACAGATCCCTACTGAGAGGAATACACTCAAATGTTTACACTATACATTTAAAACAACAAATATAATAATACATAACAGAGAGATGATTTACAAGGAAAAAAATATCTCCCAAAACAATAACTAGACATTTGACTGTTTCCCTCTCAGACAGGGTATCTTGCCAGGGCCAGGACAAAACCAAATAATCTCATTCCAAGACAAAGACAGAAAGCAAGTTGGAAAACAGATATAGGGGGATAGAAGACACAGCAAGTACCTCCCTGCCCACTATGGGTGGTCAGGAACCACACCCAGAATTGAACGTCCTGTCAAGCCCACGAAATCAGTCACTGAGTCACGATCACAGTAAACTGAAGACAATACGCTTCAACAGTCGTGACGTCACTTCCCTCGTAATGACGCATGGTCACTTAGTAACGGTCTCTAAACTATCGGAACAATGGCGGACGCCCTTATGATTTATTTCTCCGACGAGCATAAAAGTGAATCCAGAGGAGAAAAACATAAATATGATCATGTTTTGACTTTTATACATTCTGATCACAAGACATGAAAAGTTCTGGCCAGCATGAAGAATAAAAGGTACCGTTTTTCTATCTTTAGAACCACGATGGCCACCGTTACAGGGCGACAATGTCACATTTTGTTGTCGGTAAAACATGAAAAAGAAAAGAGAAAAAAAAACCGAAAACAAAACAAAACAAAAACCAATAATTAGATAAATTAAAATTAAGAAACAAACATTCTAATGAGGCTATACTATGAATTGAATATGACGATCCCAAACCTGAAGAAAACCCAGAATGGAAGGTCCTACATGAATTGCACATGAAAGCTGGGGCTTAGATATTATTATTATTATTAGCTTCTCCCCTTAATCGACACACTAAGCCGAACTCCCGAGGGTGTGCGATTAAGCGGAGTCGACTGTAGTACAATAAATGTAATGTTGAATGAAGCTCGAATATCAATAGAGAAATGAAATGGAATGTTTGATTTAATCAAAGGAGACAAATTTTATTTACAAAGGACAAACCCGAAACGCTCACAACATCTGATTTAATTAATTACACTGAAGCTCCCATTCCAGTTGACAATTGTCATTTAAACATAAAAAGGGGGAGGTCTTCAGTAAGCTCCTCGTTTATTGCGAGTATAGTTCTACCCAATTCTAGCATATCCACAACAAAAAGTGATGACGTCATTTTAAAATCTCCCTCGATACTACCACGTAATAGGATTCCACAGTCTGACGTCACGTCCGCCTAGCAACGAATCGGCTGGCTCTAAACAAAAAAAATCCGTGCTTGGTCCAGGCAAGGAATAATTGGAAAATCGCTCAAAAAACAATTTTTATCTTAAATATGGTCCAGTATTTTGTACCAGATTGTCTACACCAGTCAGAGAGTCACTCCTGCAAGTTTTACAGATTTCCAAATGGACAGGCAGACAAAAAATTGAAGAAAAAGTGGACCACTTTAGTCAGGTAAGCACGCACGCCTCGTCGAACATTTGATAGAGTTCGTAGTCCAGATCTAGGTCAAGTTCTAGCTTACGTAGACCTATATTTTATGATTAAAGTGTACAATTGCACGAAATTATAAATAAAAATACATTCCAAACTAGGTTTTTATTGAAGTTGAAGCAAAAATGATATCTCAATCGTTTTGATGTTAAGGCTGATAAACTGAATGAGAGTTAAGTTCTACTGATAAGTGATAATTTTTTTAAAAGGAGAACAAGAAGAAAGAGAATAAAATATTTGTTAAAATCTTACTTTAAACTCGATACCTTTATGGCAAAATGAAAATAAATAAATAAAATAACGCAACCTCTCCCCCCCCCCCCCCCCCCCCCCCCCCTCACGCAGATCTCTCTCTCTCACACACACACACACACAAACTTTCCTCTTTTTTTTTTGAAAGTTTCTCTGATTCTCTGCCATGCCTCCCCTCCCCGACAGCCGAGGTGGCAACTCTGTGTGAACAAAGCAAGATGGCGGCAGGGACCTCTCTCCTTTACCTGTGCCCGATTGTTGACACTCCAAAGTTTCCATCACCGCACTGTCCAGTACAGTACTGACTGAAATAAAGAGAAAACGCAAGTCTTGCCACACTCAACCCCAAGATCAACTTTTACTGTGTAAATTTAAGAATTCTTATTTTTATATATACCTAGTCAAAATCATCAAAAGAAGTAATGAGGAAGTGCGACATTTTGCTGAATGTGCGATTTCATAAAAGACAGGCGAGAGACCCACCAGTAACCTAGTCTCTTGCACACCTTTGATTTATCATGCATTGAGCTGGTGTCAAACAAGATAGTCTAAAACAAAGTACTTATCAAATTAAATAATATACCCAATATGCCCAACAGAATTATTGTTTTTTTTTTAATCTTTTCATTTCAGGTGAAAGGACAAAAGATCCAACATCATCATCAAGAGTGTGTTCTTGTCACTTCAGAGATGGTGACAAAGCCAACCTCCCTGAATTGTTTGACAGAAATAAAAATAAATTGTTTCCATCAGAGCCAGAAAGAAAGAAAAGAAAAGTGACACAAGGAATTCCCACCCCATCTCAATTGGCACCAACATCAAGAAGTCCACCACCACCACCACCACCACTACAACCACCACCACCACCACCACCACCACCACCACCACCACCATCATCATCATCACCATCATCATCATCATCATCATCATCATCATCATCATCATCATCAGCTCAACTCTCTTCATCATCATCACAAAGTCCCACCTTTAAAAAAACCAGATTCCTTATCATCATTATTTTCCTCCTCATCATCATCCTCATTATCTTCTCCCTCATCATCATCTCAACTCTCGTCACCATCATCACAGGATTCCATCTTTTAAAAAAAAACAGATTGTAGAACAAGTGAGGATATTTTAAATAGAACAACAAATTTAATTCAAGAACAAAAAATTACAGACAAAAATAAGGAAATAGCTAGCTTTAAAAAACCCAACTAAGTTAGATTCAACGCACTTACACTGTTTCAAGCCTTACAGAAAAAGTTCTTCGAATGGAGACAGGTGTACATTCTTTTAAAATATTTAATATTATTGTTCAATATGTTGAGTGCTTTAGAGGTAACATTATTTATTATAGTAGATGGGAAGTTCAGGAAGAGACAGTTGCATTAAAAGACCAAATTTTCATTATTACACTTATGAAACTTAGACAGAACTACGCTAACCTTCATATTTCACAATTGTTTAGCGTTAGTGAAAGTACTATAACAAATATTATACAAACTTTTATTCATGTTTTACATAAGCCATACGCTTCTCTTTGAAAATGTTATGAAGGTTACATGCCCTTCTAGACATAAAAATAAACTATCAGCTCCATCATCATTTTTAAGATTTCCAAATTGCAGAATGATCATTGATTGTACAGATGACCAAATTGCTATTCCTAAAGAAATGGATAAACAACGGTTAACTTATTCTTCTTATAGGTCCATGAATTCTGTTAAAGCTCTTGTTGGTCTAAGTCCAAATGGTGTGATAAATTTTATTTCTAAACATGATCCAGGGTCTGTCTCGGATAAGGTCATTGTACAAAATTGTGGATTACTAAAACTTTTAATTTTAAGCCCTGGAGAATTAATTTTAGCAGATAAAGGTAAAACCCCATCCTGATTCAAGATATTTTACCTCAAGGAGTAACTGTAAATATCCCTCCCTTTTTACATAATAAATTTACTGAAAATGAGATTTTATTAACAAAAGAAATTGCTTCATGTAGAATTCATGTTGAGAGGGCTAATGAAAGACTGACAAATGTTAACATCCTCTCATATATTCCAACCATGTTAAGAGAAACATCTGATATTATTTTTCAATTTGTTGCAGCACTTGTCAATCCCCAGTCTCCTCTTATTAAGGAGATTGCATTTTGTTAGCTTTGCCATTTATTTTGTACAACACACATATTTTGTTCATCATCATCAAATCACCATTCAAAATAATGGTTTTGTAGGTCCATACATGATTTTACATGATAAACATGACAAATTATGGCATTGTTGTATCAATGTATGTTCAATGTCATTAACATTGTTAAATAAAACCACACAAATTAGTTTTGGACTGAATCAACCCAAGGCATCATCAAGATAGATCTGTGGAAGTAAAAGAATAAAAGATTCAAATTTAGAGCTGCGACCATGCTCAATAGGCAAAAAACAAACAAACTAATAAAACGTCTGTTGTGGTCTTGTGGTATGACACTCGCTTTCAGATCAGAAGGTCCTGGGTTTGGGCCTCGCTCGGCACATAGTTGAGTCCTTGGAGAAGGCTCTTTACTCACAATCTCTCACCGTACTCAGGTGTCAAATGAGTACCTGGCGTTGTCTCTGTCCGAAAAAATTGTAATATCGCCCAACAGGCATCATGTCCCGTCTTACATGTTAAATGTTGCTGTTGGCCAGGGACCCCTTGTAAAGCACTTTGAGCACATTTAGTGGATATTACGCTGTATAAAAACTCAATTAAAAAAACAAATTAAGTGATTCTTTCATTCATCTTGCTTTGTTGATAAGGGGGAAACCCGAAACGTCCATTTTATCTGTTTTCGTATATTAAATTGAAGTTCACATTCAATTTCACAATGTTATTGATTTCTTCGAGTTTCAAGCAGCAACATTTACATTACACCTTAACCCAATAGGAAGTTTAGTTTACAGTGACTAACACTGGTCTAAATAAATCCTTTATTCATCCCATAGAGGAAATTTATCTCTAGGGTCTATTCCCAGGGAAGACTGGAATAACCACGGTGCAGCGCCGCAAATTGAGCTAGGGCGAGGTGACTTGCTCAAGGCCACACAGCGCAGCGGCGGGTGAACGAACTCGGTACCTTTCGGTACGAAGCAAAAACCGTACCGCTGATCCACGCTGCCCCACATGAAGTATGATAAAATGTCTAGCGTGATTGGTGATTATGATGCTCATATGAGTATTATAATAAAGGTTACAACACGATACTAAATAGTATGTAGTAGACTATAGTCAATAGCAACGAAAATTAGCGAAGCAAGACTAAGACCTCAAAGACTCAAAGTCCGTGGTCCATAAGATAAAAACACAATAATTCAATGACTCCCTCTCTCTCTCCCTAACTAAAATCGAACGTAAACAGTTAAATCTTTCCATTGGATATACTAAATCTGCCTAAACTCAAAGTAAACTGATTATTGTCCAACAGTAGTTTTACGGAGATGTGAGATTTTGAGAGTGAGAATGAGAAGACGAAATGACTTACCTTCACAGAATACTCTTTATTCTTCATGCTGGCTTGAACTTTGCCGAACATCAAGCCATCTGAGTAAGTGAAAGTCAAAACAGGACCTGACTGATGATGATTTTCACCTCGCGAGACACTTTTATGCTCATTGGAGAAGTATTTCATAAGGGCGGTGATGGAAATAGAGTTCGTGTCAGCCATTTTTCTCGACTGTTTAGAGCCAGCCGGTTTGTTGCCATGCGTTGCTGCGCAGGATTACGTCACGACTTAGGAAGCCTATAGAAGAGTAAAGTTGGTGCAATAAAATAAACAACATCACGTGACCGGATATTTGACATCAAACGTGACCCAGATTTTTTTTATAAATGACCCGAACTATGCTGCAATTGACCTTTAGTAATGTCATGCGCATCCAACCAACTTTTTGTTTACATGTTGCTAAGGCAGCAAACTGAAGTTGGCGCGAATAAATTCAAGCTGTTTACTCCGAGTCTGAGATAGCTAGGGAGGCCACGATCATATTTTTTTATCGCCAAAATACCCCTTCTTTTATTTTATAGGAAAACCATAATCATGGTTCCCCCTCCTCCCGTAAACAAAACCATATCTATGTCCAGGGAAACGAAGATGGTTGCTTGTCTTTGGTTAAGGCGGACCATACTTTTTTTTTTACAGCGTATCAAATGATCAAAGTCAAAGCATACGGTCAATGTAATGAAGAGAGTAAATTCGAATCTATCTCCTATCTCTTCGCTCAGATGACCCTTTTGACAGAAGACAACTACTACTTCTACACTATAACTATAACTGCACTACCACTACTGTATTATAACCACTGATACCACAAAACTATAGACTTTTATACTATCTAGAACTAATGGACCGTATGGCTTAGCGGTACGGTTTTCGTCTTGTCACAAAAGTCGAGCAATGCCAATGCTAAGTGTGATCAGTAATAGGATGGGTGACTAATCGTGAAAAATTATACACACATTACCCCACTCGATTGAATGAGTATCTGGCTACAGAAATGGCGGTTAGTGTAGTGACAGTTTAAGTACACAAGGGTCGCCTAACAGGCTGTATGACAAAGAAATATGGTTCCACACGGCTTGTTGAAGTGGGGGGATAAATATGAAACATTTTGAAGCGCATTGCTCACGGCTATCTGTAGAAATGCGCTGTATAAATATTCATATTTATGTACTTGGTCCAACGGATACTATTACTATTTCTACTACAAGACCTCTACTACTACTACTACTACTACTACTACTACTACTACTACTACTATAATAATAATAATAATAATAATAATAATAATATAATAATAATAACAATAACAATTATTATTGTTGTTGTCAGTATCACCGTTTATTAATGATTTAAAAAAGTGTTAAAGATACTTGCAAAATGTTTGGTGTTGTGTGTGTTGTAGTAATCCAGCGACGCAACTCTGTACTGTCTACAACTACAAGAGACGCACAAGACCGTGGCACTAAACATCCCTGGCATGCATTTAGTCAAACAACATGAAAGCAACATTCACGGTAGCGTTAACTACGTCAAAGTCAAAGACAAAACAATAGTGACATACAACCAGGACATGACAGTAAGTGAGGTGGAAATTCTCAGAATTGAAAGCAGACACTTCAATGTGATATTACTGTCAACAAACCTCCACCAACGCCATTCAAGTGGCCAGTTACATCCACCATTAGTGAGAAACCAATGATTGTGATAGGTGACTTTAACTGCCACAGCACCAAATGGGGATACAATGAGAACAACAAAGATGGAGATACTGTTGAGGAATGGGCTGACCAATATAATCTGACACTCTTCTATGACGCATGAAGCATCCCTTCCAAGCGCTTGCTGGAGAACAGGCTACAACCCAGACCTTGCATTTGTGTCTTCCAGATATGTCAAAAACTGTCGGCAATCCCATTCCAAAATCAGTATACAGACCTATCGCCATTGAGGTAGGATCAGTCATCTCTACGAGAACAAACAAATTATATGAACTGTGTTCGTGGACCTGGCAGCTGCCTATGACACAGTAAATCATAGGAAACTGCTCCTAAAGGTTGCAAGGGTAACTCGTAACACAAAAATAGTTGCAATAATAAAATTCCTTATGTCAAACCGTCACTTTTTTGTGGAAATGGATGGGAAGAAAAGCAGATCACAAAAGAACGGACTCCCTCAAGGATCGGTACTTGCACATATCCTTTTCAACGTTTATACCAACGACCAACCTCATTTTGAGAACATCAGGGGGTTTCTATATGATCTGTGTCTTGTGTCCCAGGCCTCTGATTTCAAGACCATTGAGGAGAGACTAACGGATGTCCTGGAGCCACTCTCTGAGGCCACATTTAAAGAACTCACTTGCCAACCCAGGAAAAACTCAAGTGTGTGCTTTCCATTTAAAGAACCGCCAAGCCTAAAGAAAACAGGAAACTGAACATCTGGAATGGGAACATATTGGATAAAAACACATTTCCCATGTACTTCGGTGTTACCGTAGACCGCACAATGTCCTTTTCTCAGAACACAAAGAAAACAAAAGCAAAGGTGGCCACAAGAAACAACTTCCTAAGAAAAGAGGCAAAAACTTACACGCCATGGGGAGCAGATCCGAAAACAGTCAGGACAACCATAGTAGCCCTCTGCTATTCATCAGCCGAATAGGTCTCACCAGTCTGAGTAAGATCCTGCCATGTCAAAATAACACCTGCCGGATCATTAGAGTAACTTGAAACCGACTGCAGTTCCAGTCCTCCATCGGCTGGCTGGCATTGCACCTCCATACATTCAAAGAGCCACTGATTCCAAAGCCCAGAAATATGAATAGAAAATGGACCCAAGGCACCCAAGGCACAGCCCAATGACAAGTAGACTGAAGTCGAGAAAGAGCTTCACGATGGAAGAAAGCATCAACCCTGACCATGCAGCTGTATACAGGCGTTCCACGTTGAGAGAGTGGAACAATCATGCAAATGAAGCTGTTGGAGATCTGAGAGAAGAACTGTCCTACGGAACTGAGCTCCCCAGGAATGAATTGGTAACACTGAACAGAGCACAGGCAAAACTTGTGAGAACAACTGGAAGCATGAAAAAGTGGGGGCTGGTTGAGAGTAGCTTGTGTACATGTGGGTGCCCAGAGCAGACATCCTTAGAGAATGCCAGGATGCGCTCAGCTGCACTGACCATGACCCAAGAGTCTGCTCCCCAGATGCTGTGGAGTGGGTTCGGTGTTGGTGCGAAACTGTGACGATGATGACTTGCAAAATGAATAAGTCTTACACCTGCCAATATATAAGTAAGATGACAGGATGCTGATCTTTTTAACATCAAAGTACTTTTGTAACCCGGCAGTGCTAACTTTTATGTGTAACCCAGAATGAAAAGTTATTACAAAAGACGATTGCAAGATATTTAGATTTAGATAAATTGCTAGTTTAACATTGTGGTAGACGTACATATATGTATTAAAGTTACATATCCAATAACCTGTAGGTTAACAGAGAAGGAAGGGCGCACAAGTTCATTGTAATTTGAAGTTGAGGAGTTGGAACAAAGTTGATTTGCATTGAGTCAGAATTCAATCAAGTCTTAGACTTAGATTGAAAGAAAAAAATCTTTTTTAAAACAAGAAACAAAAAAACAACCCTACAGCGTTCACCAGAATGAATAAAAACAGGACAGTCTTTAAACTGTATCAATGGAAATCACATCTTGCATATACAAGACCTCTAGTGCTATTGTGAGGATTGGTTCTCAGTCTCACCCGTCCTGCTGTATCTGAGTGCCATAACACAACTTGTGAAATCCAAATAAATTAAAAACAGATTATAAATTTATATCACATTTATTGTCATTTCATTCATATTCATGTTATTCACACTGAAATCATTAAAAAAATATAGATATGATGTTTCTCCATTAAAGGTATGCTTGTATTCTCATCCTGTGAAAGAGAAAGAAAAAAAAAAAGAAAAAAATTGATAATTATTACTGAAACTGTGTAGTTCCATTTTAAAAATCTGTGATGTAAGAGCCTCAGCAAAAGCTTTGGTTAAAAAAGGTTCTGATTCAAGAAATGCACTTCTTAGGCAGAACATGCGATTAACCTGTGTAGACTTTAGTATTATGGTCTTGCATATAATTATCAAGTGCAGAAAGTTTGCCATTAAAATGATTATTTAATAGAATTTAATATAATTTGATTCGAGAAATGGAACACAAAGGAAGAATTTGCGATTAACCTGTCCAGTCATAAGCATCATGTTCTTGTTTATAAAGTGCAAATAAATAGAATAAATAGAAAAGAATTTTATTCGAGAAATGGAATACAACGGCAGAATTTGCGACTAACCAGTTAAGACAAAAGCGCCATGGTCTTATTTACAAAATACAGAAACTTTGTGAATATTTCGAGAAATGTAGCACAAAAGCATCACTGTCTTGCATATGAAGTGCAGAAAGTTTGTGATTAAGCCACTGCATTATTTAATATGATGTTGCTGATAAATGAAACAATGCAATACAATTTTTTAAAATATGTTCTGCAACATCACATGGTCCCATCTATCAAATTCTACTACCATTACAAATCAGCTACATAGATGGTTTCATCAGTACTCTTATCTTGCTGATAAATTAAATTATAAATATAGAAAAGGATATAATAAACTTTAAAAAATTATTATAAAGTTAAATGGTAGACAAGATAAAGAGGTCATTGCCTATTTCTTTTTAAATTTCTTATTCATAACCAAGGAAGCAGGTTTCTTTTGCTATATTCTTCTTGACTTCACTATGTAAATGTTTCTTTCAAGTGTATAACAAGCTCACAGGGCATTTTTATAAATAAACAGGAGCCAATACCATTAAAATGGAGAGATCACTGCCAAAAATTACATAGGGATAGATATGCATTGGTTTTAACGTGTATTAGACACTGTCATTAGAAAAAAGTTTTTAAAAATCTTTACAAACTACAGTAAGCTGCTTTAAAATTAAGAAACGCTCGAAAGCAAAATATGGTCCTGTTCTCTTAATCACCGCTCTCTAGTCTATAGATTAGGTCAATAAAGCTGAGAGGTTTTATGAAGAATATAGAATATTATAGAAGTAGAAGAAAAACATTAATTCCAATAAAAAAAAAAACAAAGAAGGGTCCATAATGATATATGAGGAATTCTATAAGATACAGTAACATGAAAGCCATTTTGATAATCTTGAAGGATAAGACTCAATGATGATGATGATGATGATAATAATAATAATTATGATACTTCTTCCTGAATATAAATTGATTAATTCCCATGGTATAGGCAGGCCAATGCTTCCAGAACAATTAAAGGAATGCAGAGACTCATTCTTGTTGTAATGTTATTTAGATCTGAAAAAAAAAAGATAAGCATGGCATTCTAAACCATTTTCCCATGGTCCCATAAAAAGCAATATCATCTCACACAAAATCATAAAGTAAAATTCATATGGACCAAACAATGAATAAAAGTTATAATTACCTTATTTTATCAATTATTATCATTGGATTTATTTAACTTTATATGTATTAATTAAATGACAATTCGAAATTAAGATACCAATGTTTGAATGAATAACTGGATCTAACTCTACAAGTAAAATGTAAATGTGCAACTTATTCAGATTTCAGCAAGCACTTGTTACAGTCTGTCGCTTCATGTTACAGGAAAAACTCCAGTTCCATGAGCCTTATGACTCTAAAGGACCAATTATTTCAAAGTAAAATGAAATACCATTTATTTTTTAAGAAAGTTATCAAGCACTATTTAAGGTCTGTTGCTTCATGTTACAGAAACAGGAAAAACTCCAGTTCCATGAGCCTTATTACTCTAAAGAACCACTTATTTCAATGTAAGAAGAAATATCATTCAATGTTGAATATATAGACATGACCTATTTCTTAATGGTTTGCTTATATTCAATAAAAACATTAGAAAACATAATGGACCTGGAACTCAGATACCACAAGGTTGTTAAAACCGTTGGGTCAGGTCTAATTTTATCAGAGGTTTATGATCATGAAGGCAAGATTACATAACCAATGTCGATTAGCTTTTTAAAAAATGGGCTTTTATTTACCTTCCGGTGAACTCATTTGATCAATATTTCCTGTATTTAACTTTCTGATCACATAAAAAAGTCTAATAAACATTGAATATATTTTAATGCCTCTAGATTTCACTTTAAAGTCAAATAAAATATCTGATCACAAATAAAATTTTTGATAATTCGATCAACAGAGAGAGCTTTTCAAAATTGTTCGCTTATTATTCCTGAGGCAAAATTTAGATAAGACATCATTTCACATATCATGGTGATTCCTATGAATTACAAAATCCTAAAAAGCTCTTCTTCATAAAAAAACGTAGAAATAAAATTAGGTAATCTAAAGTAATCAGAGAGGTTTAGTTTTCATTTCAATCCAAGGTAAATCCGTAAAGAGTTGTAGGACCAGGCCCCTCTTGATCATTACCCACAAAATTGATTGAACTAACAGGGATGTGTATAAAACTGTAACAAAACCCCCAACGACTCCCCCCCCCCCCCCCCCCCCCAACACTCATACAAAAACTTAAGCACAGTTTTTTCATTTTCACTTCTCTTGAGCCAAGGGAAACTCGTTGCTCATTTTAGCTGCACAGATTCGAATTCAATCGCTTTCCTCCCCCACCCCCCCCCCCCCCCCCCCCTTTTTTTTTTTTTTCTTTTTCTTTTTTTTGAGCGAGTCTATTCTTTTCTCCTTTTTTGTTTGGCCTTGTTCAGTTTCTGAGCATGAATTTCTTAAAATTGTTTGTTTTCTTTTTAATACAAAAATATTGGGTTTTTTTTTCCCTCTATCTGTCTGGGAATAACCAATTTTCGTTATTGGCAGACCCTGTCTGGGAATAATCATAGCGATGACGAAAATATCAGACCGCACTCCCTGCATTTTACAATAAAATATGTTTTCTTTCACACAGCTACCGACCAAATAAGGCGAATAGGCTTGGAAGATCCAAAACGTCATACATGTAGTTTGACACAATCAAAGATGCGATAAGGGGTTGAGTGGGACATTTTCTTTTCCCAGACATTCTCATTTTTTCACCACCCCTTCCTCCCTCTCTGCCATTCCTTCTCCCATCGACTCTCAGCAAAAACAATAACAAAAAGTCTTATGTGGCAAAAATGGCTACCAACTTAAATCCCTCAAACAACACAAGATATTGAAAATCGTGGCAGAGACCCTTTGCCTTTGTCTTGTTCCTTTTCCAGTTCCAGTCATGAACAGATAATGAGAGAATGAAGACCTAAAGATTGTTTCGAAATCTATTATCAGGTTAGGAAAGAGCAAGAGTCAATAAAATATGACAAGCGATGAAAGCTTCGCACCACGAAAGATGAGGATTAAAAAAATACAACTTTTGTTGAGATTCCACCTGCTGAGGAGGGGGTGTCTGCTTTTTTTTTTTTTTTGTTCCTTTCTGTTTTCTTTTTCGGTCAAGTTATGACTGACACACGTTCTAGACTGTAAACGTTACCCATAAAATGTCATAAATTACGAAAAGTGTTTTCTCTCACACAGTATTCGAATCACTCACTGAATGAGCATGAAGCAGACATAAGTGAAGGAAACGTAAACTCTGTAAGTGAGAATCGGCGAGTGAAGCTGTACTGTAATGACTGACACTGACAGTGACAGTCAAATTGCGAAGTGAAATGAAAACAAATAAACAACGCATTCTAAAATTATGCCGGTGAGACATCCAAAGTTAAATACCCGAACGCTATTATGGATTAACATTGAACTAAATCGTTTCCTGCTCTCAAAACCAATCGATACAAATTACAAACTCAAACACTGAAATTGGAATCTTACCTTTGCATGAGTTGGACTGCCATTCTTTGCTGGTGATTAGGAACTTTAGCAGCCGGACAACGTTGCGCACAAAACAGGTCTCCCGTTTTTGTCGTTCAAATTGTAGATAATACACATTCAGTTAAAAACAAACACGTACAATTAAAATTGTTATTTAGTTAAATTCTTTGTATATGGCTAAATTATTCCGAAAACCAGATTTCAAAGAGTTCTTGTTTTGTTCACACAAGCGCATTGATTTTGGTGAATAATCTTGACCGTGGTCTAAAAATAGACCGACAGTAATTTTTGATAAATTTTACCATTTGTTTAATAAAAAATCAATATTTAGATATTATTTGACGCGTGATCGAGTATTTATGAATATGTGTTTCTTTTGACACCTAACAGACATTTTTTAATGGTTATTTTTTTCTATAATTTACATTGGAAGGTGAGCTGTCAAAGCCAGGAACATGTGTTTTGCCACGTGCATCTAAAATGGTCACGTGATGTTGTTTATTTTATTGCACCAACTTTACTCTTCTATAATTGATTATCTCATCCGCAACCAAAAAAAAAAAATAAATAAATAAATGATGACGTAATTTTAAATCTCTCTTGATGCTATCAAGTAATGATAATCTTTCTAATATATTATTTTTTTTAAAATGTCGGAACCACTAATACTACGACAACCTTCGTTATTCCTACCACCAATACTACAGCCACCACTACCAACACATCACCATCATCCCCACCAACAATACAACGTATAATATGGAGTTGCAATGTCATGTAAGCTCATGTCTTTGCAAATTTGTTGGGTTTATTTTTAGCAAACAATAAAATAGGTTTTAATCATAACCTCCTAATTACTTAGGCAAGACTGCAGTTCAATTCGTTTTGTGTTTGGGTGAGTCATTCTACACATTTCATTCAACACAGAC